>NW_020664417.1:70491637-70570354 GCF_002925995.2 Terrapene triunguis | reverse complement strand
CCCCCCCCCCCCCCCCCCGCAGCAGCTCCCCGCTCCGCCCTGAGGCCCCCCCCAGTGGCAGTTCACCTCGGCCCAGGGAGCCATGCAGCAGCTCCCCGCCCCAGCTCACCTGTGCTCCGCCTCCTCCCCGAGCATGCCGTCGCCGCTCCACTTCTCCCGCCTCCCAGGCTTGCGGCTCCAATCAGCTGTTTGGCGCCGCACGCCTGGGAGGGAGAGAAGCAGAGCAGGGCGGCGTGCTCAGGGGAGGAGGTGGAGCAGAGGTGAGCTGGGGCGGGGAGTTCCCCTGAGTGCCGCCCCTCCCCCTTACTTGCTGCAGGTGGCCCTCCCCGTTCCCCCCTGCCCCAGCTCCCTCCGCCTAAATGCCAACGACGACTGGGGCAGCCGAAGATCCAGCCGCCGCGGTCGCCGCTGAAGGACCCAAAATGCCGCCCCCCAAATGCTAGTGCCCTAGGCGACCACCTAGGTCACCTAATGGGTTGCACCGGCCCTGATCCTGAACAAAAACACCTTCTCGTTGCTTGGTTTTATCACTGCTAAGCAATCTCTTCTCAGTTGCAAATAAGCTAATAAATGCAGAAGCATGCTACTGTACCAACAAAAAGGCACCATTGCTTCTTTTAGTTAACTTCATACCAAAAATGCCTCATCAATATTTTGCTCTGTGTAAGAACTGTATGGCACCAGAATTTAAATAGGTTTTCCTTTTTTTAAGCTACATTAATAGTAATAATGCTAAAATCTTAAGAACTAGTAATATTATCCCTCTATAATTACACTGATTAAACACAGCATAAGAGACCATAAAGATGGAGCCATAATGTTTTATCTAAAACTTTTTTAAAATGACCATAAAATGACTATAAAGCCCAAGGTGACAAAATTAATATCACAAGCTTGATTTTATGGGGTTCTCTGATGCCTCTTCCCCTTCTAACAATATCATGTGCAGTGGCAGCAGAATTTCTTCAAAGCAGCAGAGAAAATGAGAACTAAGTATAAAAAAACGTTGCAACAAGAGAGGGAGGTCAGCTTAGTCCACTGTTCCAACTGAGAATATTTCTGTGTTCAGTGCTTCAGGCACGTGCCAATATAATCTATTAGAACGTCTGAGCTCTGAACACACAACTCACAATGGGTAATATTTGTTTCCTCTCATTTCCTTTTCCTTTTATAAGTACACTGTATGACTTTGCAGTGGTAAAGCAAGAAATCAGCACCCAAGAGCAGTCACATCTATTTTCTGAGTAATGATCTAACAAGAGATCCAAGGATTTTCATACTGGGTGACCAGTGCTATTATAAAGATTAAATAACATGACAAAGTCCCAAGAAAAATTCTTACTAAGAACTAATATTATGCCAAAAAAAAATCTAATATTGAAAATCTACAAGGTCTTCAAAAATATAACGGATTGGATTAAAGGGGTTTTGATTTAACAAAAAATATTAGAGATTTTTCTGACCTAAGGACAGGATAAATTCATTTTGAGAAATATTTTCTTGACTCTTTGAATTATATGTTTAATTAGTTTTATTACACATAATTACTGAAATGTATCATAATTATTTGGCACATTTCAAGAAATATGGTCTCACTTCATTTAATTATATGATTAATTAACTATGGTACATAATTGCTAAACTTCAACAAGATTACTTTTTTTTTTTTAGCCAAAACTTAATAGACAGGGACACTCAGGCACAACTATCTTTACGCAAGCAAGTAGTCCTGGAAAAGCCACATGTATAAGTCCGGCAGGGCTGAGCTCACAATATGTACGATGCTTGTGTATATTCTTTTTAGGTGCTTGTGTGTGTTATATTTGCTGTATTACTCCTGGGTTTGGAGAAAGAAAAACAGAAATGAATGTGGATTTTTTGTAAAGCTGATGTTGCTTTGTTACATACATTTTTGATTGCCATAAAAGTCAACATGTAGTTGGAAAAAGTTTGCTGTCTGATATGTCATTTATTGAGCCACTTCCTTGGTCCAGGAGCCAGCAACACAAAAGAAACTTAAAGCTGCCCTAAAAAGGCAGCTAGGGATTCCCCTGTTGGTGTAAGCCTGGGGCAGCCACATCACAGGTGATAGGGGTTGGAGGCAGCATAACCGGAGCACACGATCCACCAATGATCTGAGACTGTCAGAATGGCTCGCAGGAGGCCTCTCCAGCAGGCATAAATTAAAGTAGTCCCTGTGTCCTATCTAACTTATGCCAGGGGTCAAACCAGCCCCCAGCTTTCCCCAGGATCGAAAGGAGGGTGGACAGAAAAGTGACATAACAGCATCTCTGATAACCCCTCTGGTGCACCAAGCTCTCTGTTACACACAAGGGTGCAACTCACAACATACCGGGCAAATATGTAATTTATACACACGAAGACAACTGTCAAAAAATCACAGTATGCTAGCAAAACTACTGGTTTATTTGTTTTTCACCTTTTATGATATTAATTCCCCCCATAACAAAGAGAGTGTAAATGAATAACGGTATCTATCTCATTACATTCCTCAGTAGAAACAAAAATATATGTTATGGAGGTTTTACATGCATACCAAATAATCAAGTCTGCCCACAAGATTTTTGTAACACAAGGATTAGTTTAAAAAAATTCTAAGTGTTGGTAATTTAGGAAATTAGGGTGTCTTTATTTGTGATACTTTTAATATGAATTGATTGTCTATGTTTGTAACGTGTTCAAGAATTAGTTTGCAAAATTGTCTCATCTTAACTGAAAATGCATAAACACAGCCAGCCCTCAATCAACAAAATGTATTCCTGCATTTCAGAAGAAAATAGCAGTCATTTATTAGAAATATCCTTCCCACTTTTCACTGGGTTTATGGAACTATTTAATACCTGGCACACAATCTCAGGATTTCAGTTGCATGCTAGACACTCCTAATCCAACTAGCACTGCCAAGAATCGAACCAAAGTCTGTCTAATGCAGTAGGATCTATAAGCCAGTCCCAAATGACACTTTAAAAAAAATCAATCTTTTTTTAATCCCCATTTTCCCCTAAATAACAAACTACTGATTTCTTTACAGACTCATTAGGTGCCTATTCTGCAGGCCATCCTGTCTAGCTGATTAGCGAGCAAGATAAGCAACCAGGTATGGGGAGTTGTATAGCTGGATCAGTGTCTGGCTGTCTGTGAGGCAAAATTGAGACCAGGGGCTATATTCATCAGTGCTTTATCAAGTGAATCAACACACGGATATATTTTTACTGCCCCTGTGCACCTATACAGCAAAACATCATTCAGAGGAAAGAGCAAATCTCTACTTGGGATTCATGCTGTGAACCAGTGGCGTTGGAACAATTTTTATACTGGGTGTACTGACAGTCATTGAACCAAATTGTAAACCCTCTATATGATGGAAAGCACTTCAAGCCAGGGTGTGCACAGCACCCCCAGAACCCCTAGTTCCAGCACCTATGCTGTGAATTCTCTTCTGGACTTAGGCACCTAAGCCCTTTCTTTTTAAAAAAACAACCACACATAATGTGGAGGAGGAGGTGGTGGTGGTGCTGCCTCCTCTTTTCCCTCTCCCCCCAAAAATGTTTACCCCAGTGTTTAGGGCACTCACCTGGGATGTGGGAGACCCAGGTTCAAATTCCTGTTTCCGTGACTATTAAATTATTTATACAAAGTGAAATAGCTTCAACAGATGAAACTGAGAAAGACCCTCCCTAGAATAACCCCATGCCGCCTGGGAGCACTATCCTAAGAAGTCAGAAACACGGGTTCAAATCTCTGCTCCTCATTATACAGAGGGGGATTTGAACCTGGATGAGTGATCTAAGCACTGGGCTAAAGGTTATAAGTGACCTGGGACCACCACCACTTTCTCCTCCAACTGTGTTTTGTGTGGAGCCCACTCTGTTAGGTAGCCTTTGAGAACACCTACTGGATCAGGTGAGAATTGGGAGAATGCCTAGTCTGAGGATCCCACTCGGGTGCCAGATGTCAGGATTCAGGTGGCTGTGCGAATGTTCACTCACAGACCTTTAGGCACCAAGGGACTTTATCTATGGAAACATAGGCACATAGGGACTATAGGGGCCTACAGGGTTAGGTGACATGCTGAATAGTGGTTCTGAGAATCTGAATTTTGGATTTAGCAAAACAGTGATAGTGAACTAAAGTGATAGTTCAGCTCCTAAATCCCTTTGTGGCTCTAGACCTATGTCTTTGCAGACAGGGTTACAGCTCCTGAGTTTAAAGTGGCTCAGAAGAAGAGCACTAAATTCCTATGCAGTACCCTAGATGCTGGCACCATCTTACAGTCTTCCTTCCTTCTACATGCTAAAGAAGTTTAGGGCACCTGAAAATAAGTTCTTCTTCCTACAAAAAACAACCAACCTCCCCCGGACCCAACACTTCATATAAATATTTGGAAAGACTTTAAAATAAATGCATATTTTATTACTACTGAATTACAATGGCAATCCTATAGAAGTACTTCTGACACAAAACAAGCTCTCATGATTAATGTTAACAAAACATTCAGTACAATAATAATGTGCCATAATGATTTTGGCCATTATTTTAAAGTGTTACTAAACAATCAATCGCTCTGAAAACAGAGCTAGGCCTTATTGTAGGATTTAGATTTAAAAGAGCACATAACACTTAAGACATTACACTATATGAATCATAGCAAACAAGCCCAACAGACACATTTACAGAGGCACAAACAAAGAAGATCTGCAAAAGGAATCAGTTTATCATAAACAATACAAATATTTACTCTATTATTTAATGTGTGCCCAGCACGTCTGTCCTTAATGTAGCATTTGCTGACATCAGGCACATGCCATATGTGCAAATAATTAATTCAAATTATGTTTTCTTCCAGCGTGTTGTCTTAGAAATGAGCTGAATTAATGTAAAGATATATTCAGCCACAAATACTGCGATGATCTCTCCATGTAACAATCTAGCCATGTTTGCCTTTATGACTACATAGTTTTTAATACTTCATCCTCATTGTTATTCCAGTGCCAAGGGCTGATGGTATTTGAAATGCTCCTACAGCGTTCCTTATGTAATCACTGGGATGACTAACACAGCGATTAAAAACCTGACTTGGCTAAAGATTTTCTTCAAATAGCAAAATCTTAAGAACAAGTCCACACTCTTTAAACCAAAAAACTAGCATTAAATGTGCTTCCAATATATACAGTAGGGCTATCATTATAGGTTCCCAGAATGGAGAGAGAGATCAATTATCCCTATATCCTTCGGTGTTTTTCAGTTAAGAGGCTGGTAGATTATTTATAATAAAGATACACATAGTCTATGAAGGAATTCCTGTCAGCAATTATACTGTCTTTTACCTCAGTGAGTTACTGCATTGTAAAGTTCTGTTTGTATGGCATTTCAAACGGCAATTCGCCTAACAAAAAAGTTATGCTCAGACACAAAGTGCTACATAAAAAAAGTTATAAGCGCTTAACAAATCTTGAAGGCCGTACGTTCCTTTTACACCATTCTATAAACCTCTATTCAGATACCTACTGCAATATCAGCAAGATACTATTTTACTTCTGTGCTCTCCTCTGCATAAATTTTCTATGGTCTACTCTTCATACCTATGGACACACCGCTCTTCCCTTCAGTTACACAACTCCTGGGTGGGGGAGGACGTCATTTGAAAAAAACAAATCCTACATCCCAACATTAGCCTTAAGAATCCCATTTACAACTGCTGCAACAGCTAGCCTTAATTACACTGGCCATCTAAATAATACTTCAAAGCATTTTTGACTGCATTGGGAGACCCAGCAGAAGGTAATAGTAAGGGACAGGGAAAGAAATTAGGGGTATGGGGCCTCATCAGCATTTGTGACAACTTTTTACAGTGCCTAGCACAATGGGGTCCAATCTGGTTGTGGTTTTAAAATGCTACCAGATTATAAATATTCAATAATAATAATAAATAGTGGGGCTAAGAAACCACACTCCTGGTCAGACATTTCCAAGCGCCCTCATTTTAGTCTCAAAGTTACTTCCATTCCATGCAAATTTTGTGTTGCCTCACTGAGGTTACAGAACAAGTTATTTCCACTGAAGGAATAAATCCTGCAGAATTTTAAATTTTCTGCAAGAATTTTATTTAATCCCTCATTTTGGGTCTTTGTCACACATCAGGCCCAAGATTTGGGCCTTGACAGGTTAAACGGATATGATGCTGGTGCCTTAGGTCAAGGTATTTAGGTGCTTAAAGATGCAGATAGGCATCTTAAAACCAAAGAAGGAGAATTATTTAGAGCAGTGAAAGGTAGTATGCCTAAAGAGAACAGGATGAAATTTAGGTAAAAACACCATTGCTTGGGATGGTTAGAGAGAATCTGGCCAAAGCAATAAAGAATATACTGTAGGGAAATATCCTGGACATTACATAACATATTGAACAACCAAAATAGGGTAATGGACAAGTTGTAATCCTGTCCACACTTACAAGCTTACAGCAGCACAGCTGTACCGATACCGTAGCCGCGTTATGCCAACGGGAGAAAGCTCATTCATCGACATAATAAAACCAGCTTAACGAGCGGCAGCAGCTATGTCAGCAGGATAGTATTTCCTGACGACATAGCACACAAGCAGTTATGCCGGCAAAACTTATGTCACTCAATGGGGTGTTTTCTTTCACACTCCTGAGCGACAAAATTTTTGCCGACATTAGTGTTAGTGTAAATATGGCCCAACACAAGCCCAGTACTTGTAAACTACTTCACTGGAACCTTTTGTTTGACCATGTTTTCTCCACACTCAGTACATACAGACAGTAAATTATACAAGCTATAAATCATCTTACAAAGAATAAATAACAATATGAAGGAATAATGCCAAGGATATAACTAACTCCACTTTTATCATGCAGCACCAGTATTTAAATATGGTGTCAGCTTTGTATTGTTTGGATAATTCTGCTAAGACTAATCCAACACAACGCTTTTATATATAAAAGAACATAAAACATAAGAGTGGCCTTTTACACATATGAACTCCCAGTGACTGGAGGCATTTTCTGATGCATGTCAGTTCATGGAATTCATACTGTTTCTTCATATTCTTTTTCTTCATTAGTTTAAGCCCTAACAGTATTATTAACTATTCTTTAACCATCAAACATGTACTATGAGATAAGGAGCCACAACCACAGTAATCTACTCCTCAGCAAAGCATCTCAGATTGTGAAATAGATTTTGACAGACCAAATGCAATGCAGCCATGCTCTGTGATTGCAGCAGGAAGGCATTTTGAGATAACAGACTGTCTGGGATATGCTGAGCTTTGCATCGTAGCAATGAAAAGCCATGTATGTAGGGTCACTCCCAAGTTGGTATTTCCTAAAAGTGACCTTTATTTTGGGGCTAGTATCTGTTTTCAAATGCCAGTTAATTCTAACATATGTCCTTCTAAAACAAATACCTCAATGCTATTTCATCTAAAATAAAGAAAGACAAGAATTTTAAAATACACAGGATGAGAAACCCTACCATGCCCAAACCACTGTGCATATATTATAGGGTAGAGGGAGGAGGAGAGGATAAGGAATCTGTAAGGTGGCTTTCACCTTCCAACATCTAAGGGGTTATTACAGACAACAGTGAGAAAAAAAATCATTCTAAAAAATGATGAAAAATACCTTGACGGTGTCCTTTTAAAGTCATAACTTATTATGTGAAATCAGCATTCACAAGCATAAATTTGTTTCTGTATAATTCACTGCCCAATGACATTTGATTCTTTCCTAACGAATCTGTATTTAAGAGGAAAGTCATAAAATTGAAACAATGGCAATGACTGAGTAATTCATGGCTCAGTGCTATATTAGCAATTAATAAATCCACCCAGCAATATCCAGAAACCAGTCATCTGCCACTTTTTATTTATTTTATTTCATTTCATTTTCTGTATCTTGCATATCCTCCAGGGCACTCATACATGGTACCTTTACCTTCATTGCAGAAAACTAATAATTCCTCATTGTACTTCAGCATTTCAGGCATCATCTTTACTGCATTATTAAATGCACATGAAATAAATACTTCCCATAATGTAGTGGAGAGCACAGTACTTATGAACACTCCTCAACTGCTTCACAAATAGCTATCAGGTTTCTGGACCTCAAAGCGTTCATTTATATTTCATCATTCATGACAGAATTTTATTTATTTATTTGTATTTTGGTCACCTAGAAGCCCTATACCAAAGGGTATTTATCATCCTCCAAAGTCATGGGAGCCCTTGATACAGATTTATAAACCCAAAAGCCAAGGAGATATAAGGGGAAAACTGATCAAAGCAGCATATTCCTTCCATCCTAGCCAGCGGTGCAAGTAGGGTGGTACAGTCCAGTACGCCATACCATTAAGATATTTATTGCCAGTACGCCGTACCGGAAAGACACAGGAGCAGAACGTGGGGCTGCCGGGCAGCCCCATGCTGGCAGCTCCTCCAGCACGGCTGTACCACACCCTGCCCCACCCCCAGCCCTTCCATGTAGTTGTATCTCCTGTCTGGGGTCTGTACAGCCCTGCTGGAGGACAGGGCTGGGGGCAGTACAGTCGTGCTGGAGGAGCTGCCAGCATGGGGCCGCCAGGCGGACCCATGTTCTGCTTCTTTTGCCACTGAGGTTCTGGAGAGCCCTGCCATTCAGAAATCTGTATTCAGCGCAGTGGGAGGACATAGGGCGCCGCCCCAGGTAACATGGGATGGGGAGGGGACGGGGAGAGTGCGGGGTCCCCAGGCTGGGGGTGGGGTCACGTGCCCTCCCCTTGAGCTGGTGCCCCCCCTTTGTGTCCCTCACATAAGTCGCCTATGTGCAGCGTACCGGTAAAAAATAAATTCTACTTGCACCACTGATCCTAGCACACCACATATGATCACCAGTTATGACCAATAAAGCCTACAAACCCCATAGGGCAAATCCCACTTGTAACTGCTTCAGCCTTCCACAAGTGCTTACTCAACCAGATGGGCCTTGCAATGTGCCCAGAAGGTCAACAAATCTGGGGTCTTTAGGATCTTGGGGGGGGGGACTATTCCAAAGGAAAGGGGACCTTTCAGAGACCACTTTACCAACAGCCCTATTCCTTTTATAACAACAAGGCCCCTGCTGATGAACTCTGGCAGTGTGGCCAGGGAAGTGAAGCAGTCTCTCGGGTAGGAAGGTGCCATACCTCGTTAGGGCTTTGTAGGTCAAAGCCAACACCTTAAATTTTTTCAATTGCTTTTCCTTTTGAGTTAAGATTCAGCCCTGAGAAAGATGCTGAGAAATCTGCACTGATCCCAGAGTAGCTTCAGAGATACCCTGAGTCACAATCCCTTCCCCTCCTTCTCCTGGCTTCTCCAGGGAAAGTAATTTACTGCTGGCCTAGAGCAACAGTAAGTTACCAGCCTCCCTGTGATGGGTCAGTTACTGTATGCCAACAAGGGTGGAGGGGAGCCAAGGCTCTGCCCACTCCCCATCCCTTCCTGCCCACCTGCTCCAGAAGGGAATGACCTATACACCCCAGACTGAGTTGGTGCACACACAGTTCTTACTAACCCTTATTCCCTTATGCAAAGTAAGTCATTCGAGTCCAGCGTTGGATTTTTTACAATTTGAGATTTCTCTCTCTTCCATGCACCCTGGTAACTCCTCTTAATTATTAATTGTTATTATTATTATTAACATGAATGATAAAAGAATATGGAGAGGAAAGTGAACTAGATCCCTAATGGGTAGGTCCTGAAAAAAGTCAATATTCATAAATACTTGTAAACTAGCTGCTCTAGAGAATGGCCTGCTTCATACTTTGGCCTGCACTAACACTGACTGGGATGAAGGAAAGGATTCTCATAAAAGGGATTCATAGCCCAATTCTCTGTTCACTGGTTACATACCAATGTAACTTCACTGACATACATGGACTGACTCCCAATTTCCATTGCTGTAGGAAAACAATGGTTTTGTTTTAATCAGACATACAGCATGACCTCTAATGAACTTTCATTAGTAACAGTGTCAACAGCAACCAAAATACCAAACTCCAGTAATGTCCTTATTCACATTGAGTAATGACATTTGCTACAATAGCCACTGAGGCTGTCAAATCTGACCCTAAGATTTAGCAATGTTTAGCTACAATTCACAAAAGCACAGTATAAGGCATGATTCGGTATGTACACACAGATCTTTGACATTTGATTTAAAATCAATATACTTCCTACATCAATCTGCTAGCCTTTCCCCATATTTTTTCCAAGACAGTCTGAATTCACTGGAGCCACCTAACTGATATAAACAGGTACTAATATGTTTGTGAAAGTTAGGCAGGAACCATTTTATATTTATAGAACTGATTATCCTGATTCATACTGATTGTCCAGCATTTCTTGAGCAACCTTCAAAAGCTGTGAAACAGTTATCTGAAATTTTCTTTTGTTAAAAAAAAACAAAGATCAATAATTTGCTGTGCTATAAAATTTGATTCAACTTCTGCTGATACTGATAAGGTAGGAAAAATTAATTTGGTTTTGTTTGCCCTACATTCTATTTTGATTTTTTTCCCCGCTAGCTTCATCTCATTTTCCTTTCTTTCTATGGCCTCAGTTGCATCAAAGTTCCTAATGGCAGTAAACACCTGGCAGTACTAAAAGGTCATTCAGAGAAAAGCTCTGTCAATACCATCCATAGGTCAGCGTTATGTGCTAATTCCACTGTATTATCTTTATTTCCTAACCTCTCTCTCTATTTCCCGGGGGGAGGGGAGAGAGAGGTTCCTAACAAAATTTGCACATGTGTTACTTTCAAAAAATCATCTTAAATCCTGTCTGGAATTGCTGAAATAAGGCACTACCACCTCACATATTTCTAATTTATTTTTAGGTGGTGATATATATATAGAGAGAGAGAGAGTAAGTGTGAATACATATAAAGGGTAAAATAAGACTCAAGATAGAATCGGCAAAAGGGAACATCATTTTAAATGTCTTTGGCCAACTGATCCTCAGTGGAAAGCCATTGAAATCACCTGAGTTGCCCCAAAGATGCATTTGGCCCCATGTAACGAAAAGTGAACTCTCTCAAACTGAAAGGGCTCAGTAATCTGCAAAAGTACAGCACTGAATAACAACTTTCTGGCTTGTGCTTTAGAATTCTGAAATGTTGCCATTTAGGGGGCATCTGTAGAAGGTTAACAGAAGCTTTGGATCAGTGATAAAGATACTTAGTAACCTTGGTAACTTGAACTCAATTTAGAACATTAATTCATTACACAAATTTAAAATTCTTTTCCCTTCTCCTTTACTCTTTACTATGCTTATATCAGATTCCATGTCAGTCTTCAAGTTTTAAAATTCTAAGTCTTGTTCACCTGGCTTTCTGCTAAGACAATTACCTCATAACTGGTCCCTCTCAATAATTTTTAGTGATACTCCTCTGAGGGAGGAGGAGAACTTTTAATGTCAGTGTGAATATGATTCTGTACCTCTGTAGCATACAATTTATAGCACACATAATGTGTAAAAATCTTGTAAACTGGCCTGCTCTTGAGAGACTGTGCAGTAAACTGTATACTATTTTAATTAATTTCTTAATTACAAACCTAAAGTGTGGTAGCTGAAATCTAACATGCACGCAAAGCAAATACTGTGGCTTTGGCTTGACAACTAGAAAGAGGCAGATCACGACAAGGGTACTCAAAATAAGCAGAACCAGCTGGAAAGAAGAAATGTGTTCACTATTGGTCTGATTTACTCACCTCCTATCTTCCAGCTCTTTAATGATTAAACCATTGATAAAATGATTACTTTTTCTAGGCATTTTATCCCAAGATGTTATACAAATCTCAGAAGCATGGATGCCTGTAATAGAGGTCTTAGCTCTGAAACACTGATGAGTTCAAAATGTAGGTGGCTTTTTGTTTCTCTTCACAACTTATCCAAGTAAGCTATAGCAAGAGAAAGAAGTGTGTAAAGCTGAAATTCCAGGGCACATCTTAGCACTCAGTCATGTTCAGCTCCCATTTGCATGACTAGATCATATAGCAAATACATTTTTCTCTAAGGACTCCATTAGTGTAGGTTAGTCTTCTTGCTGATGACCCACTTCTGCATTGTTCTCATCTTTTAAGGCCTCAGTTCAACATGACAATGCCTAATTTTAAGCAATGGGACTACTCACATGTTTCAAGTTAGCCACATTCATTAGTAGCTGTCTGCATCTGGGCCCAAGTCTGAAAAGTGGTTGACCAGGGACCTACAAATTGGAAAGGTTAATTTGGAATTTCAGTTCAGCGAGATATCAGTGGCACATGGTTTATATTCTCTCACCTAGGCTCCTGGTGTATTTATCTAGGTGCATGGCCCCCCTCACCATAGTCTCCATGTGCATGTCCCTAACCTAAAGCAGAGTATGGTGAAGTCCTGAAAGATGCTCAGCCAGAAAAACCTCCATTGCTGTCACTCCAAGAAATCCTTCAGCTGAAGTTTGCCCAGGGCCTGGCTGTCAGGACTTGAGGGATCAGAATTCTGTGCTTAGAACTTTGAGGGAGCATTCTTGAGGTCACATCTGTTCCCTTAGTTTCTAGCAGGGCTTGAAATAGTATCAAAGAAGCGCTGGGCTTCTCTCTTTACCAAGACAGAGGATTTCATTAGTTCATAAAATATATTTTAGGACTCAGACAGCATGTTCAAATACATGTACAATGCTACTACCTCCTCTGAGATCTTTCATACAGTTGAAGTGAAGCAGATACTAAGGTGAAATGGTCTGAATTTGGCGATAGCTCTGTGACTACATCAACCAGATCAGAGGTCAGCTGCAGATAGTCCTGCAGTGCCCTTATTTAAAAAAAAAGTACTATAATATTGGACCATAACACTATAGCTTCCAATACTGAGAGTGCAGTGTTTGCTCAGTCAATTCCCAACTCTGACATAAGACTTACCGTGTGATCTTAGGTAACTCTGTCTCTGTCTCAGTATCCCATTTTACAAATGAGCAAATAACACTTTCCTGCCTCACAAAGTATGGTGAGGATAAACCTATAAATAATTGTGAGGCACTCAGATACTGCGATAATGGGGTCATTAAGTACCCAGACATGAAGAAATCACCTGAAAACAGTAACAGGAATTTGTACATTTAGTTGCAGCTGTTTTACTTTTTTATCTTTTGTGGATTACTATACTTTGTTGTGAAAAGATGAGAATTTAGCACAGTAATTGCTAAACAACTTGGCACTTACTGTAACTCGTGGATTCATAGATTCCAAAATCAGAAGGGACCACTGTGGCCTGTCTAAAAAATATGTTCCAGTGGACATGAAAAACAGTTTAAGGGGAAAATGTTAAAAAAAAATTCTCCAGATTTACATTTAGATTAATGTAAATTGTTGGGGAGAGGGGAGGAACATGAAGACTGTAGAGGAGCTGTGGATGATGGAAAGGAGTTTGATTCAGCAATGCCCCTTCTGTGACACCATTTTGTACCTTCAACTGAAAAAGAAAACGGACATCCCTAAGGAAAGACACAGTCCTGCTGTCCTTCATTCTACACAGAGAGTCTCCACCAAAGCCAGTGGGAGGCCTATGTGGTACAGACTCCTTCCCCAGCCAGGGTCAGGGGCTCTAGCAGAGCCTTGCAGGGTTTTTGGCTGATGGGATCTGTAACTGAATGGACCAATCAGCTATGTCTCTAACCTTCTCCAAACTCCCCTTCCACAAGCCTGCTGCTGAGGCAGACAAGGAGGATGCAGATGCATCTTACAGAGCAGGACTACACCTATTTCACTGCATTCTGGGCATCATGGCCTTTACTTCGGCCAGACTGGGTCCTCTATGCAGCTAAACCAGCTATTATTGCCCATAGTAAACAGAGTTTTTAAATGTACTTAATAACCAAATTGCCTTCCAAACTCAAATGAAGCCTTGTATTTGATGCTAAGTGTATCATTGCTGGTTGGTACTCTAGTTGTATATGGCAGATATGCTGAATTTTAAAAAAACCTATAATAATGGTGCAGTCTCCTGAGAATACATTTATTTCAGCAGTATAAAATAAAATTAAATTCTTCAATCTCAAAAACTATTAAAAGGTTGTATTTAAAATGCATGAAGCATTAAAAAGACATCAAAATTAAAATAATCTCATAAATCTCTTCATTTAAAAGACTTATTAGAATACAGATAGAGGCAGAAAACAGCTGCCCTGCAGGCTGAAGCAGTAAATTATGACTATTTAATTTTTTTCATTTTCATCAATGAAATTTCCTTTGCAGAATTATTGTAGTAGTATAGAAGGACCAACTGCCCCTATGTTTAGCATGTGAATAGTAAATTATTTTTCAGTGGACTTCACAACAGATAAGCTGTATATTATTTCAAACGTCAGCAGACTATCAGGTGGTTTCTAGTCAAAAGAAGTGAGGAGTGTTTGCAGAAAATAGTTGTGCATGCAAAACTGATCTAATTAATCAGCAATTCATTCTCTTCAATACAGAAGCACAAGGGCTGAATTTAGTGGCTATAGGACTCTGTCACAGCTCATCTGTACTTGGGCCACTATATTCATGAATAGAAGCCTAAATTGAGACTTAAATAAGGACCTGATTTGGAAAAGGTCTGAGAAGCCAGCATTTCCCACTGAAGTGAACTGAAGGTGGTGGGCGCTCAGCACTTTTGAAAATCAGACCACTTATTCAGGAGTCTAAATAAGGATTTAGGATCCTAACTTTAGTCTCCTATTTTTACAAAATCTTGTTCCTGATTTTACCACCTGAAACACTAAAAGGTGGTTGGAAAGGAGGAAAGAGAGGGAAATATGAGGGGGAAATGTATCTGTTTCATGATCAATCAATAAAATTCACTCCTCAGTTTTTCATAATGACTGACAAGCAATGCTTTTAAATAAATGTTCTCACTTCTCAGACCATCATTTGTCAGTCCTGATTGTATCAGAGCATTCCTTGGAGTACAATTAAACTATCACGCTGATTGCTCCTCAAAGTACCTGAATCCTGGGAGAAGGAAAAGAAAAACCTGAGGAAAGGAGATTTCACACCATTTATCCATCGTCTCGTCAGTTCTCCAGCAGCATGCTCTCTGCCACAGCCAGACTGTAGGTATTCTAGTAGAATACAGCCAGAAATGCCTTGAATACATGGAAGTAGGAAGCTTTAAAACACACACACACACACACACACACACACACACCCCTAGCGGGTGTGGGGAGGTTAAATCAAGAGGATAAAGAGTGCTCCCACATAGCCATTTACTGTTTTTGCTTCGTTGCAAATTATACCATATGATATTATAAACCACTTTTCCTGACAGCAATGTGCATTAGTGTGCACTTTAACTTCCTTCCTGCTTACAAGAGATAAGATTAGTAAATGTTTGCTTTATTAATAACAAGTTGAAATGCTATTAACCAACTTAATTGATGGTACAGTTGCATGGTGTCTGCTTCTGTTTATATTTTTCAGAATTTACCCCTGCAACAGAAGTTGACTCCTTTCCAAAAAGCTGCATCCGCCATTCTAATTCCGCACACTTCCCCCAATACTGATGCCTGCTCAGACTGTGCAAGGCTCCTTATCTAGGACTCCAATAAGGATAACAGGAGTGATAAAATATAAAAACTTTAAGTATCTTATTTATCTTTCTCACTGCTAGATTACCATTATGTCTGGTCAGTGAATTTTGTCTTTTGGGCTTCAAATGAATCAAGTAGTCAACCAGAAGGTACAGTTCTAAACCCAATGGATTAGTGCATCATCAATAAAGAAAACACTTCTGTCCTTTCTATTGCTTTAGCCTAAGGTTAGCTTCCTCATGAGTGGCTTTGAATGATTCTATAACCTTCCTTGCAAAATGCTTATGCAGAACATTGTAAACTGCTGATAATGGTGAGCTTAAACATAAACCACTAAGAACATACCAACTCTCTATTTAAAAACTGGAAGAGAGTGTCCTATTGGGAAAAATCTTTTAATTTAACTGCCAACGTAAACTACAAAAGACGATGGTGCTGTTAATCTGACGTGGTTCTTGTTCCAGTCTGTGGATTCCCTCATCCTATGCCTGAACCAAACTAATCATTGTTATTTAAAGCAAATAGAACATAATTTAAAAGCTAATTTGTTATTAAAAAAACACCTGCAAAGCAAATCAATTACATAAATCTCTAAGCGTAATTCCCCATTTAATATAAATATACCAGATAAATTGCAAGCCAGATCTTATTTAGTTTGCACAACTTTGACAAGCAATGTTATTATACCCTTAATTTATTATGTCTTCAGTTGATCAGTCTCTGCTGATCTGATTGTTACAAGAATGTAATGACTGCTACACATTTGTCAAGATAGTCATATAAACAAGTTAGTAAAACCACAATGAAGTTTGGTCTTTTTTTTTTTAAACAAAATCCATCAAAAGCTATTTTTTAATTAGAGCTAATGATGATTTGCAAGCTAATATTGTCTGTAGAAAGGCAGCTAGTAATTAAGCTTCCTTACAGCATTTTCTTCTTTTAAACCACTTTGTCATAATAAATGTTGATGTCTGTTGGAATGCTCTCAAAATTGCAGCCATACAGTCATAGGGTTCATTGGGATAATACTGAAAGAGTCTGACTGGCCAGTAACAAATTTAGTGTGAGGAGATGATACTACTTTACATTTCAACCACATTTTAGCCTATCTCCTTTAGTTTCTGAATGGCATAGGTGTTTAGAGTTGGTCCTTCAAACATTAAGTGCAAACAAGAATCATAGTAATATTTCTGATGGCTCCTGATGTAAACTGGCATAGCGCCATTAACTCCTCATCGAGAATTTACATCAGTCAAGGATCTGCCTCATAATCTTCCTACATGTTCTCCAAGATTCCCCACAATCTAAGCTCCCATGAAGATAACCAGCATAATGTAAGCTACTGCAGTGGTTCTCAACCCCGGGGGTCGGCAGACTATGTCCGCAAAAGATGGTCGTTCCCATAGAGCAGTGGTTTTCAACCTGTGGTCCGCAGACCCCAGGGGGTCCGCAGACCATGTCTAAGATTTCCAAAGCAGTGCGCACCTCCATTAGAGATTTTTTTAGGTATCAGAAAATAAAAAAGGCTGAGAACCACTAAGCTACTGCACAGTCATCATTCAGGCCCTGTATACACTAGAGCCGATCAAGAATTGGCCTTGCATTTTTAGGTGGGCCTGTGAAACAATGTTTACTACGCAAAAAACATAACCAACTCCAGCACCCACTGCCAACAATCCCTTATTACAAGGGACGTCCCTTGTTTCTTCAGCTCTGTACAACAAGATCTGGAATTGCTGAGTGCTGCAAAAAGCAGCAAGAAAAATCGTGGTTAATGTATTGCTTATTATTAATAATAATGATAATAAATAATCATATCGGGAGGAGGGGTTGGCTGGTGGTGCTAAAAAACAAACAATCCCTTATTTTTTAAATAAAATGTTGGCAACCCTAGCACACGGTGATCACACCATTATGGCTACGTCTGCACTTGAAGCTTGGGGATGGGGGGTGATTCCCAGCTCCAGTGGACACACTGATGCTGCCTCTCATCAAGTTAGTGTAGCCACAGTAGCATGAGTAGCGGTGGCAGCGGGAGAAGCTACCTGCCCGGAGTACAAACCGGACTGGACCAGGGGTGCTGGAACAATTTGTATAGTGGGGGTGCAGATAGCCATTGAAGCAAACTGTAAACCCTGTATATGATGATACTTCAAGCCAAGGGGTGCAGCAGCACCTCCAGCATCCATTGTTCCAGCACCTATGAAATGGACCCCATGGTACGAACTTGGACAGCTAGCCCAAGCTGCTGCTCAGGCTACCACAGCTACACTACTATTTTAAGCATGTTAACTCAAGCAGAGCTAGCATGTATGTCTCCTCGAGCTGGGAATCACACCAAGTATAGACAAACCCTACAGTTATGGCTGGCTTAAGGATCTGGAAGACAGTTACCAAGAGGATTCTTTGGGGGGAGAGGAGAGAGATAGCATTCTTTGCTAATTATTTTTTAAACTAAAGATATAAAGTGGGGAGGGAGACAACTTTGGGTCCCCCATTGCCAATCACCCCAACGCTCTAAGGTGTTTTAGGTTTCATTTTACAGATGAGGAAAAGTTAGAGCATGAACTTCAATGTAAGTTGCAAATGGGTGCTCGATGCCTTTGGAAATTGGGCCACTTTTATTTAGATTCCGAACTAGGACTTTTAGGTGCCTGACTTTAGGCACCCAAGTTTGATCATTTTGGTCTACATATTTCACCCAAGCCCACAGAGAGAGTGTCAGTATCAGAGGCAGGTTTGGAATATCGGAGACTTTGCTCTCAGTCACATGCTTAGTCCACTAGACTATACTGACTCTCACATGACTGAGCTGCTCTTCCTTGTGACCAAGAGTTGCCATGGCTGCTCAGAGGAGGGCTGAGTCAGCTGCTGGGAGCCAGCTGGAGGGAGCTTGCAGCAGCCTTAATGCCGTCAGTGACAGTCTGGGTGATAGTGCCCTCTGCTCCTGTGAACTGATCAGAGGACCTTGCATATCACAAGGGGCTTGTGACCATACTTTTAATAGACATCATACAACAATCTGGGGCAGCTGTAGGGAAAGACCACGTGTAACCTGTGATCTGCAGGGAAAGCTGATGACAATCTTTCAGCTCTAGTGATCGGTTTGCATTGGTTTATATTTTCAAGGGTATTCTCACCAGGAGAAGGGCTAGAATCTTATTGCTGAAATCAGGCATGCAATCATCACATTTCAACAGCACTGTTGGACGCACATTTCAGCAGGGCGCTGCTAGCCAGCTTTTAGCTCATTATACCTGGCCAATGAGACCACTTCTGTTGGCTTGTTTTTTCCCTGCTAATTTTTCTCTCTGTAAACAGAACTATGCTAGGAAGCCACGTTTCAAGGGCCAGCTACGCAGAGAGGAAGATCCTCAGCAGACGTCAACTGCCATAACAGCCATAGAGCTACGACATCTGACACCAGCTAGGAATCGGCCCCATTCAATTTGACAATGTTGAGACTGCATCACAGGTGAACCCTGGTTAACTGGACTGAGGGATGTCCCCCAGATTTGCAAGAGTGACAGTTCAATGGAGCTTTGTAGGGCTGAAAATTTCTGGTTATCCAAACTGTTGGTTGTCCAAAGGTTTTGGACATTCTCTTGAGGCCTTCAGACAACCAGATTTTACTTGTACAAAACACACTAGTTCTATGACCATACCACAATAGGGTTTTGTTTCTCCGGTTGAAGTCAGGGCTGCAATATAATTTAATAGCAAAGGTAAATTGCTTTCATCCACATAGACGAGACCAAATCATATTATAACACTCAGAGCAGGGAGAAAACTATAGCACAATCCCCCCGAGTCATTTTGCCTGTAACTACTCTAGGTTAGCAGTGGAGAGCACCCAGTGCACAGTTCTCAAGTAGGCTAGCATAGTTCTTGGGAAAATATAAAACTTTCCACACCGTGCAGGGAAACCATGAGAGAATTGTAGTTGTACTCTACTGTTGCTAACGTTCTGTCAACAGGAGTGTGGGCAGGGCCGCTATGTCTGCAGCCAGATGGACTTAAATCAATAAAACCAAAAAGGTGTAAATGCCCCCAGTTAATCTTTTCTGTAGAACAACTCATGCCCACTTAACTGCCAATATTATTAACCACTTCACTGCTGACCACCATACCAAAACCATCCTGGCTCCAACGCAGAGGCCATGCCTGGGGCGAGAGCGGGTGAGGGGGAGTGCTGCTACATTCCAGCTGCTGTTAGTTGGTAGATGATCCCTTTGGGGCCATTGCCAGCTGGCATAGGTTCCAACAGCCTTCAGCCTATGCTAGGGCCAAGCAAGACGAGAATAAGGTGTCGTAAACAATTCCCTCACAGCCTCTCCTCTCTACTGTGTCAAGCAGCTCTCAGCTTTAGCCCAGAATTCTAGCCTAATCTCCCCTGCAGCAACCTGTGATTTTTCAAATACAGACTAGCACCAATTTCCTTGATGGCAAAGGTCAAAAAGGTAAATACAATTGGTTTTGAGTTCTTTTCTTTTGTTTTTTAAGTATTTGGCTCCTGCGATCTAGTTTACAGGAATTCTCAGAGCACTCCAGAATTTGTCAAGTATCAGAGGGGTAGCCATGTTAGTCTGGATCTGTAAAAAGCAACAGAGAGTCCTGTGGTTCTCCTCCCTTGGTGTTCACACCTCAACTGCTAGCAGAGGACCTCACCCTCCCTGATTGAACTAACCTCGTTATCTCCAGACTGATCCCTGCCTGCATATTTATACCTGCCTCTGGAAATTTCCATTACATGCGTCTGACAAAGTAGCCCACGAAAGCTTATGCTCTAATAAATTTGTTAGTCTCTAAGGTGCCACAAGTACTCCTGTTCTTTCTGACAAAGTGGGTATTCACCCACGAAAGCTTATGCTCCAATACATCTGTTAGTCTTAAAGGTGCCACAGGACTCTCTCTTCCAGAATTTGCGAAACTTCTACAGGACTTAATCAAGAATGAGATAAATTCAGAAGGTGTGTCAATGGCAAATATACTTCTGGCATAAGCATTTAAGAGTACGACTAAGGAGAATAGAAAATAATTACACCACTCATTCCCATAAAATGCCATAGATTTTGGGAGGAATTGGGGTTCTTGAGAACTCTCTTTCCTTTCTTGTAAGACTTTGCTACAAGCTTCCCTTTGAGTTTCTATGGTCCTCATGTATAATCTAATGTAGATTAAAAACTGCTCCAGGCAGGGGCCTGACATGCTTTATTTGTCTATAAAGCATCATGTGGCACCTATGCTAATGTATAAAACTGTAACAAAAATGTCAACCCAAAAAAAGTCATCAAATGTCATTGAATCTTAGGCTATGCCTACACAGCCTGCAGTTCAGACTACAGAGGTGTGAACTGCAGCATGCAACATGAAATAAAAAGTACCTAGTGCATGTTAACATAGTCCTCTAAGGTAACACAAATGAGGTATCTTTTAGTTCACACCACTAGCATCCACACGGGGGAATTACAGCACAGCATACTAGTGTGCACTATAGTTCACACCCCCATAGTCCAAATTGCGGGGCAGTGTAAACAAGCCCTTATAAACTATTTAAATAAACGTCTTAAGACGCACAATGGCACGAAATCCCCTCACACTCGAATAGCATTAGGTTGGCAGGGTAGCCCAGCAAATGGGGCAACTAAATATGATTCAGGAGACCTGGGTTCTTTTCCCAACTCTGCTATTTGCTCACTGTATGACCTTAAGTCACTTAAATGCTCTGTGGCTCAGTTTCCTCGCCAGTAAAATGGGCATAATAATGCTTACCCACCTTTGCAAAGGACTTTGATATCAATGGATGAATACTCAATGGTCACATATTACTACTATTCATATTACTGGAGTGCAAAGGAGCCCTTGTGAGGACCAAGACCCCATTGTGTTAGGTGTACTTTCTTGCTTTTAGGCAACAAGACTCAATCCTTAAAACTTTAGTTACATCAGTAATCCTTACTCATCCAAGTAGTGCCATTGACTCCCCTGAAATGAAAGGTTTGCAGGACTAGGCCCTCAGAGTGTATTTATTTTTTCTTTACCTTGCACACATTCTTAACAGTGATTATTTATTCTCATTTAGTTTTTATTCCAAAATGCATAAAGCAACAAAGAGTAGGACAGATCTTTAAAAAACAGTTACTTAAGAAGGAGTTGCAACAAAGTTCTCCCTATAAAAAAAGTAACTGACAGCAAATGTTTGGTAACTCTGACAAGAAAAAAAAGGGAGAGATAAAATGCTTTTATGCAAATTTTATTTCCCTATAATAATCTAGAGCTATTCTGCTAGAAGGAATTATCTCCGCAGGCTGGCAGCTGCAGTAGGCAGTGAATTAAAAATGGCTCTATATGGGAAAATCTGTTCTATAATCAGTGCTATTCTTAGAGAGGACATCAATCTCACCCGGCTCCCACGATGCTCTCCTCGTGTGAATGACATACAAGTGTGATGTAGAAACTCCCATTACATCACTGGCATTGATTTCCTAAACACAAGGAATGTACAACTAAGACACATGGAAAATTTGGTTCAGGACTGACTTCAGAGTTTCTGTATTTTCTCCCTTTAAAAACCTTCAACAATAAATGACCTTAAGCAATAATCTTTCAACTATGATTATCCAAGTAGACTTTAAATGAACTGCACACACTCAGAGCTCATTGCAAGCCTCAATAGTATTTGCTTGCTGTTTTTATACACTAGGCTGGTTCCCAGGTCACAAGACACTGGGATAGGAAATGTTATACGAGCTTTCTTTGTACATTAAAATGGCACATGGTGCAGAAAAGTATTTTAAGAAGTAAGCAACCACTGCAGTTCTACAAATAAATGTCATCAGGTTTTTAATGATGCAGCTGTGTGGGAAGGAAACATGCATTTATACCAAGTAGATTATATTTCTGACTTAACTTGCATGCTCAATGTAGCACCCAGTGTCATTGTCATAGCAAAGAAAGTTATATTGTTAAGAAATAATACCTTCCCTATACAAAATGATGATACCATGGTCAAATGTACTAGGGAATTTCCCAGGTAATCTGTGTCCTCATGTATACACAGTAATCCTTCTGTGTCACACGTATTGTAAACTGCCTCTGCTTGAGTGATGGATATGAAAATTAAACCACCTAGGGGGCTCGCTGTTTTTAAAAATCATTTTCTATATCATCTTAAAACTGAATACTAAGCCATCAGAACTCTTAATTCAGGATTTATTCTCCTCTGTTACAAGTTCCTCTGTGAAACTGATTTGCAGAAAGTATAAAAAGCACAGAAAAACACAAAATAAATGGAGTAAACACCAAATCTGTGTGTTTCATGAAAGCTCTTTAAATATTTACACCTCCAACAGTTGTGCAAGGCAGGCAATCACCTAAACAGGAGATGTGCTTAATTCAAAGGCTGAAATTCCAATGACTATGGTAAAGTTAGCACCTGATTAAAGTTCATACCTTAACTAGAGTGGTAAGGATAGTTATTGTCGGGAGGCGCTAGAAGCTTTAAAAATAAAGCACTTCCTTTAACAAAGGTCCCAGAACAGGCGGCTTTTTGCATTACCAAGCAGCTTCCTGCAACACCAAAACAAGTGGCTCTTTTGTTGAATTGATGCCCTGGGAGCTATGCCATTGTTTTCTTTTGGGGGTTTGTCTCTATGGCAACCTGTGCTCTCTGATGACACACAAACACTTTCACCCCCTAACTCTCAGATGCCAGGAAGAGTTGGGATTTCCTGATGTGAAGAGATAATGCTGAATGAATTAGCACTTCTCTGGGAACTCCAAGCTTGCTGGTTTTATGGGGTTAATTTAAGACAGCTGCATCCATTTTTGCTCATTTCTCTCCATGGATAAATTGGAAATTGCATTTGAAAATAAAATGAGTTATTTCTAACCTTTCAGCTGGCAGCCAATATCTTGCTAAAAAAGGACATAATTTATGACACTGATGATGTGTGGCCCCTTTCCAGAGACAGTAAACCAGTTTCCTGCATGCCTTAATACTAGCTTAACAATCAATCAGAGGCAGAGTTTTGCTGTTAAATACATGTAAAATAAAATGCTGGTGATTGGGTAAAGTTGTTACTTCATAGCTTGGTGGCTCCCAACCACTAATACAACATGTAACAGCAGTGACATTTCAGTCCCTGGAACTTTATGTTCCCCTCCCTTCCCTACCTCTGGTCTGTGTATGGAAATAACCCTTGTCTGAGAGAGGAAATGTGTCAAGTGTCAGCTCCCAGAGTTTCCTAGAAATGCAATCAGCAGATAGGGAGCAGGTCTCCCCTGATATGATAGAAACCAGGGGTTCCACTCCCAAAATCCAGATCCTAAAGGATCCACAAGAGGCATCTACACAGATGCCCCTGGCCTCTTTTTTAGTGCCCAGCCCCACTACTTTTTGTTGTCACTAGGACAACAAAGCTCCTGCAGGATCCCTACTTCCATAGGCTCCTATAGTTGCATACACCCTTAATGCACACCAAAGAGGCTTCCTCTAGGCAGAGAGGCCATATGAACTCTCAGTCTGTTTCCCCACAAGCTTGGAGGCTAAGGCAGAATACAGAGGAGCCACGCCTGTGCTCCTACTCACCGACTTGATATAGCTTGAAACCTGCAGTTCCTCAAGGAGGGGCTTGCATAGCATGTGGGAGGGAGAGGGGAAGGGCAAGCAGACTGCAGAGGTATAACTCCTTCTTTCCAAGGACACAGGCTTGTGGAAGGGAGCATTGTGCCCTCAGTGCTAAGCTTCTGGGCCACTGCTGCCCTCCTTCCTGGTGCGCTCTCTAACCCCTGATGTAATGTATACTGCCCCAGTGCCTACCCTTGCAAGAACATTGGAATGAAGTTCATTACAGCCAATTGCAGCGCTCTGCATTTCCATAATTATACCTCTCAACAGTCAAACAACTTTTTGTCGTTCACACAGTACCTTAAATCACCAGCAATCACCCAAGCTAGAATTTACATAGCCACACCCGTCCCTCTGCTGACACCCAGCCACTCACAAACTGTCTCACAGGGATGGACAGGTACTAAAATACTCCTCTCCACTTAGTAACCATAGAGTCTCAGAGGCAGTGAGTCTAATGGTTAAAGAAGGAGACTTTGAATCAAGTTCTGCCATTAACTCACTGGGTGACTGAGCAAGTCACTTGGAACACTCTGTGCCTCAGTTTTCCCATCTATAAAACAGGGATAACACAACTCCTTATTAGGATGTCATTATTTAGCACTTGGACTGAGTACTTAGAATGAGCTTTAAATCCACACAATAAGAGGCATTATACAAAAGTTATCTATTCAGATAGGGTTCCATTATTTGCGTGACTCCTGATAATCCTTGGAAATGAACAGCAATTGATGCTATGGTGAGAGGGCTTCATCCAGGGGCCACTGAAGTCAATAGAAAAACGACCATTAACTTCAACAAACTTTGGATCAGGCCCACACAACCTAATAACATGACTTTATAAGATCCCATAAGCAGGATTGGACTTTGATGTGAAAATCCAAAGAAACAGAGGTGTGGCAGGAATGGAAGTGGCACTATTCCCTTTGAGCTAGTACTGAATCAATGCACTTGCATGGTGTTAACAAGCTCTTACCTTCTAATAGTCATCAGTCCTATGGCATTTTTCACAAGAGATAGGGAATTAGCCCAGGAGTCCTGTCCATAGTCCAACCCATGTGATTTCAGTGTTTATCTAGAACGTTTCATTTGCTACTCTCCTCTACAAACTGTTGAGTCATGTTGCCAGCACACCACAGAACAGCTGTGTTCCATCTGGCCGCATTTCAGTAATCAGTGTATGATCTCCTGCTATATGGTCTGTAAAGTCCATCTGGATGAAAAGCATTTCATGGATTAGGCCTGATGCTTCTAAGGCAAAACTATCACTGAGATCAAGGGGGCACCATCATAAACATAGGCGGGAGTTTTCCCCTGTGCAAGACTGGATCCATTCTGCATTCTCATTCACTCAGAGCCAAACCCCACCATGCAATCTTGGCACACAAGCCCATATAATGAGACCTTAGATCAAATGTTCCACTAAGTATACTGAGGGTGATCTGGCCTGGTTTAATTAAGTACAGTGTAGTACTTTTACTACTAAAAATATCTATTAGGCAAGGTAGCCCCTTTCTAGTTCACAACAGGTTCCCTGTAGCAATCCATTATCTGTCCAACAGAGACCAGCTGAGTTGCATTACCTTTGCCATTGCTTAACTACAGTTTGTCACATTGGTCCTTACTACTTTAAGGTTCATTTGTACTCTGAAAGGTGACTACTTACAAATGATGTTTACTTGTAGCTTTGTCGGTCGGTCCCAGAATATTGCAGAGACAAGGCGTGAGGTAATAATGTTGGACCAACTTTTGCTGGTGAGAGACAAGCTTTCCAGCCACACAGAACTCTTCTTCAGGTCCAGGTAGAAGAACGTAAAGTGAGCTGGATTCAGTCCCTTCTTGCGCATTGTCAGCTGAATTGCTTACCAAGCTAAAGTCAGTTACAGCTCCACAAACCTACTGAAGCCAATGGGACTGCATAGGTCTCCCCTGCAGAACCTTATTAATGAGGAGGAATGTTAGAAGGAAAGAACCCAGATTTAATTCACCAGACTCACAGTTAGGAAAAAAAATTCTTGTAAACTGCACAAATTTTATATGCCAATTATTGGAACAATAAACCAGGAACTACATTTTTAGAGAGTCACTTTTCAGAGTAGAACTGCACTCTAAAAATAAAAATGTGCATTGAGATTTTATGTTCATTAGGTTAGAGGTTTTCAGTCTTTCCCATCTAGCCAGCATCTAGACTTGGCCTTCCCGTTTAACAATCTGGGAAAGGGAGGGTAGCTGCAACCTCCTGAAGCCTACCTGAGACACCCTGGGGGGATGGGGGTCACAACATAGATTCATAAATCTTAAGGTAAGTCTGATCTGAATAGCACAGGCCACAGAATTTCACCCATTCATCCCTTCATGATGCCCATAACTTCTGGCTGAGCTACAGCATATCTTTTAGAAAGACATCCAGTCTTGATTTTAAAACATCAAATGATGGAGAATTCACCACATCCCAAGGCAGGTTGTTCCAATGGACGATTACCCACACTTAAAAATGTGCATCTTATTTCTAGTTTGATTTTGTCTGGTTTCAGGTCCCAACCACTGGATCTTGTTGTGCCTTTGTATCCTAGAGTAAAGAACTTTCTGCTGACATAAATCTTCTCCTCATGTAGGTGAGAATAAACCAGAATCATGTTACCTCTTGGATAAACTAAATAGACTGGGCTTCTTCAGTCTCTCACTGGAAGGCAGGTTACCTTCTTGTAGCTCTTTCCTGAGCTCTTTCCACTGATTGAGAACCCCATCACTGGATAACATCTGTATTCATGGTCACATTTCCCCTCACTATTACCTCTTCAAATAAATTACTCTTTATATATGGACATAAAAGCAGACTGGAAATTATTACGGACATGAGTATTTTCCCCTCCGCAGTCTTTCCTTTTATCCCCTCTGATAAAGTCTAGGGGTTCTGGGCTGTTTGGATTTAACAACAGGAAAATGTTGCACTTGGGGAAAAACGTTTTTAAGGCTTCAGACGGAGTGAATGAAAAAGAAGATTATGACATTTTTCATCTGTAATGACCTCAATGCAATAAAGTTCTTATCCATTTCCTCCAGCTGGTGACCACCAGCAAAGGTGGCTTCTTCCTGACACTAAAGATGAAAGACTGGAAATCGGTTTTCTTTTCCTTGTGATCGAATATCACTGAGTCAGCAATAATAGACCATGTTCCTTTCCCACTGATATGGCTGGAAATGGGAGGATCTGGTTCCCAGTCAACATGGATGCCTAAGCTACACAGGATAATGTTTTGCCACCTAACTGCTATCTATGTTCACAAGTGTACCGTCTAATGATGTGCCATACAGGCAAAACTGATCTTTACCAACTTCTGCCTTCCAGGGCCACCTTACATCACAGCCAAAAAATGCAGGTGCAGCCATTTTACTATGGCGCAACAGTGACATCTAGTGGCCAGGCAGGGTAACCTAAAGCTTTTATTTCCTTTGGCTGCTCCGTATATCAGCTTCTTTACTTCTACAGTTTCACAGAGGCAGTCAAAATAAACTTGGGCACAAACTGCCCATCTTTTTCAGCCATATTACTATTACTCTAAGTAACTATTGTTCATCACATTTTGAATGGTTCTCTATTAAGGAAAAAAATATATTAACTCCGCACAGGTATGTACAGAAATACCATGGAACGGTAAAATAAAGAGAGACTGCTTGCGTGCTTACAAAAAATTAGTGATGATCAGGATAAAATATTTTTAAAAGCAGAAGGCTTGTAATAGGATCTTTGTATTTTATATGTATATAAAGTGCTCAGTCTGCACTTGATGTTGGAAATGTCACCAGATCTTTGTGATTGAATTACACTCTCGCATTCCATAGAAGACTGCAGTTTTTACCATTGTGTGTATGTGTGAATCCCACAAATAATAAGTGGAAGACAACTATTTGGTTTGAAAATATGAAACACACAGTTCACTTATGTTTAAATCAGAATTCTTTTGATTAAATAATATACCTTTGAATAGGATCGATACGCCATAGATAATTATTCCACATTAAAAATAGGTTAAGATATGAGACGCTTTCTTTTTAATTAAAGTTTAACATACATTAACATTTTTAGATGAAAAACCGGCATTCTGAGAACAGTTTTAAATTCTCCTTTGATTATTTTTTCCGGAGCACTGAATCCATCATATAACTGCATAAAAAGGACTAACAATGTCAGATTCTTTAGTAATTAATTTTGTGTCCTACTGCAGATGTATGAAATTCTATCAGCATTGTCCTGACAGGCATGTCAACTCATTTTGAGAATGTATTAGACCCCTTCCACTTTTTTAATATTTATTGCAATTTTGTATTTTATTTCTTGAAAATATATACAAGCAATTGAACTTCATCACATTAAATAAATAACCTGGAAAATTAAAAGACAGTAGTTAACAGTAGTCAGAAATAATAATAGCCACAGCCAGAATAAAAGAAACGTAAGAGGCAAGATATCTGGGTCAGATTTATATGATTTTTTTATCTGCTAGAATAGATCTACAATGATCTACTGCACAATCACCATCATCTTTATAGCTTAGCATTTCATATTAAATTTTAGCAAATGTATCAAAGAGGTATAATGATAACTTTTATAACATTCCGCAAATTTCTTCTGGAAACTACAGGGGGTTGGAAAAGGAAAAGAATACAAGCTTTTATCAATTGTAAATGTTTGAGTAAGCATTCTTACCTCTTGTATATGATACTTGTAGGTATATTATTATGACAATCTAATCAAAATTGGTCAGTGAGACTGAAGTATATCTTCAGCACGATCATTATAGTAAGGAAAAATATAATAGCTACTGTACACCTTAACCTGTTTCTGCGTACTGGGTTTTTCCTTAAAATTGAATTATTATATGGAAATATACCTATCTCATAGAACTGGAAGGGACCTTGAAAGGTCATTGAGTCCAGTTGCCTGCTTTTACAGCAGGACCAAGTACTATCCCTGACAGATTTTTGCCCCAGATCCCTAAATGGCCCTCTCAAGGATTGAACTCACAATCCTGGGTTTAGCAAGCCCATGCTCAAACCACTGAGCTATCCCTCCCAACTTTTTACATCCCCTTTTCATTTACTGTCCCAGTATTAAGAATAGAAGGTAATTTTTTTTTTTAATTACCCTCTACCCCCAACAAAGAAATTTAGGAATTAGTGGAGAAATATAGTTGGATACTTTAAGACCAACAAGGCTATGGATACGGCAACCAACGGGTTTCTATAAGAATACACACATCCAGTATGGAAGAAAAACAGCATTTCTCCTACTAAATTCATAATTTCTGAGTATAATCATGTCTGACAGATGAGCCAAACTATGGGCTGATTTCTGCTCTCAGTTACCACAGTTACACCACCGTGACTGAATGGAAAATTTGGCCCAATATCTTGCACTAATTTCACTGACGCTGGGCAAAATCCTACATGGTGTTGAGCATTCTGGCTCCAATCCAGCACAGCGCTTCAGCACATGCTTACCTTAAGAACACAAGTTGTCCCACTGACTTTCATAGGATCATTCAAGACCTTTCACTTAAGCACTCAACTGCTTTGCTGAATTGGGGCCACAGAACTTGCAGGGTCAAGCCCATGGAAAACTAAAATAAGGTGTATTTGGATTCCTCAGGACTATTTGAGCTTGCGGTATCATCACCATTTACTCTCAAATGAGCAAAAAGGACGGGGGATGGGGTTTGAGAAATCCAATGCTGAAGATGCAGATGGTTTGCATTTACAGCTAACTAGACAGTACTTCACCCACCAGTGTAGTTTTCATACCAGAAAAATACGTATGGGAAAAAAAAATCAAGACACTCTCCGGTATCAATTTTTGCACCTATCTCCATTTGAATGTGTGTCAAACCCAAGGGAGATATGCCATAAAAACATAATTTGAGTATCATCTCTCATCATTCAATACAGTTTTTCAACCCTTTCAAAATTACATGGAAAAATCTATATAATGTGTGCTTAGATTAATGAACTGTTTGAATCTGGATCAATAAGCACTCAAAGATTTGAACTGTTGACACCTGCTGGATACAGCTATAAGAATACTTCATTCAGCTTATAGCCAATCAGTACTTTGTAACTACAGGGGTTCCACTTAATAAACAAGCAATCTAATATATGACCTCTGTAGATTAATTTCCTGAGAGCAAGTAAATAATCTGGATTCGAAATTTCCATGATTATACATATAATTACAGTATCACTTACCAATTAACACATTGATTTAAACCTTCTTGGGACTATGTACTTAAGTATAAAAGAGATCATTCAACCATCACTCAAATACTCAACATCTCTTTAAGATGGCAAAATCGTGTGCCACATAGCACTACACATCTAATTTCTCTTGTGGAAGAAAAATGTATTATGATAACAGAGATTATGAGAGCGGTATCATAATTATATGTGCTATAGCTATAATATTATACAATAGCTGGACCACACTGATAAACCCCATGAAAATGTCTTCCTTTGCACTGGGAACAAGCATTTTAGAAACTTCAATCCATCTTAAAATCTTTCCCAGTCATTTACTTAGTGATTTACAAAAGCGCATATGTGTTTGGGGTTGTTTTTTATTTTATTTTTTTAATGGGAGCACAGCAACCTAGCTATAGTTATCAGTCATCTGATAGATACATAAACAGACAGAGATAGATCATGGTTTACTATTTCACTTTTGACAAGGGAAATAATTAATGCAAGTCTATATTATTTAGTACTCGTTTGTAAAAGTGCCTGTTATAAATGTAAATACAGCCTTCCATCCAGCAGCAATGCAGTGAAAGAAGACAAATGAAATCACTACACACCTCCCATACAGATATGAAAGAAGTTAAAATATTAATTCAGGGCAGCAAATGAAACTGTTGATGATTGTCCAACAATCAAGGTTTCTGAGGTATATTTCCTGTCACACTCTGTTTTTAATATTAAGACATTTTTATCCTGCCATCCAGCCAAATATCTTTCATTTCAATTCTATCCCTTTACGGGAAAAAGAATTCACATCTGGAAGCAAATCATTATGTTGCATCATTTCTCATCTTTTCCCCTATCTATATTATTTTGTGACAATCCTTTCATATCTTTATAGAAAATAAAATTTGACTAAAGTAACAATGAATACACAACAGACAACAGAATTTCATACATAATGCTGCTTACGATTTTATAATTGTATGCCAAAGATGAATACCTTCTCTACCATTAAAAAAACGAAACCAGAATATTCAAGCTGTCCTAATTATAAGAAAATATAACCAAAAAAACTATCATATAATAACACTCTTGCTACTAATGACAAATTTGTTGCCAAAAATCTTACTTTTGAATGCCTTGACAGAGCCCGTCTCCCCCCAAAAAACCCACAATTTTTTTTTCTAGACTGCAAATCGATTATCAATTTTATATTTATTAATGATCAGTTACTATGAACAGTGTAGGAAAAAGAATGCTGAACAATTCTGCCTCCTCTCCTACCATGAACACTTAAATAATAAATTAAAAAGAGAGAGAGAGGGGAGAAAACAGTATTGCTTGCTCAAAAAGGCCCGGGCAGGTCTCACATTCAACTTTTTGGTTGTATATAAATAAGAACAATGGATACGTGCATTTAAAAAAATAAAAAACCAAAAAACACCAAACCAGCAAAATTTCTGCAACGTCAACCACTGTAATCCAGCTCAGAGATACTCTAAGGAAGCCAGCAGCTATTCAATAAAATGGGAAACTGAAAATAGTACAAAAACAGTTCATAATAGCAGTAATGTATAGTTTCTCAGTCATTACCGATCTGATAATGACCGGTAGCAACCTTAAAACCATACATTACAGTTTAAGTATGGTCTGATGCTCACAGCAGATGCATAGCTAGGAAGTAATACAATCTCACTATAAATGCTCATACTGTTACAAGGCTGTCTTGCATACATGGATTTCTCCCTCTCCAATGTTATCCCACCAGGCATCTTTATAATGATCTAAAAAATACATGCCTTGAGTAATAGTGCTATACTGAAAGGAGAAATAGCAAGGCCAATATGCTCAAATAACTCAGAAAACACATGTGCCCAGAACACAGGTATTTTTGTAGCACTTGCACCTAGATGTGCCCTCATGTTAGACAGTAGACATTCATATTGTGTGTCTATTTACAAGGTACTTTAATGGGCATCCACATGTGCAGAAAACACAACATCCTTCTACTGCTTTCCTATTATTAATGTGTTGACAATCCTAAATTGTAAGCTCTGCAGAACAGGCACTTTATCTCAGGATGGGCCTGATCCATCTCTAGCAGTGTCAATGGAAGCCTTTCATAGACTTCAAATTGTGTTAGATTGACCTTGACATGCCTGGAGAGTGCTTAGTATGATAGGACTCGGATTGTGATGGGAGCTTTTTTTTTTTTTTTTTTTTTTTGCTTATTTATTTACCATAATAGATCATATAAATAAATGGAAGGCTGTGTTTTGGTTTAGATGCTGCTCTGGGACTCAAGAGAACGGAGTTCAATTGCCAGCTCTGACACAGATTGACTGCATGACATTTCACCTCTCTGGGCAACAGCTCCCCATCAGTAGAACAGAGTCGTCATAATGACAAATTCATTAACATTTAGGAAGTGCCCAGATATCGTGATGATGGGGTCATGTAAGAACTAGCGGCGCAGCTATGCTGCTGTAGCATTTTAAGTATAGACAAATCCTAACTTCATGGAATAACTTCCAAGGTAAAGATGGGCCCAGACGAGTTTCTAGAGCCAAGCAATAGATTTTCATCAGCATAAATGAGATTTGCTTTGGTCTATTCTGCTTGTGTGTGAACAAAACTGAAAAGGGGCCTTATCTCCATCATTGTTAGTTCTTCAGTGCCCTTAAAAAAAATCAAGTCCTCTCAGCAGGGGTGGATTGATAGTTTCTAGGGCTGGAGGTTGTTAACTCATCAGAATCCCTTTTAAAAACCTGGTTCCTTTTTTCACTTTGAAACCCAGGACAGCAGAGCAGGTGGGGGGGAGGGGGGAGCATTAGGGCAGTGTACATATGGAAAGGTGTGGGCAGCAAGGAAGGTGTCTTGGGGAATTTGGAGACACACCCTTCCCAACCAGAGAGCCTCTACTTTAGGTGCCAAGGAGCACTGCCCCTTCTCCATTTGCAGCCAGTGGTTCTTGTGGCCTACTGTCCTTTTTAAGTGTGGCAGCAGAAGGTCTGGCTTTGAACATGGTCACGGCCTTCTCACCACTGACTCCCACAAGCAAGTTCAACATGCCCACTGAAGTTTCTGGCAGTATTGCTATGGGGGTGAGGAATATACCATGTGAACAGGCTAAATAGATAAGTGGATATGCTTTGACATTATAGCTACCCCAGCCAGCTATGCTGAGGTACAGTTCATTTGTCCGGATGTTTAGTGGCTCTGGGACAGGTCAGCAGGGTTAAATGACTTGACCAGGTTCACAAAAAAGGAGGAAAACCCTGGGGGGCAGGTTCTACAAGCCAGAACACTGCCTGTTTTCCAGGGCATTTGGACACCCTACTTACCTGACATGATGGTGCACAGGAACTGAGTGCCGGGCACCTGCAGGGACTTTCTTCATTTCCCCTCTAAACTCATATTTCATGTTCTATTTAAGTACATCCAAGTACAGAATTCCACCCATCTCTATGACTCGTAGGGCTTTTTTACCTCTCAGGATGTGAAGAAGAATAGAAAGACAGCTGCCTCATATTTATGCTGTTCAGCATGTTAGCTCTCACCGTTATGCTCACTGTTCGTGTACATCAGACTAAATGTTGTGGTGTATCCTGCAACAGTCACTGATCTGTTCTCAAGAAAGTCTGTGGCCTGTGTACCATTAATTCGATACCTTCTTTGCTTAGTGGGTGCATCTGCTTGAGTTTCACCTGGTTTGCAACTGAATTCTTGAGACAGAAGGAAATAACAACCAACAATTTACCTTCGCTATTTTTATTTCCTGGATGTGGCTGTACAACTCTAGAATGTTTTATATTAACCTAGCAGCATGGTTTCATAAATGGCCCTGTAAGGCATCCCATCCAGAAGAATTGTAATAGAATGCTCCTGGAATACTCCGGGCCTTAATCACAACCACCACAAAACATAATGGGCCACATTTTCAAAAGAGCTCAACTCCAATTTAGGCACCTACGTGGGAACAAAGGGAGCTGCTGGGTGCAGAGGACTTTTGAAAAACTGGCCATTCAATTCAGGGCCCAAATGGGAGCAGAGTGGTTTTTAAAATCTAGACAAATAGTTGTCTTAAAAGAAAAAATGCAGTTAGGCTGTGTAGCGTTCATCCTCAAACTTAGAAAGGAAGGAGTCTGTATCCACAAGCCCACAATTTTATGAGAAAGACTCTCTCCCCCGACATAAATGCTCTTTCCCTGTAACCATTGTAGTAGCTTATGTTGATACGAGTGACAACCTCTTTGCAAGAATGACCAGTGTTAGCTATTCAAATGTAACCTGGGAGTGGGGCAAGATACAAATAAAAGTACAATCTACATCTGGGCCAGAACTTCCTTTAAGGTGTTGCCCTTATAGGTCTTCTGGGGCTTTGGTTCTGTTGATGCATCTTAAAAATACAGTAATATTTGGCACTCAGTAATTCTTTTCATACAAGTAAATTCACAGTGGTAGGTGCCATTATACCTACTTTATAATCAGGGAAACTACAGCACATATAAGTTAAATGACCTTCCCAGAGTCACAGTCTGGATCATTGGTGATCATAACCAAGGATTCCTGAATCCCACTGGATCATGCAAGTGTCTCATCCATCTCAGAAGTGCGTCCAGAAACAAGGGCGTTTGACTGCTAACTACTGAGCTGCTGGAACTCTACAGGCCCAAATAGCGCTTCTTTTCTTAGAGCTTCACCCCAGTATAGAAGTTCAGTGGCTTTCTATGTTAAGATTCTAGGTTAAAACTCAACTCATCTAGAAAGCTGATCATTGTGTTCTTTTACTACTATGGAAAGACATAATTTCTTCTTCTTCTGGAGAGTTCTCATGAGATGACTCTCTGGAGTATAATCAATTCTTTTCCTGTTTAATTTCACGAAACAAGTTACCAAGTTTCAGTATGGTTTATAACATAATAGAACAATCTTTAGAAGAAGCTGCAAACAGTACATTTTTCTCAGCCAAGACCAACCTCTTACTCAAAACTCAAAGAAGCCAGTGGGGCACTTTAGATGTTGCTAACGCTTAACAAGTTGGGTACACTGTGAGGGAGTTCTCCAGGTGAAGGAGGAGCAATTACATGACCATTGGGGTAAGTTTGTTGTCTGTAGTGTGTGTGTTTGTGGTGTGCTTGCTGCTTGACTGAAATATGCTGTGTGGTCTGTTTGTTTGGGGGACCATGTGTGTGCTGAGCCTAGCAGCCTGCTAGGCAAGGCTGAGAGCTTCTTGATGAGGCTTTGATCTCTAAGCCCTTTAGCACCCATCAACCCTTAACTAGGGGGCGGGGCTACTCAGGAAGACCAGGGCTTTAAAAAGCCCATTTCTAAGTGACCAGAGGAGCTAGCGACCAGGAGTGGCTAACAGGGGAGTTTTGCAACCGAGTTAAGAGGAGGAGGGGGAGAGTGGGGGGGCTAGATACACTTAACATTCTTTAAACTTAAAGCCAAAAACGCCCACTGATAAAAACAAAAGAACAAAGAAGCTAACTTCAGGAGTAAAAAGATAATGCAGCCAGAAGTCCACCAACAGAGTGGGAGCTATCCAGTTTATTGCACCCAATGCAGCATGTATGATTACTTGCCCAATGGGCAGGTGGCATATTTCTGCATTTGGTGCAAGGAGCTCCTGGCCCTCAGAAACCATGTACGGGCTTTGGAGACCAGAGTGGCTGAACCAGAGGAGCTAACGGAGACAGAGAGGAACACAGATGAGACTTTCCGGGACACAGTAGAACGGTCCCACCCTCGGTCTGACAGCCTCTGTGCTGTTAAAGAGGATGAAAGTCTCAGGGAAGGAGAACATCCAACTGGAGCAGAGGGAAATGATCCCATAGTTGGGACCCTCCTTCCAGAGGATGTTGTGGTATCCTCTCGCACTGAGGATACCTCTCTGGGGGAGGGAACTCCAATTATTAGGAAGAGACAGGTATTAGTAATGGGCAATTTGATCATTAGAAACATAGATAGCTGGGTTTGTGATGACCAGGGAACCGCATGGTGCCTTGCCTGCCTGGTGCGAAGATTGAGACTCTCTCGAGGCATCTAGATAGACTTATGTGTAGTGCTGGGGAGGAGCCGGTGGTCGTAGTACATGTAGGTACCAATGACATAGGGAAGGATAGGAGAGAAGTCCTGGAGGCCAAATTTAGGCTGCTAGGTAAGAGATGGAAGTCCAGGACCACCATGGTAGCATTCTCTGAAATGCCGGGCCAGTTAGACAGGCAGAACTGCTGGGTCTCAATGCATGGATGAGACAATGGTGTAGGGAGGAGGGGTTTAGATTTATTAGGAACTGGGGAAACTTTGGGGGAAAGGGGAGCCTAAACAGGAAGGATGGGCTCCACTTAAAACAAAATGGAACCAGATTGGTGGCAATTAAAATTAAAAAGGTTGTAGAGCAGTTTTTAAACTAAGGGCTGGGGGAAAACTGACAGGTGCAGAGGAGCATGTGGTTCAGACAGTGACATCCCTTAGGGGAGGATCTATTCATGGAGATTCTCTATGTCCTAGTAAGGAGGAGAGGATGGAAGATGATAAAATATGGTAGGATCTGATGAGAAACAGTCAAATGAAAAAAAGAGTCCCATTCAATTACATCATGTAATGGCAGACAGCTAAAAAGTGACAAGTTTTTAATGTGTTTATATACCAATGCTAGCAGTCTAAATAATAAGATGGGTGAACTAGAGTGCCTTGTATTAAATGAGGATATTGATATAATAGGCATCACAGAAACTTGGTGGAATGAGGATAATCAATGGTAAACAGTAATACTAGGGTACAAAATATATCAGAAGGACAGAACAGGTCATGCTGGTGGGGGAGTGGCACTATATGTGAAAGAAAGCGTAGAATCAAATGAAGTAAAAATCTTAAATGAACCAAATTGTACCATAGAATCTCTATGGACAGTAATTGCATGATTTAATAATAAGAATATACCAGTAGGAATATATTACCGACCACCTGACCAGGATGGTGATAGTGGTTGTGAAATGCTCAGGGAGATTAGAGAGGCTATTAAAATAAAAATCTCAATAATAATAATAATGGGGGATTTCAACTATATGTAGCCTGTCCCAAAGTTGGGTATATATAATTATAACTTGAGGATTAACAGGTTCTTGTCCCAAAATCAGGCCCAGTAAGATTATTGTAAAATTATCATATAATTTGGAACCCTGATGTGCACAGGTGTAACACTCACACTATAGGAACTCATATAGATAGATAGATGATTTATTAATATGATTTATTTATTTATTTATTAATATGATTTAATAATAATTTAGCAAAGTTATACACACACAGACTCAACGAGGTAGATAGGGAAAGTACATTTGGACGGCCATACTTGCAGTGGGGGAGGTCTAGGTTGGATATTAGGAAACACTATTTCCTATTGGGTTCCGGGAAGTGGGCGGGTGAAGCCCGCCCACTGCTAAAGGATCCTCCCCCCAGCCTAAGGGGAGGACCCACAGGACCTAAAACCCAAATGATTACGGGGGACAACTAATGTAAAAACAGGAACAGGAGTGTGATTAAAGGGTCAAAAGAAGGAAACACTATTTCACTAGGAGGGTGGTGAAGCACTGGAATGGGTTACCTAGGGAGGTGGTGGAATCTCAAACTCTAAGGATGAAGGCCCAGCTTGACAAAATCCTGGCTGGGATGATTCAGTTGGTGTTGGTCCTGCTTTGAGCAGGTTGGACTAGATGACCTCCTGAGGTGTCTTCCAACCCTAATCTTCTATGATATTATGATTCTAAGTGTCACCAAATGGAATTAATAGGCAGCAGGTTTAAAACAAACAAAAGGAAGTATTTCTTCACACAATGCACAGTGAACTTGTGGAACTCTTCGCCAGAGGATGTTGTGAAGGCCAAAACTATAACAGGGTTCAAAAGAGAACTAGATACATTCATGGAGGATAGGTCCATCAATGGCTATTAGCCAGGATGGGCAGGGATGACGTCCCTAGACTCTGTTTGCCAGAAGCTGGGAATGGGCGACAGGTAATGGGGCACCTTTTGGCCACTGTCAGAGGACAGGATACTGGGCTAGATGGATCTTCGGTCTGACCCAGTATGGCCATTCTTATGTTCTTACTGTATGAATGGGGAAGCTAGAAAGGAGGATGATTTAACAATATTTATGTAGCAAAGTCTTGTGCTTATTGTCAATGATGAGGACTGGCAAACTTAGTTTAAAACATAAATTATTCCTTTTTGTATATTTACCAGCAGCTATGTTCACCCAACAGAGCTCTGTTCCCCTCCCTACCAATCCCAATAGTTATCTTAAGCCCTCTCACTTATTAAAATAAAACTACAGCTCCCCGCCATTCCTCAGCACATGGCTGACTCCCTCCATGACCCAGTTTCTACTGCTGAAATTCAAGAAGCTATTAAGTCTCTTCAGTCTGGCAAAGCCCCAGTTCCAGATGGCTTCTTACTGATTTTTATAAAGCCTTTATTGACAAAATGACACACAGTCTAGCTAGTCTGCGTAATGACTCCTTTACCCACCCACTCAACCACCCAGTTTTCTGCACAGCCTTGACGCAGAGCATGGCCAATCACATGCCAGTAGCTACAAATGCCAGAAATTCTAAGCATATTTCCACCTCCAAATGTTATGGTAACCTCACGGCACTGCCTTTGGTTCCCAGTACAGAAATTATTAAAATTGCATTCCTATACCAACAAATGTGCTTCATTTAACAAGGATAATCTGAAGCTACGTATAGGTCATTTGGAATGGGTTAGGTTTTTTTATTTTTTTGTGGGGGTTTTTTAAAAAAATGTTTGGCAGTAATCTAAATATTAGTCATCTCCCAGGAAAGACCAGGCTGTTAATTGCTGCTCCAGTGTCATGGGATTTATGTCCAGAGGATTATTTTTCACTCTGCTGTAGTCTCTCATCTTGAAATGACACTGCATGCCACTCACTGATATCAGCATCAACAGCTATATCAGGGGAATGAATGGTTCAGGGGACAAGTAATGTAATATGAAGTCTTTCTCCTCCACATCCATAGCTCAAGTCGAGGGCCAGGCAGCTAAAAGTCATTTTCATCTGATTGCCACTTGATGGCCTGTGAGAAATAAGTGGATGAGTTGTGTCTTTCAGCCCAGTTCCTAATAAAAAGGTGTCCACATTTGCTTGGAGGGAAAGAGAAAGGAAATGGCAATTGCCACATTCTTTATTGTCTCAACAGAAAAGTCAGGGCTTGAATGAACAATGAGAGCAAAGTACCCTCTTATTCCTCATAGCAGTTCCCATTCCACTAGTATCTCAGAAGGATGTTAAACAACAACTGAAGTTAGACATTTTTTAAATCAACAGCTCCAGATAATTTACATCCAAGAGTTTTATAAGAACTGGCTGAGGAGCTCACTGGACCAATTAATGTTGATTTTCAATAACTCTTGGAACACCAAGGAAGTTTCAGAAGGCTGAAAGAAAGTTAATGTTGTGCCAATATTTAAAAAGGGCAAATGGGATGACCTGGGTAATCATAGCCTGTCAGTCTGATATCAATCACAGGGAAGAAAATAGAGTGGCTGATATGGGACTAATACAGAAGAAAGAATTGGAGAAACAACTTGCTAAAGATGCAAAATGTAACAGTAAGAATTTTCTTAGTGCATCAGAAGGAAGAAGTATGCCAAACAGGCAGTGGGGCCACTAGATGACCAAGATGCTAAAGGAGAACTCAAGGAAGACAAGGCCACGGCTGAGAAGCTAATTTTTTTTTTTTGCATCAGTCTTCACTCCAGACAATATGGGGGAAATCCCCACATCAGAGCTATCCTTTTAGGGCAAAAAATCTGAAGTACTATCCCACACTGATGTATCAATAGAGGAGGTTTCATAACAAATTGATAAATTAACCAGCAATAATTTTGATATTCACCCAAGAGTTCTGAAGGTACTCAAATACGAAACTGCAGAACTACTAACTGTAGTATGTAGCCTATCACTGAAATAAGCCTCTGTGACAGATGATTGGAAAATAGTTAATGTAACACCAATTTTTTAAAATGGCTCCAGAAGCAATTCTGGCAATTACAGGCCGGTGAGCCTAACTTCAGTATCAGGCAAATTGGTAGAAACTAAAGTAAAGAACAGAATTATCAGATACATAGATAAACACTATTTGTTGGGGAGAAGTTAACGCAGTTTTAGTAATGAATTCATTCCCCAGCAATCTATTAGCATTCTTTGAGGGTGTAAACAACCATGTGGGTAAGGGTGATCCAGTCAATACTGTATATTTGGACTTTCAGAAAGCCTTTGAAAAGGTCCCTCACCAAAGGCTCTTAAAGAAACTAATCATGGGATAAGAGGGAAGGTCCTCTCATGGTTAAAAGATAGGACACATAGGGTAGGAATAAATGGTCAGTTTTCACATATAGAGAGGTAAACAGCAGAGTCCCCCAAGGATCTCTACCGGGACCAGTGCTGTTCACCATATTCATAGATGACATGGAAAAGGGAGCAAACAGTAGAGAGGCAAAGTTTGCAGATGATACAAAATTACTCAAGATAGTTAAGTCTAAAAGCACAGTGCAAAGAGTTACAAAGAAATCTCACAAAACTGGGTGACTGTGCAACAAAATGGCAGGTGAAATTCAACATTGGTAAGTGCAAAATAATGCATATTTGAAAAAATAATAACAGCTACACTTATGTGATGATGGGTTCTAAATAAGATGTAACCACTCAAGAAAGTTCTTGGAATCACTGTGGATAGTTCTCTGAAAACTTAAGCTCAGTGCACAGTAGTGATCAAAAAGACTAACAAAATGTTAGGAACTATTAAGAAAAGGACAGAAAGCAAGACTGAATATATCATAATGCCATTAAATACATCCATGGTGAGGCCACACTTTGAATAGTGTATCTAATTCTGGTCACCCCACCTCAAAAAGTATAGAATGGAACTAGAAAAGGTTAAGAGGAGGGCAAAAAAGATGATAAAGGGTATGGAATGGCTTCCATACTAGGAAAGTCTAAAACGATTAGGACTGTTCAGTTTAGAAAAGAGACGACTAAGGTGGGATATCATGCATGTTGTGGAAAAAGTTATTTACCTTTTCCCACAATCCAAAACCCAGGGTCACCTGATGAATTTAATGGGCAGCAGGCTTAACACAAAGAAGAGGAAGTACTCTTTCACCCAACACACAGTTAATCCTTTGGAACGCATTGCCATGAGATGTGATGGCCAAAAGTATAACTGGGTTCAAAAAAGAATTAGATAAGTTCATGAAGGATAAGTCCACCAATGGCTATTAGCCAAGATGGTCAGGGATGCATCCCTAAACCTCTGACTGCCAGAAGCCAGGAGGGAAAGACAGGGAAGACACTCCAACTGCTTTGTTCTTTACACTCCCCCTGAAGCTCTGGTATGGGCCACTGTTGGAGACAAGATACTGGGCTAGATGGATGATTGGTATGGCAATTCTTAGGTTTTGCTTAATAAAGCATTAAAGTAGGCTAATATAATTAATGCAAAATAACATGGGCTTATGGAAAATAGATCCTATCATAGTAACTTGGTATCTTTTTTTGATGAGATGATGAGTTTGGTTGATAAAGGTAATAGTGCTGGTGTAATATACTTAAACTTCTGTAAGGCATTGACTAGGCAAGGCACAACATTTTCACTAAAAACTAGAATGATATAAAATTAACATGGCACACATTAAATAGAATGAAAAGTGGCTGATTGAGAAGTCTTAAATTGTAATTGTAAACAGGGAATCCTCACTGATAAGGCGTGTTTCTAGGGGAGCCCATAGGGACTAGTCCTTGGCCCTCTGCTATTTTGCCATTTTTATCAATGATCTGGAAAAAAAACCTCACTGATAAAGTTTGCAGCTGACACAAAGTTTGGGGGAAGTGGTAAATAATGAAGAGGACACGTCACAGATACAGTGAGATCTGATTCGGTCAGTAAGCTGGGTGCAAGCAAACAATACGTGTTTTAATATGACCAAAAGTAAATACATACAACTAGGAAAAAATAATATAGGCCATGTATGACGGGGAATTCTATCCTGGGAAGCAGTGACTGCAATTTGCAATTTAGCAAAACAATTGTTTTTAAAATAATAGCATTACAAATGTCTAAATGTGTCAGTTTCACGTTGCCAACTCTTATGATTTTAATCACTGACATCATAAAATTTCATGCGTTTCTTAAAGCCACAGCTTCTGGAATCATATAATTATAGGAGAACCTCCACTTTTAAAAAAGCATCTAGCCCTCGTGGTTCCAGAGTAAAGCTTGAAAATGTGACTATGCTGAAAATGCAGAAGGCAAATAAAAAGACCCAACATTTATTATTTTTAAAATACCATTATTTTTAAGCCAATCTCATGATTTATTGGAATCTGACACATGATTTTTGAATGTGCGAGTTTGGCACTACTAAAATGGGCACAGGAAAAAAAATTTCCTTTAGCTGTTGGCTGTGGATTTAGGGACAAATCCTGATCCTACTAAAATCCATTGGAACCTTGCTACAGATGTCAGAAGAACAAGGATTTGGTCCTTAGAGATGGAAAGATATGAATGTGTACACAGGTGGTTAATTGTGCAGTAAAGACCTGCTCTTGCCTATCCATTGAAGTCAATGGGCAGACTCCCACGGATTTCAATGGGTGCAGGATCAGGCCTGTATTTTGCTACAGGAATCTACAAGCTCAGCTCCTGAAGCAAGAGCTTACTATCAGATCAAAAGCCAAAGTTTTGGCTAATGGGTGGAGGAGTTTAAAATGCAACAAGCCACCTAGACACAGACAGAGGAGCTTCTGGTACCTTTGCTATTGCATATTATTATTATTTGCATAGATTAATAAACGTGGTTCAAAGAACTTACAAGCTCCATTGGCAAAGAGTTAGTGTTGCACCAGAAAACTTTACTTTGGGAATTTCCTCCTTTGAGTGTTTTATTTTTAAACCATTGCATTGCACTTTTGCATCCCACAGCTCAGGAAGACATCTTTCAGTGAAAAAGCACAGTGTTTCAGGAATGGTCCTCCTCCTCTAAGTTCTTGTGATTACAGAAACTTCTTATCTTCTACCTAGCTCTCTATTTTTAGTGCATCCATCACCATGCTATCTAGGTCCCGGTTTAAGAGGAGAAGCTGCTGGAACAGAATGCCCAGAAGATATAGGATAATATTGGTTGGATCCTCTTTCTCAGACTATGCCTAAGAGGGTGGGGAGGCTTCAGACTAGACTTTTTCCACAGCTCTTCCCCATGCCCTTTCCTTTTCCAAGCAATACATTGCAAATGAGATTCTATCTAGAGTAGGATAGAATATAATGTGTGAGCTTCTGGGGGAAAATTTTTAGTCATTGTCAGGTTCGGTGCATGTGCATCAGTCATACCTACTCACCACAGGGCACAAGTACTGTAGCACTCTCCTTTTCAAAATTTTGCCTTAGGACTTCAGTAACATCATGCAAAAATTTAAACAAGTATTCCATAAACTACTGCCTAGGCATTAAAGTAGGACATTCTTTGCCTACCTACCCTTTTTCTTTACCTGCGTAGTGCAGAATCCTCATTAGCCTTTGCAGCATGTAGCAAATTAAGTTCCAGTGAACTGGCTCTTCCACTTTGCAGTTGTGCATCGACACACTGTTTTTCCCTTGCAGCTCTCTGAAGAAATGCACTTACATTTTAAACTGAATTACAAAAATAAGTGGAGATTTAATGAAATTCTGCCAGAAGACGTGCAGCAATAGTGTCACATTAAAGAATGTTATTTAATCAGCAGATGCCGATACAGTGCAGAATGGGGTGTGTGGGAATTTGCCATACAACGACTCTTTGGCTAGAGAGCACCCTAGCAGAGGCTGAATTTGGGGGTTTTCCAGGCACATGGAATTGCTATCTAAGGGAAGCATAGCACCTTTTATTGTGGTACTGGCACTGATTAGTGTTGCTAGCAGAACTCAGGCCCAGAAATGATCTCCCTAGAGTTCCTGGTGGCAGAAGAGCTCTGGTGCCGAAGTGTTTGCCCCATGCTGAACAGTGCATGCAGGCTGGAGGCTGAAATTTGAATTGAAAAAAAAAATGAATAAATAAATAAATAAAATAAAACCACCACACAACCTTTTCTATTTAGGAATTAGTTGGTTTTGATGCTCTATGGAGTCCAGCTGCACAGTCCTGGCAGAGATCTGAACTACCAATGTAACTGATTCATAGCAAAATCATTCCAAGAGCCCTTCCTCCCTCATCTGGAAGCCATTAAAGGACATTCTTTCATCTCATCTCCCATTAGTTTCCTATACATTAACTTTTTCTTCTCGCTCAGCTTTGGTTAGATGCTCTTCTCCATTGCTTCTTGCATTTTCTGATGTCTGAACAGGCTTGACTGACCAGAAGCTTTTTTGGGGAGGGGAAGATGGATTTTGGGTAAAATTTTCAAAAGCACCTAAGTGACTTAGGAACTTTAGTTCCATTTTCAAAAGTGGCTAAGGCACTTCAAAGACTTATTCTCATTGAAAGTCAATGGGACATAGGTGCTTTTGCAAATGTTACCCTTTATCTCTCCTCGCACTCTAGCCTGCCTCTTCACTTCCTGCCTATACTTCTCATCTTTTTCTTCTGCCCCTGCTTTTCTCTTGTTTACTCAACACTTATCTCATTTCCGTTGCCCCTTCTTCATCCTTGGATTGAAAAAGAGACATTACATCTTGCCTCGTGCCTTTCTGATGCCCTCATGGTGCTCCACTGGAAGCCACTCTACCTATAGAAGAGAATAAAATGCTGCATTTGAACTCAAACATTTCCTCCTCCACTGTAGGTAGTGTTACGTAAATACTGCCACATTGCTTCAGTGCCAGGACAGTATGCTTCAACAGGAATAGCAGAACAACTAGAGTTCCGAAGGAGGAAATGGTGCCCCCTAGTGAGGCACCCTGGAGTGGCCATCTTCCACAAGTCTTGCAATGTATCTCTCATTCTGTTTACAGTATAGACTACTTTTTATAGGTAATAAAATTTCTGGAGGAATATTAAAAGACAAGCAGATCTTAAGAGAGAAGCAAATATAATTGTTATTTATTTTTCAATTTATGCAGTATGCTGGCTGCGGTGTCTTCTTAAAGCAGACTCCAACTTGTCTTCACAATTCAGTGATAGTGACTACGAGTACTTTCCAAAATGACCCGGACGCTCAAATGATCATGAACCTTATGCTCTTCTCACTTTCAGTGGCTTTAGGTGTAGCACCACTGATTTCAATGGATTACTCCTGAGTTTCAATGAGAGGAGAATCAGGTCCGTGGCATGTTGTCTGCCGACGTACCAGTTATGGGAAGATGTGTAGGTCTACTCTGTTTTCAAGCATTTTAAATACAAATGTTGATCCAGCAAGACGCCTCCAAAGAAATGTTTACATTTTATAAAGTGAGAAGAAACGGTCAAAGAAAATTAAGCAAAGTATAAACCATGGGGGAAAGATTCCTCCATTGATCATTCATATTTCCATCTTACCCTGAGTTATACAGTACCTCAATCATACTGCACTGACGGCACATGGGAGTGTATGCTGCCTCCTCCTGAGAGCAGTGCTATGGGGAGGATTTGCCCCCTCAAGGGAGCACTGGCAATATTTCCACAACAACCCTGCCCTGGGGGTTACACCAAGGGATGGAAGATTTGGGTGATTCCAGGCACTCCACAGAAACAGAAGCTACAGCAGGGGACATGTTGGATCAACAGAACCTTGTCTGCCCTGGCCACCCCCATGTCGCCCATGATGTCTGAGAGCAGAAGCTGTATTCTCTGTACTTACATCCATCTTCCTCCATTTTACCCCTCTGGAGGAGGATTAGTGTTGCTGCTGCACTTGAGGGAGAATTGGAAAGCAGGGGGTGCCAAGGCAGGTGGCCTTGTTTCCTGTCTCCCTGCTTATTAAAGCCAATGGGGCAACTGTGAAAAGCTGCTGGAGAGAACAGGGGCAGCCTCCAACAGCAGTGGGAACAGCTGCCCCTGGTGGCTGGGAGCAAAAACTGCTGGAGGGAAAAACTCAGAGAAAAAAGGCTTAGTTCTGAGTGTTGTGCCCCCCACTCCCTATATCTGGGAGACAACTCACAGGTCACTGGGACCTCAAGAAAATCAAGACAATCAAAGACAACCCCGGGGTGTAAATACACCACCTCCAGCCTCCATTTCAAGAGCTGTTAGACTCATCTCTCATAATATTACAGCAGTTCAAAATGAAAGGGCAGCAGAACACTGTGCGGTAGAACTTTGTTATCTACGGGTCTTGGGAGATACCTGAAATCTGCAAACAATCATGGGTCTGGATAACTGGGGGACCCTGCTCTGCAGACTGTGAAGGCCTGGAGTTAGGGTCCCTTGAGGCAGCACACAATTTAAACCCTGTTGAAGGGTTTCCGCAGTCACTGACAGGCAGCTTCCTTCCCCCAGGCCAATTGGCTCAGAAGGAGCCAGAGGTAGCTGGGCTCCAGGGTTTCCAGACATAGAATCCTAGAAGTTAAAGATGGAAAAAGCCTAGTAGGTCATCTAGTCTATTTACCTGCCAGTGCAGGGAAAGATTTATGTGCTGATGTGTAACCAGTGCACCAAACACATGAAGACTTATGCAATGAAATCAAACCTCGGTGACCTTGGGTAACTGAGGGTTTTGGTTAAACAGGGTTCAGGTTACTGAGGTCTGACTGTATTGACATATGAAAATGATGCTAAAAACTTAGTACATTCATCAGACATTGCCAAGACACTTCACAACCCAGCAGGAAATCCTTTCACAAAGCAGAAGCTGCTTAGGAGACTGGAGTAGGCGGGACGTTCCTTTCCTACAAAACAAAGTAAAGCAAACATGTACATTATATTTAGAAAGGACCCATATGAAGCAGAGAGTGGAGAAAAAAAGCCATTCCCATAATGGTGTACTACCATCACTGCAAGTATTTGAGGTGCATGCTCCTATAATATTGTTGCCAAGTGATTCATTTGCTCAGTTGATAAGGGCCCTCACTATTTGTGCCTTCATTGCTTGGCAGTACGTACGCTGCTCCTCTTTTACACAAATAAGACACATGCTTTGACCCTGGCTTTTTGTCCTGCCAGCTGCTGCTCTGCTGATTCAGTCTCCTGTGTCAAGTAATACTCAGCATAAGATGACAGTAGCTCTACCAGTTGTCAGACACTGACATTTTCATTTGAGCCAAAGCATCTTTCTGCTACATTCATAAGGCCCAACTGGGTCACCACCCATTGGGACAGTATGCATTGCTCTGCATCAGGCAAACAGCAAAGCTACTTTGACAAATGGTAGATCAGATCCCTTAAGTAAGGGCAACCACTGCTCTTTCCAGGTTCGTGGATTGATGTTCTTTCTCCCGAAGAGGGGTGCTTTGTCTTCTGTTGTTCTATCCTGAGAGTTAATGCTCTGCTGCTCTTAACAAGAAATACCAATTGATCCATTTGCACTACTGACATAAAAGAACCCCTCTTAATTTGTGTCTCCTCTGCTAGGGGGAGAGCGTCTTCTACCATATACACTTGTACCTATTGGTGTCATTTGCACCACACATAGCACAAGTAAGTAGCAATTCTAAAAAGAGCAGGGTCAAGTTGGCTAAGAAAATAGCTTCTGGTAGTAGTGGTGATGGAAGCAAAGATAACGGCCACACTGCCTACAAGAAAAAAAACCCACTGTCTCAGCGAGCAAGCAAAAAATCAAACACCAATGCTTTGTCTGACAAAGAAGAAACATCTGTTGGCTGGGAAGGAACCTTACTACCCTCAACTGGATTACAAAATAAGCCAGCTCATGCTTTTGCTGTGTAAAGGGATGGAGATTGATATGGCTGCAGCTGCAAGCACAGGTAAGATAGAGGAAACTTAATATTGTGCCAGAGCACGGACATGTGGATAGCTCTTCAGAAGATAACATTAGCAGCATTCCTGCAGAACTGAATCCTAACAATCTGTCTTAGCCTGGAAAAAAACAAAACAAGCAGGAGTCCTCCTACCCGCAGGTACTCCTGCCTACCAAAGGAAACCTGGAACCTATGAACAAGTTTTTGGGGTTACTGAGTTGTAGCACTTCAAAAATTGGGAAAACTGAAAAAGTCCTCCATTAACCACTATCCTCATTCAGGGGATCCACTACAATGGATTCAAATCACAATGCACAGTAGCATTACAAGATCTTTTTCCATTTCTGTTCCTGCTACACTTTCTGTTCCACCTGTTCATAAATTCCACATTCAGAGCCAGTCACAGACGCATACACTTTGGCCAGAAGGGACCACCATAGTCATCTAGTCTGACCTCCTGAACACTGCAGGCCATAGAACCTCACCCACCGACTCCTGTAATAGACCTATAACCTCTGCCTGAGTTACCAACGTCCTCACATCATGGTTTAAAGATTTCAAATTACAGTCCACAGGTGATAGTCCCACTCCCATAGGAAGGAACCGCATGTCATTTGCATGGTGTGTTCTCCTCAATCAGTAAATGCTCACAAAAAACAAAGAGAATATGATGAACTAGCAACGTCATCCCTCCAACCCCTCTTAAGTATCCAATATTGAGTTCTGATGGTGAGAACAGTGCTATACAATAGTAGAGACAATCCTGAAACCACCAGTTCAACGACTGTCATTCCCTCTGCAACCACCACCACCTCTTAGCATACTACTGTGTCTGCCACCAGAACTCCTAGTCCACCTATAGGAAGGCTCCAGTTTGTAACACTATTGCCAAAAAGTTGTGATTCAACAAACTTACAAAAGAAAATGCACAGTTTAAATCAGAACTTTTGTAAGAGCTACAGCTCTCACTTGAAAAATACAAAATGGTAGCTAGAGATGTGCCATTTTCCATGCTAAATACCTATTTCCAGACATTTCTTCAGTGCTCAGAGCTACAAGTTCTCCTTTAAGATTTAATTTCTGTTCTATTGAAATTCCCAATATATACACCTGACCATATCAAGTCTCTGTTGTGTGGGGTCTCTAAGAGCTGGGGGCAGGGGGGAGGAGAGGCATGGCACCACTGACATATAAACAAGCAATCAGTATGTTTCACGTGTGTCTCACTTCTCATTGGCATCATTTGCTGGAGTGTCACTTGCACCGAGGCTCTAACAGTTGTGCCTTAAATATAACTAAAGCTCTGGACCTGAGGTACAAATAAGGGGGTGGCCAGTGTCACAAGGACAGAGAACAGCATGCATGCCAGTGGTGATGGCTGAACACGCTTTAGAGGCAGTGCATTTACAAACATGGCATGTTGCATACATTTTTTCAGTCTATTTCCATTTCTTCCAGTAATCCATGAACATGAGAAATTTGATTTCAACGGAAAAAAAAGTGGGTCATTTCAGTCTCCCTTCTAAGGCTGTGAAAATCCTGTTTAGTAAACAGGATGAAAAGAATTAAAAAGCTGCACCTTGCATACCTTCACGTATGGAAACAAGCTGTGCTTGAATACTTCTTAGATTACACTATTTTCAAACTACCCTCATGCTCAATGGAATTTGACACAGCAGATATGCACAGAACTTGCCCCATTTGAGACTGTCACAAGAGATATGTCTGCTGAGTCAAACCAGACCACGTCTAAGACTTGGGCAGCACGAAACAGTTCTCACAAAAACATTTTCCTGATGAATTAAGTGTGCGCAAAGAAGTCTGGTTCACTAATGGATCCAAGGTTCAAGGCTTCACAGCTTCACCAGAAGACAGCCCAAATTAGAACTGTGTCTGCAGGAATGGCAAATCAACTTGCACGACAGAATATACTTCTCAGTTGGACACAGTGTAGGAAGCAGCTGCTCCAGCAATTACCTCACAGAACTCATTTCCCAGCAGTGGCTAGAGAAGCAGTTCTAGGACACAACATTTTATAGACATGAGCATTAGAAGAAACCTGGTACAAGTTGCTTCTTTGCCAACGAGGTAACAGGCAGAATAATAATGGTGTGCTGTTACATCAATGAACCACTTAAGGATCTTAAAAGGTGTCCAATTATACACTGGAAAGGAAGATACTACACTGCCCTTGCCAAATTAGAAAGTAAATTTACTAAGCTGTCCACCAGCAAGTGCATGTTCCAGAAAGATGTTTAGTATGGGAGGAAGCATTATGAGGCCAGAGATCCAGATTGCTACCATAAATGCACAGCCTCTGTCAGTTCCGACAGTGGTCCTGCCAATATTTAGCTCCTGCTGGAGACATTGCTTGACTTGATCACAAATCAGACAACGACTGAGATCAGTTACACTTTCTTAGTGGAAAATTATTCATGCCTGTCTTTGCCCATGTGGTACCCAACCCAGCTATCCACCCTGACAGGACATATGGACGTGAGGGCTCAAACAGTTCTAACTCTCCTCCACCTTGCCATTACACTGGGCTATATCAAAATCTCTCCCAGAGAACCACAACTATTTGATTTAATAATTAGATCTTGTGCTGCTTTGCTTGTTCACCCTACAATGTATGTTTTACTGTGAGCCTACATGGTGCACACCTTAACTTTTCATTGCACCTGTGCAATATTTTGGGGAGAGTGTGACAAAACTGATTTGCTCCCAACTCTGCAGCTGCTTATTAAATGTTACATCAGACAGCAGCAAAAGCTGGCAGAAAGATCCATGGATTCAGATTACTTGTCTCAAAATAGACTAAAAAATGTCTAAATATGCAAAAGATACAAACATTCTTTGATACAGATTAATCAAACTAGAACTTTCTGTGACAAAGACTTAGTCCTTTTCCCATACAGAACAATGGAGTCAACAATGCATAAAAGGTGATCTGCAAAGGAAAAAAAAGGGGGGGGGGTTTCTATATGATATATGAAGGTGGCTGACATGGTTTTCTTCTGGGGAAAAAAATAGATTTTTCTATTAGTATTGTTATTATTCCCAACTTATTTATCACAGAAAAATCAGGAATGCCAATAGTAAATCAGGCATTCCCTGGTTTGGCTGTAGCTCTCTTTGGAAGACCCAGAGATATTTTATTTCTTCAGTTTAGAAGGAATTTTTTGTTTTAACCTATTTAACTAAAAATTTTTAAAAAATCAGAATAAAGATCATTTTCACCCTTAGCCAGGTTACACCTGCTTGGGACCTGTGATGTCACAATACTACCAGTTCTCCATCATCCTCAGAGATTGTTCTTGGAAAACAGTGAAGGGTAACACTTGGAAACCTTTTGGGACTACTTCATACAAAACAAAGGAAAATAAAAACAGGAACAATTGTTTTCCCTTTGTAAATCACTTTTCAAGTAGGATAACATCATGCATCAGCATGGCTGTCTCTAACACCAAAGATACAACCTTCATGGCCAGTCATATAGAGCTCCATTATGGCTTTGCCCCAAGAAGTGGGCAGCATGTAGCTGCACTGCCTCAGAAGCAGATTGTTTCTGGTTCCTGGTTTCCCCCTTGCTCCAAGGGAAAGTAATCTGTATCAGCTCCTATACTTGACACAGATTACTATTTCCTCTGCACCAGCTCAGCTCTACTGCTTAGGAAGGGGGAGCCCCAAAAGAAAGGCTCCACCCAATTCCCACCTTTGTGCACCAACGTGTGCTGGACAAGGAGTAGCAGCCCTGCAGAGAACTCTTTCCCCGAGAGCTCTACCAAACAGGGAGGGTAAAGGGACACCTCATGTCTTCTTACTCCCTTTGCGTAGAGCAAGTCACCATCTCTCCCCCCCCTCCCTATACACATTATATAGTGTGTGTGTACACACACAGACACACACACACAGACACAAAATAAGAGAGACACAGAGACAGACAGACACAAGATGGCTTCCATCAACACCCTGCATATTTATTCTAGTGCTTTATTCAACTTATTCTGTAAGGCAAATTAATTTTTACAGCAATTCAGCTGCTACTCCATCCACTTGTGGAGTGGATATTTTATGGAACAGATTAACACTGCCATATCAAGTCATCTTTAGTTTTCTTCAGTTGCATAGAGCTTTTCTTGGTAGAAAAGAAACAGTTACTTACTGTAACTGTGGTTCTTCAAGATGTGATGCAGATATGTATTCTATTTATGTGTGTACATGCCCAGCACACCAGAGCCAGAGAATTTTGCCTAGCAGTACCGTAGAGGGGCAGTGCTCACAGCTTGCAGCCACAGTCCCTCCACTGGCTATATGAGGCGACACTCGCCCAAACCCCCTACGTTCCTTCACACTGAACGCCCAGAAACTAGACTCCGATGCAGAGGGAACGGAGGGTGGATCGTGGAATACTCGTCTGCATCACATCTTGAAGAACCACACTTACAATAAGTAACCATTTCTTCTTCTTTGAGTAGATGCAGCCGTATATTCCACTTCGGTGACTCAGAAGTAGTACCCACCCCAGAAGGCGGGGATCAGAGTCTACTTAAACAGGGATATTGCAGGACAATCCTACCAAAAATTGCATCTGCCCTGGAAGATGCAGAAATGGCATAATGGTTCGTAAATGCACGTATGGATGACCACGTAGCAAGAGTCCAATATTGAGACGTCACTAAGGAACACTATTGATTTTGCTTGCGCTCTCGGAGAATGAGATGGTACCCGCTGAGGAGGCATAGCTGAAGCTATTTCATATGCCCTCTTAATACAGGCCGTTATCCATTTAGAAATCATTTGTGAGGAGACCGCTTGCCTCTTCATACGATCTGCATATGACACAAACAGGCAAGGCAAAGCACAGAATGGTTCAGTCCTGTCCATATAGAAAGCTAGACATCGTACGAATGGAGGCACTGCTCCTCCAGAGATGAATGCGGCTTATGGGGGGAGGGGGGGGGGGACAGGTAAATATACTGCCTGGTTCAAATGAAACTGAAAGACCATTAGACAAAAAGTTGGGGTGCAGTCGTAAAGTCACTTTGTCCTTCGAGAGCTGCGTATAAGGAGGCTCTGCTACCAGGGCCTGCAACTCACAGACTCTCCTTGTGGATGCTACCAGGAACATGATTTTCTGACACAAAAAGTGGAAAGGGACAAGATGCCAGGGGCCAATAGTGGTGCTGGAACAAATTTTTATAGTTAACCAAAATGTAAACCTGTATATAATGGAAACCACTTCAAACCAGGGGGTGCAGCAGCATTCCTAGTTCCAGCACCTATGGGCTTGAATGGAGGTCCCATTAAAGCCGCTAGGACTGTGTTAAGGTCCACAGAGGAACTGGCTTTCAGAATGGAGGATGGAGACGAAGAAGCCCTTTTATGAATCTTGCTCCCGTGGTACTGGAGACGACTGGTCTTCCCTGAACGGGAGAATGAAATGCTGAAATTGTTGCCCAACAACTGAAGATGCAGCCATTACACCAAGGTGTCTTGGACAAAAGCCAGAGTCTGTCAAGCTCCCTGGGCCAATGACCACACCAAAAATGGCTTCCGTTTTTGCTGAATAGGCCATTCTGGTACAGGGTTTTCAACTGTTGAGAAGCACCTGTTGAACAGCCACCAAACAACATTCTTTCCCTCCCCCCCATTCAGCCACCAACCATGCCACGAGATGAGCTGAGTGTGGGACGCAATGTGTGACCATGATTCTGTGTGACTAGGTCAGGATGAAGAGAAAGGGGTATGGGAAGCTGAAATGACAGCGTGAGAAGATCAGAGAACCAGCACTGCCTCGGCCATACTAGGGCAACAAGAACAAGCTTTGCCTGATCCGCTTTCAGCTTGAGGATGACCTGTGGGATGATTGGGACCCAGGGAAAAGCATACAGGAGAGCCGACTGCCAGCTGAGATGGAAAGTGTTGGATATGGAGCCCAGAATTAGGCCCCCTGAGAGCAGAAGAGATGACATTTCCTGTTGTCCCTCATAGCAAAGGAGGTCGATCATCAGAATGCCCCAAGCTGTGAAGATGACCCAGAAGATGCTTGTCTTCAGAAACCCTCATGACTCAGGGGAAAATTCCTGCTGAGATGATCCACGAGATGATTCTGGACCCCGGGCAAGTGGCTGGCTATCAGAGTAATGCTCTCCTCGATGCAGAACTACCATAACTGGCTTGCCTCTTGGCAGAGCATCTTAGAGTGTGTTCCCCCTTGCCTGTTCACATAATGCATCGCTGGGGTATTGTCGGTAAGCCCCTGATACAGTCCAGAAAAGCATGACATGCACTGTAGATGGCCCGAAGCTCCAGCAAGTTGATATGCAATGAGGACTCCTGCACTAACCACAGGCCTTGAACTTTCCATGACCCCAGGTGTGCTCTCCAACCCATCAGGGAGGTGTTGGTGACAACAGATCTGGTTGGCAAGGACCAGACGAAGGGAATGCCCTGACAAATGTTCTCTGGACATGTCCACCACTGCAAGGAATCCAGGACCAGAGGAAGTAGACAGACCAATCTGTCCAAGGGGTGAAGAGTGAGATGGTAAACTGTTCTGTAACACATTTGGAGGGGACAAAGGCACAACCTTGCAAACTGGACCACCTGCAAGCAAGCAGACATGTAGCCCAAGAGCCTCAGGCACATCCACACTATTGTGGAAGGCTGAGACTTCAGGCGATTTGTTACCTTTGCTTCAGTCTGAAAATAGTCAGTCGGCAGAAACACTTTCAAACTCATAGAGTCTATTAGGTCCCTAATGAACTAAATTTTCTAAGTGGGAACCAAAGTTGACTTCCCGGGGTTTAGGATGTGACTCAGGCAGTTGAGCAAGCATAGTGTAGCATCGTTGTGAGCAAGAACTTCCTCTCTGGACCTACTTCTCAGTGTCATCCAGATACGAGAAGATGTGGATTCCTTTCTTCCCAAGGAAGAAACCGTCACAACCACCATACATTTGGTAAAAACCCAAGCAGCAGAAGAGAGACTGAATGGAAGCACTGTATACTGAAAATGGCACTCCACTATGACAAATCGAAGGCATTTTCAGTGGCCTGGAAAATTGCCACATGAAAGTAGGCATCCTGAAGGTCCAGAGCAGCAAACAAGTCATTGTGAGACAATGCAGGGAGGATAGCCGATAGAGTGACCATTCGGAACCTCATGTATCTGATATATTTGTTGAGGCTGCAAAGGTCGAAAATGGGTCAAGAATTTGGGCTCCAGAAAATACTGGGAATAGAAGCCGTGACCCCGATGTTCTGGTGGAAATTCCTCCACCAGTTCCAAAGCCAGTAGAGAGTGAACCTGCTTGAAGAGTAGTATCTCGTGAGAAGGGTCCATGAAGAGGGACAGGGAGGGGTGGAGAGGAACTGTATGGTACAGCCCGATCTGATGGTGCTTAGGACCCAGCTGGTGGTGAAGTTCAAACCCCAAGCATTGTGAAAGCAGGCCATCCTGTTGTAAAAGCTTCCCTTTATAACTCTTCAGATTGGGGCTGGGGTTTGTTTAAACCAGTCTGAAGCAGAGTCAAATACATTTGACTTCTTCACTTTCACCGCCTGTTTGTATATATTAATGTTTTCAAGAGGCAGTCATGCTACACATTGCTTGGTGACCTAAGAGGGTATTTTGGTCTTCTGTTGAATAGTGATCAGCCTCTTCGTGACCAGCAGGGCTCTTTTCCATACACATTTGTTCTTATATATAAAGCATCTTTTGTAAAGTTAGATACGGTGTTTTAGAAGGGCATGGAAGCCATTGTCCAAGTTGCAAAGGCGTATCTTAAACTAAAACCACACAAGCAACAGAATGATTGAGCTCCCTGTTCTGCAGCAAAGAAAGTGGCATGTAACCACAAGCCACAGTCATTATTTTAGTCACTGAAGTAATAATCGGGCTAACTGGCAGTTATTTTGCTTTCTATGCCATGACCTCCTTCCAAGTTTGCTTGGCTTAGCTGATGTGGGTGTTAAACTGGTGCAAGCAGACTCTTGTTGGTGATGCATCCGTCTCTTGAATCTCTCCCTCCCCACAATTCCAGTTATATAGGAACTGCACAGGCAAGCCTCTGTATGCACAAGGAGCCCCGCTGAGGACAAAGGGAAAGTGTCTGCTAGCGAAGCACTGAAATCAATAGGGCTTGGGGGGGAATGGGCAGGGGTCTTCCCTCACTGTTCTCTGTGCACGATAAGGGCTGTAGAGACTACATAATATTATCTCATCGTTTCCTTGCGTTACCCCATCTGTCTATTTCCACCTGCTGTCTCTTGTATATTTAGACTGGAAGCTCACTGGGGCACAGACTGTCTTTTCATTCTGTGCTTATACAGCACCTAGCACAATGGGGTCCTGATCAGTGATGGGGGCTCCTAAGCACTACCACAACACCATCCCCCATTGCTCGGAAAGGATGACCAAGCATAGATGTGCTTAGATGGGTTCTAGCCTTGCCGTGACTCTTACAGATGTTTATATTCTCATGATTCTTTAGAGCAACGACAGGTTGTTTTCCCAGTCAGGCACTGCCACACTTGCACTTTCAGTTCCACCAATCATTTTTACACTAACTCCCTTCTGTTCTAGGATAGAGCGTTTTCTGAGGGAACTTTCCTTATCATGTAACTTATCCCTTCCACCCCATCAGGACACTTCCCCTTCGTTTTAGCCTCTCTCTTTCTCCCCCAGCTCTCCCCATGCTGCTCCTCCGATTTTTCAAAGCCCAGAATATTTCCTCTTTCAACTCCTCAGCCTCAGGTGCAATGTTTGAAAGACTTTTTCTGAATGTAATGCATACAGAAAGCTGCCATCTGATAACAGCTAGGCAGGTGGCGAGTTGGGATTACAGTGATTGCTGCTACTGATTGGCTACAAATTGCATACACAGCTAGTGTGTGCTAAAACATCCCATTATTTTGTTACTTCATCCGCCCTCCATTCCACCTGCTTATTTTACTCATCTACATGTAACCCTACATGTTACGTCTCATCTTTTGGGCTGTAAGCTCTTCAGAGAGCAGGGACTGGGCTACTAGATGTTAGTACAGCACCTAGCACAATGGGGCCCTGGCCTGGTTGAGGCTTCTAGGCGCTACTGCCATCTAAATGATCAATAATGATTATATTTTGGCAACTCAGAATCAAAGCTGCTGCTATTACATTTGAGCGGTTCTAACAGGTACATTGTGTATAAGAACTTTAAATGGATTGTTCTGCTGTGAGTAACACCTGCCACCGGGTCACTCGGCTGTCCTTCCATTCCTGATATTATCATACATTTGGAGGAGAAGGCGCTCTTTGTATTCCCTTGCTTCAAGGATGACATCACTGCTGGAGAGCCAGGCCTAATTTTTCACTTACCTATTTCCTTCTCAAATCCTCTATTGTCCGTGTCGTTCACCTTTCTCCTGAAGATGTCCTTTTACACATTACCACTACATCTAATGAAAACTACTCCTGTGTGCTCTCTTCTCCCATTTCTTTAGGTTACAGAAAAGAACCTGCTTAGAATGCAAGAATGCAGACTTTGGATAAGATATATTGCAGCATTTTCTTTAAAAAAAACCAGCATAATTCACTAGCTTCCATGTTTTCAGAAACAGCATGACTCACGGTCCCAGTAGAGAAATCACTTCTCATGGTAAACACTAGCAACAGTTATAACACTAATAGCATTATCAGTTTATGACACTAGCAGTACTACTACCATCTAGTACAGGGGTCGGCAACCTTTCAGAAGGGGTGTGCCGAGTCTTCATTTATTCACTCTAATTTAAGGTTTCGCATGCCAGTAAAACATTTTAATGTTTTTAGAAGGTCTCCTTCTATAAGTCTATAATATATAACTAAACTATTGTTGTATGTAAAGTAAATAAGGTTTTTAACATGTTTAAGAAGCTTCATTTAAAATTAAATTAAAATGCAGAGCCCCCCCCCCCCGGGACCGTTGGCCAGGGCCTGGGTAGTGTGAGTGCCACTGAAAATCAGCTCGTGTGCTGCCTTTGGCACACGTGTCATAGGTTGCCTACCCCTGATCTAGTAGTAGCACCTCTGACATTACAGATGGCCCATTTGTCCATTTCTCCCACAAGTCTCTCCATCTCTTTTCCTACACCCCTGCCCATACTAGTCCTTAGGGCCACTTACCTTCTCATTTAAATCCCCCCTTAAGTTCTACTTCTGTTGCAATTCCCACAAAAAGTGGGCTAAAGTAATTTAGTCTGTTTTACGTGTAGGAAAAAACCCCACCCCACCATGATGCACAGACACCTTTGCTGAGTGAGGTGCTTGGCCAGCACTTGTTGCTGTAACCCATTTTCTTCCCCATCCCTTTTATTCTGTTGCCTACCTTCAGCTCTACCAAATTCACCGTCCATTTTGGTCAATTTCACGGTCATGGGATTTTAAATATCGTAAATGTCATAGTTTCAGATATTTAAATCTGAAATTTTACGGTATTGTAACCGGGGGAGGGGGGGGTCTGACCTAAAATGGGGAGGTGGGGGGAATTGCCAGGCTATTGTAGGAGGATCACGGTATTGCCACCCTTACTTCTGTGCTGGGCAGCTGCTGGCTGGGAGCCCAGTTCTGAAGGCAGCGCCACCACTGCTGCAGCACAGACATAAGAGTGGCAATACTATACCATGTCACCCTCACTTCTGTGCTGCTGCTGGTGGCAGGGCAGGTTCCCCGAGATGGGTCTAACCTGGCCTCAGGAGTGGCCCATCCAGAGGAAGAGGAAGTCCTGTCCCTCCCCAGCCCATCCAGGACTAGCAGCTAGACCCCAGTGCAAAGTAGGAGCCACCGGCTGGGGTGCCCTCAGCCCTGCCCTTCCCCAGCTCCAGGCCCAGCTCCTGGGAGCTAAAATGGCCTTGGGCTGGCTGTGTATGTGTCGGGGCGTGACCACAGCACTCCACAGAACCCTGGGTGGTCACCTGTAAGGCCCCCTTCCCTCCCACACCATGCCACCTTCACTTCTGCACTGCTGTTGGCGGTGGTGCTGCCGGCAGAGCTGGGCTCCCGGCCAGCAGCTGTCACTCTCCAGCCACCCAGCTCTGTGAAATCTGGTCTCCCCTACAATAGCCAGATTTCACGGGGGAGATCAGATTTCATAGTCTGAAGTGTGTTTTTCATGGCCGTGAATTTGGTATGACCCTACACATGACATATGAGTTAATGTGCAAGCGTCTCAGGACATGGACTTTTCTTATCTATATTGAGAGGTGCCTAGCAAGCTTCTGGGTGCTGCAGAACAATAAATAAACAACAAGAAGCGGCTATTAGCGCTATCAGTAATAGACACTAGAAAAATTGTACAAGCACTCAGCAGCCTCTTCTGCAAGTTAGGGCAGTGACAGGTCAGTGCTGCTCAAAAACAGGACCCTCGCACCCTGCCTCAATAGCCTATAGGCTGAGCTGCCAGAATTCTCTCACATCATTACTTTGAATAGTCAAATCTCGCCACCATGTGGGGAGGAAGAGAAGGAGCTGCAGATGGAAGTTTCCAGCTCTCAGGTGAGGGGAAAGAAGTCATTTTCAAAATAGTTACATGCAGCCAAAGAAAGTGCCTCACACCTGAATAAGTTTTGTTAAATAGCTTGACACATGCCATGTTGTTGTAATATTCTCTCTCTCTCTCTGGTCATTGCACAAGAACCCTCACTCAGTGGGCCTAGCCAGATGGTCTTCCATCCCCATGATAAGGAATCCCCAATGAACAAAAAGACACTGTTTTAATAAAATCCCCAAACCTAAATATTTCATTTAAAACAACAGTTAATGTTACTAGGCAAGAACAATGAACTTCTCTATCGCACCATTTACACAACTTAAGTACTCATGAACATGGGAATGAACAGTTAGGACTTCATATCTCTTACCCAAACTATGTAACACACACATACTGAGCCAAAACTTCAGTTGGAGTATATCAGCTACCTTGATTTACACCAGCTAAGATCTGGCCCAATTTATTAATTATTAATCATTATTATTATTATAAGTGTATAGTTCATCCATACCACAACCACCTCAACCTTGACTCCCAGTTTGCTGACTTTTTTTAAAAGCATTGTGTTTTTGATATCTAAATATTTTGTAAGGTATTCTGATAAATTGGGAAGATTATCAGTTAATATTTATTGATAGAATGTTTTATACATTACTTATTGCTGTTTCTTGAAAATATTTCATATGTAGTTTAATAGGAAATATGCATAACTACCTATTTATGAAAAAGTATGTATATATATTGGCTTACATTAGAGACTGATCTCTCTCTCCATATATATTATATAAATAAAATAATTGGTGTGTTCATATATAATTTTTATGATTCTTTTACTGGAGGATTTGTGTTGTTTATATTTGGAGATTACTGATGAAACAGGATTTATTTGGTCAAATGCATTGTGGTAAAATATGCATTTCTTTGTAATTGAGAAGACTAAAATATTTGATTATGTGGGTAGTGTTAGATTTATTTCCTTAATTATTCAATTGCTTGCTTTTTTTTTTTTTATACAAGTGCTTGAGTTTTGTAAAGTGTGATATAGGCAAGTACACTGTTCTCCCTTAACTAGACTTTGAAACTAAGTTTTGTGTTTGTGGAATGTCCCAGATGATGAGGAATTTTTTGTCTTTTAAATTATTTTTGAATTTTCATTTATGTAGGTAAGCAGAGATAGAGATTGTGGGGGCCAAACTTGAGACACCAAAAACAACAGCCATTTTGAAAATCTTGGCCACAATTTTTAAATACATGGGATGGAAAGATCACCACATTATCAATATTAAGGTAAAAAGAGACACTGGTCAATCTGCTAGGCAACTGGGCATCCTAGTCAAGTCATTGAAAGTCTCTGTATTTTCTGTAGTTACCTTATCTGGAGAACATGGCTAATAATAATGCTTTACACTTATGGTACTTTTCCCATCTGTGAATCTCAAAGCAGTTTACAAAAGGAAGAAAGAATTCTTAGCCTGATTTGAAGCAATTTATGAGAGAATTGATATGGCTCATGGAAGAAACACGAGTTTTCATAGAATCAAAGAAGAATCATAAAAGATTAGGGTTGCAAGAGACCTCAGGAGGTCATCTAGTCCAACCCCCTGCTCAAAGCAGGACTAATCCCAATTAAATCATCCCAGCCAAGGCTTTGTCAAGTCGGGCTTTAAAAACCTCTAAGGATGGAGATTCCACCACCTCCTAAGGTAACCCATTCCAGTGCCTCACCACCCTCCTAATGAAACAGTTTTTCCTAATATCCAACCTAGACCTCCTCCACTGTAGCTTCAGACCATTGCTCCTTGTACTGTTATCTGCCACCACTGAGAACAGCCTTTTCCACCTTACAGGTGTGTGTTCCTGGCTCTGCCAAGGGAAAAAATGGTGAGGATTGCTGGAGGAGGAGTAAATATACCAGATCCCGAAGTGTCTTTTCACTTCAGAAAAAAGGGTAGCTTAGGCTGGTTCTGAGCTTGATGACAAAAGTATTTTCCATTATTATGCATTGGATTTTTAAATCTCCACAGGTTTTGTTGACATAGACTGTTGTCTAGTTTTCAGATAATGGCAATATCTTAAACATTTTATTGTTGCTATCACTGAAAATTGCTTCTTGCAGGAGTCAATGTCAAAACCTACCTATGTTTCAAGTTTTGTAGTATAACATGAGCGAGGACATAAACATTAGACACACTATAAACATTCTAAAAGGGCCATTGTAAGTCTTCCTCAAAAAGCACTTAGTCAATTTAATGAAAGTTGCCCAAACATGTTTTAGTTGTCAGTGGAACTTAAACCCTAAAAATATGAAAGCATGAGATTTTTTGAGTTATAAGTGGGAGTGACTCACAATCAGCCTTATGAGGAGACTGGCTGCAACAGTAACTATGAAGGCTACCATCTCTCCATAACAAAACACATACACCTGGAGCACTGAGATTAGAACTCGGGACTTACAGCTCCAAAAAACATGGGTCTCCACCAGCTGAGTGCAAAGACGACTTCTGGTTGCAGAAAGCTATTAAAGAACTATCACATGATTTCATAACTACAACCATCAAACAGAAGGCAACATCCTACCACTCTCTCACACACTGTCCAATCCTCTTTCCACTGAAGATGGTAAATATATATATATATATATTCCCATTGACCTCAATGGGAGTAGGACTGGACCCCAAAAACTAACTAGCTAAAGCTGGTGAATGTTTAAAATGAGATTTAAATATATGGAAAGCCTGAAGGTGATGTAATAAGCAATTTCTATTACTATTGTTTGCATTGTAGTATTACAGTAATGCCTAGAAGTCATGACCGGGAGAGAGCCCCACTGTAACAAAATGGGGAAGGGGCAGAAGGAAGAACATGGACAGTCAACGGCATGTTTTTTTCCTATTCACTATCCACTGGCAGTGTTCTGTGAGTCTTAAGGAAGGCTTTGAAAGAAAGCAGGGGAGAGGCTTTCCAGAAGTTTTTGAGGACGGTACACCACACAAAACAGACAGCATGGAAAAAAGTGTGAATGTGATTTTGGGAGAAGGGACAGCAGGCAATTGAAATTGGCATCACTGATGAAGCAAAGGAGATAAACTGCGCTGTGAAAAGTTAACAGAGCAGATAAGAAGAGCCAGGCTAAACTGTGAAGGAGCCAAGAAGTTTTTCCAGGCCAAAGTTATAAGGAATAAGGGGGAAATGGAGGGAAATAAAATAGGGCTCTGTAAGTGGAAGCTGCTTGTAACTTTACCTATGGAGAGGCTTCAGATTCCAGGGAGCTGAAGAACCTATTACACGATCAGGCCAATACAGTAGGAAAGAGGCCATCCCAGTGAAGGTATTAAGACAGAACCAAACCCGCATTCTGCCCTTGGGCACACAACATGGTTGCTCTACATGTGTAGCTAACATAGTACTGTCAACCCTTGTGATTTTATCACGAGTCTCCTATTTGATGTTTTACATAAAGCCCCACCTCCTGGAGACAAGTGATTACAAGAAAATCTCAGCTTTCATTTACATTTCTAGCCCTCATGGTTGCAGAGAAAAAGCTTGAAAATGTGACCCACCATCACCTTAAAGGATCAAAAACCAGAAGACAAATCAAAAGAACCCAAAATCCCATTATTATAAATCTCAGGATTTTTGGGGGGAAAGAGGGCTGGGTCATGACTTTTAAACATTTAGGGCTGGCAATGTCGCTAACATGAAAGGAGCAGACTAACAGCCAGCAACAGGCAACAGTTCATACACTTGCTGAATGTATCATGGTTATATATTGAAGGTCTGGAAGCTGTTTGTAGAAGAGCAAACAGAGCCACGCATGAGGGATACACAAGACTGAAGCACCAATAAATCATTTGAAGGTGTCCCCATTGCACGTAATTACCATCCCCATTAAGCAGCAGTCATTGCAATTAAGTATTGTTGGGCTTAAACCAGTTACCTGGAATGTCTTCTGATCAAGCGTGTAGCAATTAAGCAGCATTTACTATATTACCTTAATCATGCAGTATCTTTTCAAAGCACCCAAAACAGCTTCACCTTGAAAGTAATCACCCTAACATTTGGCTAATAAATGTTTGTAAAATGCTTTGAGATCCTCAAACAAAAAGGCACTAGAGGTATAAAAGTGCAAAGCATTATGACGTGATTTTCTTTAGTTTGCTGTCAATTCTACAACACTGCTCACGGATTTCTTAAACCTGCTGCCAGTTGAAGCAGATCTGGTAAAGAAAAGAAAGGTGATTAGATGGTTACTAAATGCCATACGTTATCTTACTCCATAAAAGTGTGAGAGTGTGTGGGGGGGGGACATTTTGCTCAGACTCAGTAAACTACTATTTTAAAGGCTTTTAGTAGGGATTTATCTGAAAAATAAAAACTAAGACATCTGCCCCTCTGCTACATAGTTAGTGGAGTTTTTTAATTTGCCTGCATTTTTAAATGACTACTGCCATATTTTAAGTCAATTCTTAAATTAGATGTTTGAAATCACTACATTCAGCTTTGTTTTATATTAACCATGTTGTATTAATAAAGAATCACCACTCTTATCTTTAAACAATCACTGAAAAATACAGAGACACACACAACACTGCTTTTTAGCAAATGTTATGCAGACAGCATTTTTATTGCCCAGTGGGAAAATACTGAGTGGTCTTCGACGTTTTCTAATAAATCTATGTTAACATTAAAACAGGTGCTTTAATGTGTACGTATATTTTTATTAGGTGAGGTGAAAAACTCAACTGTCACCAACTTTCCCTCTCTTCAAGCAGTTTTAGTTCTGAACTTTTCAACCTGACCTCAAAATAATTAAATATCAATTTCTGAGCTTAGCATGGAAGGATTTGGCAGAGATTTTCTGATTTATTTTAAGGGTAAAATTCTCCATGAGACTTAGGCCTGGTCTACACTACACAGTTTTGCTGGCATAGCTACATAGGCTAGAAGTGTGAGAGGGAAAAAATATCACACCCAACCAAACTAGCTATTCTGGCAGAAGGCCTAGCATAGATGTAGTTTTAAAAGCAAAAGAGTCCTTCTGCCAACATAGTTTATGTTGTTCGGGGAGGAGATTTAGCTAAGAGCTGATCTATGCTGGGAATTTACATCAGCATAGCTACATCTCTCAGGGGTGAGAAATATCCACACAGCTGAGAGACATAGCCATGCCAACCTAACCTCCAGTGGAGATGGTGCTAGGTCATCAGAAGAATTCTTCCATCAACCTAGCTACCATTTCTTGGGGAGGCAGATTACCTATGCTGACAGGAGAACCTCTCCCATTGGTGTAGGAAGCGTCCACACTGAAGTGCTGCAGCTGTGCCACAGTAGCAGTTTAAGTGTAAACATATCCCAAGCCAGCAAAAGCACTCCTTTTGTCTTTATAAGCTATGTCTCCATGGGGTGGGGGGTTATCAGCAAAGCATCTGTAGTGTAGACTAGCCCTTAGGGTTCCAACTGCTTAAATCACTTCTGAAAATGGAACTGACGCGCTTTTGGAAATTTTACCCTAAGGGCATGGCTACACTTGCAGATGTAGAGCACTTTGAGTTAAACCAGCCTTCATAGAGCGTAGTAGGGAAAGCACTGCAATCTGTACACACTGACAGCTGCAAGCGTGCTGATGTGGCCACATTAGCAGCTCTTGCAATGGCCACAGAGAGCAGTGCATTGTGGTAGCTATCCCAGCATGCAAGTGGCTGCAACATGCTTTTCAAATGGGGGGAGGGAGGTGGAGTGTGACAGGGAGTGTGTTGTGTGTATGTAGGGGGAGAGAGAGTGGGTTTTGGGGGGGCTGAGAGCATGCCAGCATGCTATCTTGTAAGTTCAGACAGCAGCAGACCCTCCTCTCCCACCGCCTCTCTCTCTCTCTCTCTCTCTCTCTCTCTCTCACACACACAACATTCCACACTAATGGTTGCTTTGTCTCAGAGCAGATAAGCATGCCGGCTGTCAAGAACGGAGCTTTCAAAGGGCATATCCGCATTCCCGCAGCGATTCCAAAACAATGACAAGAGTGGCCACTTGACTTAAGGGAATTATGGGACGTTTCCGGAGGCGGATCAGAGCACAGTAATGCAACACCTCGTTCACACTGATACCCGGGCGTTTCAGCCAAGGCACACCAAGCGTTAATCTTCTCGGCGAGGTGGAGTACCAGGAGTGCTCTAGCCCTGAAGTCAGAGCGCTCTACGTGCCTTGCCAGTGTGGACAGGTAGTGAGCTAGGGCGCCCGAGGCTGTTTTAATGCACTCTAACTCGCAAGTGTAGCCAAGCCCTAAGTCTGTAGAAACCAGCTCACTCCAGCTCTAATCACAATTACAAAATCCTTAGTGGTCACTCACTGTTTATAGTGATACTATTGTAGGCCGTTTTAATTTTTGAAACAGATTGGAGCATTTGTCAAGCTCTGCCCCTTTCCTCCAATATTATTCAACCTATGCTTGAAAGGGTTGCAAATGTAACCAATTGTCTTGGCCACTGAAACATCAAACAGCTTTGGCTACCAAGATAACTATCTATGTAAACCAGAAGAGAAATTTTTCCACATAGTCACTGTATCTCTAACAATAAAATAACAATACCACAATCAAAATATCTCTTCTAGAAAAGACATGGGCACAAAGTACATGATATAAATAGCCTATCACAGAAGGGTCCTGATCCAAGATTGGCAGTCCTAGGCACTGCTGCAAAACAAATCATAAATACATTTTAAACACAAAGTCTTCTAAGTTCCATCCCTGATTACTGAAAGTTGTGAAAATACTGCATTAAGACTACATCTTGGTTTATAGCAATCAGCTTCTCCATGACCACAATCAATTCTCTGGATAACTAGTACTGACAAAGTCTGCCTCCAGTCTTCCCCACAGTCTGTCAGAAATCTCTTGACATTCATTAGGAGATGTTATAGACATCCATGCCAAGATTTTCAAAGCAGACAAGTGATTCTAGGTGCCTTATTTTTTGATTGCTCGAACTAAAATATCTTCAGGGGGTTGATTTTCAGAAAGCACTGAGCATTCACACTCTGAAAGTCAGCCCCTTTAACGTGTCTCAAACTGAGCCCCCCAAGATGGAGGCACCCAGAATCATTAGTCACTTGAAAACCTCAACCTTAAATACCTAAAGAGAACTGGATTAATTTACCTATGTCTCACAGTTAATGCCAATCAACTTGGGTTTATGGAAGACAGATCCTATCAAACTAACTTGAAAGAAACATAGGAATGTGGGGCTGGAAGGGACTTCAGGAGTTGATCTCCTCCATCCTCCCAAAGTGAGGCCAGATTAAATACACCTGTCAGAGATTATCTAGGTATTCATCTACTCTGTTTTTAAAAGCCTCCACTGACAAGGATTCCACAAGCTCCTTAGGTAACTTGTTCCAGAGCTTAACTATCATCATGGTGAAAAAGATTTTCCTAATATCTAACCTAAATTTTCCTTGCTTCAAACTGAGCCAATTATATCTTGTCCTACTCTTGGTGGACATGGAGAATAATTGATCACCATCTTCTTTATAAGAAGCTTCTACATATTTGAAGATTGTTATCCCTCTCTCCCCACCTTCCTCTGTAAACTAAGTAAGTTCTTTCAACTTTTCCTCATAGGTCATGTTTTCTAAACCTGTAATCGTTTTCATTACTCTCCTCTGACTCTCTCCAGTTTACTTGTATCTTTCTTAAACTGCCAAAACTGGACTCAGTACTCCAGCTATACCTCCCCCATCTTACAAACAACACTCCTTTTTGCCTTTTTCACCCCAGGATAACACTGTTGATTCATATTCAATTTGTGATCCACTGTAACCCCCACTCCCAATCCTTTTCAGCAGTACTGTTCAGCCAGTTATTCCTCAATTTGTTTTTGGCATTTGAATTTTCCTTCCTAAATGTAGTATTTTGCACTTGTCTTTACTGAATTTCATCTGGCTGATATATTTTTTTTTTAAATGAGATTACAAATTTGGCTGATAAAGGTAATCGTGTTGATGTTATATATTTAGACTTATGTAAGGCATTTGACATGGCACAGCACAAAAACTAGAATGCTATAAAATTAACATGTTGCAAATTAAATGGATTAAAACTGGCTGACAGATCTCAAAACATAATTGTAAATCATCATTGAGCAGGTGTGTTTCTAGTGGGGATTGGCTCTTGGCCCTATGCTATTTTACCATTTTTATCAATGACCTAGAAGAAAACAAACTCATCACTGATAAAGTTTGCACATAACACAAATAATGGAGCAGTAGCAAACAACGAAGAGGATAGGTCACTGATCTGAATCACTTGGCAAGCTGGGCACAAGCAACCAGTGTGTTTTTAGATATGGCCAAATGTATACATCTAGAATCAAAGAGTACAGGTCATACGTACAGGATGTGGGGGGAGACACTATCCTGGGAAGCAGTGACTCTGAAAAAGGACTGAGTGGTCATGGTGGCTAATCAGCTGAGCAGGAGGCCCCAGTGAAGCCCTGTGGCCAAAAAGGCCAATGAGATCCCTGGATGTATAAATAGGGGAATATCAAGTCAGAACTGAGAGGTTATTTGGCACTGGTGTCCAGTTCTGGACACCAAACTTTAAGCAAGATGTGGACAAATTAAAGATAATCCAGTGGAGAGCTTATATTAGAGAGATTCCAGTGAGAGGTTGTGGAATCTCCGTCATTGGAGGTTTTTAAAAAACAGGTTGGACAAACACCTGTCAGGGATGGTCTAGGCTTCCTTGCTCCTGCATCAGCACAGGGGATTGGACTAGATGGCTTGCCCTAAATTCCTATGATTGGATGTTTTTCTAACAGAAATGCTCTAGCTCAAACAGGAATTAAACCTGAGAAGTTCTATGGCCTGTGTTATGCAGGAAGTCAGACTAGATGATCACAATGGTCCCTTCTCATCTTGGAAATCAATGAATCTGTAAACAAAAGGTGAAATCCTGACTGCACTGAAGTCAATGGCAAAACTCCTGTTGACTTTGGTGCAGCCAGAATTTCACCCAATGACTTCTGAAAAAGGAAATTTTATTCAGACTTTTGTACTCTCTCTTATTCAGTGGCTTTCATAATTTAGGGTACATCTATATGTTTGATGTATTGGGGATCGATTTTTCGCGTCTTGTCTAGACACGATAAATCGATCCCCGAATTGACACCTGTACTCCACCTCGGCAGGAGGAGTAAGCGGAGTTGACGGGGGAACCGCGGTGGTCGACTCGCCGCCGTGAGGACGGCCAGGTAAGTCAAACTAAGATACTTCGACTTCAGCTACGCGAGTGCTAGTGTAGCACAGGCCTAAGTTACAGAAGCATTTTTCCAAGTCAGAGAACACCTACATTTAAACATGTGGGCCTAAATCCAGCGTTGACACAAACCAATTGACTTCAGTGGGGTTACATTAAGAGTAAATTTATTTCTGGGTTGCTCAAATTTTGAATAGCTTTCTAATTAGAACTCTACCTGAAAAGTGACAGAAGGGTTTTTAAGCACATCAGGTCAAATGACCGCATGTGGTTGTATATTTTCCCACTGCCTTGTTAGATGCTACCACAATAGCTTGACTAATTTCTTCCTCGTAGACTCTCCAAGTGGAAATTCAATAATTGATTTAGCCCCTGGTCATGCAAGCAGGCTTTACTTTATGAAGGTGAGTAGTCCCTTTGAACTTCATGGGACTAGTCTTGTATGTAAAGTTAAGCACATGTGTAACTGTGTGCAGGATTGGGGTCTTAATCTTAGAAGGGACGTATGGTTCAAAGGGTTAAGGCACTTTCTTAGGCTGTGGGAGATCTCAGTTTAATTTCCTGCTCTGCCATAGACTTTCTGTGTGAGCTTGGGCACATCACTTAGGCCCAGTTTTTTAAAGATATTTAGGTGTTGCAGTGCCAAAATCCCAGATTTTGGCTCCCAAGGTGCCTAAATCCCTTTTGAACATTAGAATTAGGTTCCTAAATCAGTTAGGCATTGCAACGCTGAGCACTGTAACACCTAAATACCTTTAAAGATCTGGGACTTGGCCTCTCTGTGCCTCAGTTCCCCATCTGTAAAATGGGGATAATAATGCTTCCTTACCTCCCACAGTTGTTAAGACAAATACAATAAAAGATTGCGAAGCACTTTGAGATTTACTGATGAAAAACCACTACATATGTGTAGTCTTACTGGAAAACCTGGGAGGTGGGCGGGCGCAAGGCCGCCCACTTCTAAAGGCCCCTTCCCCAGCCTAGCGGGAGGGACCACTGGACCCAGGGACCAAATGAACACGGGGGACAACAAATGAGAAAAACAGGGATTGCGGTGAAGGTCATAGGTTCAAAACAAGGATATCGAATGGGGACACCGAGCAGAGAACCCCGGAGAGCGCCCACTGCTCCTCAAAGGTGTCCCGGTAGCCAGTGGAACTCTGCCCAGATGCATGAAACTAGGGAGGAACGGAAATAGGCCCCACAGTCGCAGAGCCCCCCCTCGTCCAGCATCCTCCTCCTGGTAGCGTAGATTGAGAGTTTGGCCAGGGCCAGGAGGAGATTGACGAGGAGGTCTCGCGACTTCATGGGGCTACATATGTGTAGTGGGGCAGCTGCCCCGTTCCTGCAGAAAAGGGGTTAAAAGCAGCCCTGAAGAGGGCTGCAGCAGGGAAAGGGATTAAGAACAGCTGGGGGAAGGAAGCTGACTGGGTAGCTGACCACAGCTGTGGCCAGCTCAATCAGGGCCCAGCTGGCCCTTATAAGAGGGCTGGGGGCCAGGAGCTGAAAAGGAGACTCTCTCTGGAGCCGGAGCCAGAGCCGGAGCCAGAGCTGCAGGCCAAGTTAAGGGCCCACAAAAAAAGGGTACTAGAGCTGCAGAGAGGCAGCCCAGGAATAGGCAGAGGTAGTTGGTCCAACCCCACCCTTGCCGATGATGAGCAGTTTACAGACTGCAGTCTGCCCCAGTGAATGGGGGCTAGATGATGACTGGCAGTAGCCACTGAGGCAAGTGGGGATAGGGGGTTGGGGGTTCCCCTGGGAGGGGAGACCCAGAGTGAGGGGGTACTGCAGTCGTGGAACCCCTGAGTAAAGGGCACTGGGGTCCGGGAGGGGCACGGGGGCCAGTGGCAGGTGAGACACCAGCTGGCAGAGGATGTTCCGGTGCTGGAAAAGAGCTAATTCCCTGGACAACCAGTAGGAGGCGCCGGGCCGGTGAGTTGTTGCCCTGCCACAATAAGATATTACTTATTAATAATCTAAACATTTTGGCTAACACTGTAAAATCATTAATTTAATTCTTTGATGAAATTACAAATTTAGTTTGTGACGGATTGAATCACAGAAACCCCTTTGGGACTGCCACCTGACGTGCTCAGACTATCTCTGAGCCTGTTTTCCCTGCTAGCTTGGGACTTCAGTGCCCTGCCTGGTTTGAGCCAGACATGCTAGCCTGCTACAAACACAGACCCAGATCTGAACTACATCTCCCAAAAGCTACAGACTTAACTGAAAACAGCTTAAGAAGTGCTCCTGTCTCCAGCACTCAGATACCCAACTCCCAATGGAGTCCAAACCCCAAATAAATCCGTTTTACCCTGTATAAGCTCAGGGTAAACTCAAATTTTTTGCCCTCTATAACACTGATAGAGAGATATGCACAGCTGTCCCCCCGCCCTCCAGGTATTAATACATACTCTGGGTTAATTAATAAGTAAAGTGATTTTATTAAATACAGAAAGCAGGATTTAAGTGGTTCCAAGTAATAACAGACAGAACAAAGTGAATTACCAAGCAAAATAAAATAAAACATGTAAGTCTAAGCCTAATACAGTAAGAAAGTGATTACAGATGAAATCTCACCCTCAGAGATGTTCTAGTAAGCTTCTTTTACAGACTAGCCTCCTTCTAGTCTGGGTCCAGCAATCACTCACACCCCTCTAGTTACTGTCCTTTGTTCCAGTTTCTTTCAGGTATCCTTTGGGGGTGGAGAGGCTACCTCTTAAGCCAGCTGAAGACCAAATGGAGGGGTCTCCCAGGACTTTATATAGTTTCTCTCTTGTGGGTGGAAACCCCTCCCTCCCCGTTTAGAATCCCAGCTACACAATGGAGTCTTGGAGTCACATGGGCAAGTCACATGTCCATGCATGACTTAGTTCTCTACAGGGATGTTCCCAGAAAAGCTCAGATGTGGATTGGCGTCTATCAAGGTTCATTGTTCACCAAGTACTTCCATTTACTTGAATAACCCCTTCACACTATGTTGATCAAATCTGCCTTAGGTGCTTTCTACAGCAAACACTTTAAGTACAAGCATAGAACCAATGCTCATAACTTCAGATATAAAAATGATACATGCATATGAATAGGATGAATACACGCAGTAGAACATAACCTTTGCAAAGATATGTTACAAGGCATATCTAGCATAAAACATATTCCAGTTATGTCCTATTTACATTCATAAGCATATTTCTATAAAGCATTATGGGATGCAACGTCACATAGTTGATAAAAGGTAACTGCGTAGATGTAATGTACTTAGACTTTTGTAAGATATTTTATTAATACCACACAACATACTGACTAAAAATTTATCATTACACAATAATCAATAAAGAACAAGTTACATGGATTTAAAACTGGCTAACTGACAGATCTCAAAAACAGTTACCAATAGGGAATCATCACTGAATGGGAGTGTTTCTAGTGGGCTTCTGCTGGAATCAGTACCAGCCCTCATGCTAGTCAACATTTTCTTCAATGATCTGGAAGTAAATATAAAAATCATTGCTGATAAAATTTGTGGATGACCCAAAATTGGCAGAGTGGTAAATAATGAGGAAAGGGCAGCAGTACAGAGATACCTGGATCTCTTCCAAACATGGGCCCAGTCAAATAAAATGTGTTGTAATATAGCCAAATACAAAGTTATACATCTAGGAATAAGGAATACAAAATAGGGCACTGTATCATGAAAAGCAGCGAGTCTGAAAAGGATTTAGGTGTCTCAGTGGAAAAACTACTGAACATGACCTCCTGGTATGATGCAAAAAGGGTTAATGCAATCCTTGTATAGATTAGGAGAGTAGAAGTAGGGAGGTGATTTTACCTCTATATATGGCTATGGTGAGACAGATACTGGAACACTGCGTACGGTTCTGGTGTCCACATTTTAAAAAGGATGTTTAAGAACTGGAGAGGGCACAGAAAAGAGCTACAAAAATTATGTGTGCTGGAGAAAATAGATACTGTGAAAGGTTTAAAGAACTCAATCTGTTTAGCTTATCAAAAAGAACATTGAGAGGTGATTTGATTATAGTGTATAAGTGCATTCACAGGAAGAAAATACCATGTACTAACGAGCTCTTTAATCTAGTTGAGAAAGGCATAACCAGAACCAACGGCTGGACATTGAAGCTAGACAAATTAAATTAGAACTAAGGCACATTTAAAAAAACAACAACACCCCACTGGAACAAACTACCATGGGAAGTGGTGGATTGTCCATCTCTTGATGTCTTCAGAGCAAGACTGGATGCCTTTCTGGAAGATATGCTTTAGTGAAATACAAGTTACCAGGCTCAATAAAGTAGTATCTGGGTGAAATTAAATGGCCTGTAGTATACAGGACTACATGATCCAATGGTCCCTTCTAGCCTTAAACTCTATGACTAAATGGTGCAGTTTTGCAAATCAAACCTATTTTAAACACCCACACTTTCTATCCTCCCACAAATATGCTAATTGCAAATATTATTGGTGTTCAGCAAGATAAAATCATGAGTGGTGTGAAGAAAGTGAATAAGGAAAAGTTATTTACTTGTTCCCATAATATAAGAACTAGGGGCCACCAAATGAAATTAATGGACAGCAGGTTTAAAACAAATAAACTTCACACAGCGCACCATCAACCTGTGGAACTCCTTGCCTGAGGATGTTGTGAAGGCTAGGACTATAACAGGGTTTAAAAGAGAACTAGATACATTCATGGAGGTTAAGTCCACTAATGGCTATTAGCCAGGATGGGTAAGGAATGGTGTCCCTAGCCTCTGTTTGTCAGAGGGTGGAGATGGATGGCAGGAGAGAGATCATTTGATCATTACCTGTTAGGTTCACTCCCTCTGGGACACCTGGCATTGGTCGCTGTCGGTAGACAGGCTACTGGGCTGGATGGACCTTTGGTCTGACCCAGTACGGCCATTCTTATGTAAGAGCTTTAAAGGGCATATGGAGTTTTTTGAAGATGCTATTTCATTTACTATATATTTGACCAATTGAAGACAACCCCTGGAAGAGTTGTTTTATCATCACTTTTGGTACCTTTGGTATATCACTTCACTCAGGAGGGATGCTTGCTCCTTGTTTCTCAGATTGGAATCATTCTGTTATCAAAGTCTGTCTCACAAAACAATTATTTTTTCTTCTGGTTGGTCAAAGATAAGAGCTTACAGGGAGCTTGATTAGTTTCACAAACAGATATAAGAGTAACATTAGTGGAAAGATGACGACGCTAACGTAATCAACACTATTAATAACTTTTTGATTCCTAATCAAATACAGCTGATTTTGCCTGCTGCTTATACATTAGCTCTGTTATCACTACGCATCTTCCAGATTCTATAAGAAGATTCATTCTAATGTTTGTAAAACACCACCACAAAAAACCCCATAAACCTTACTATAGTTGCATCTGGCTTCATCCTGAAAATGCCCTGCGGGGGGCGGGAGGAGAGAGAGAGAGAATGTTATCATAAAATCATAGAATGTCAGGGTTGGTAGGGGCCTCAGGAGGTATCTAGTCCAACCCCTTGCTCAAAGCAGGACCAATCCCCAACTAAATCATCCCAGCCAGGGCTTTGTCAAGCCGGACCTTAAAAACATCTAAGGAAGAAGATTCCACCACCTCCTTAGGTAACCCATTCCTCCTGCTTCACCACCCTCCTAGTGAAAAAGTTTTTCCTAATATCCAACCTAAACCTACCCCACTACAACTTGAGACCATTACTCCTTGTTCTGTCATCTGGTATCACTGAGAACAGTCGAGATCCATCCTCTTTGGAACCCCCTTTCAGGCATTTAATTTCAAAAAGGGGAACTATGCAAAAATGAGGGGGTTAGTTAAACAGAAATTAAAAGGTACAGTGACTAAAGTGAAATCCCGGCAAGCTGCATGGGCGCTTTTTAAAGACACCGTAAGTGAGGCCCAACTTAAATGTATACCCCAAATTAAGAAATATGGTAAAAAAAACTAAAAGAGAGCCACCGTGGCTTAACAACCATGTAAAAGAAGCAGTAAGAGATAAAAAGACTTCCTTTAAAAAGTGGAAGTCAAATCCTAGCGAGATAAATAAAAAGGTGCATAAACACTACCAAATTAAGTGTAAAAATCTAATAAGAAAAGCCAAAGAGGAGTTTGAAGAACGGCTAGCCAAAAACTCAAAAGGTAATAACAAAATGTTTAAGTACATCAGAAGCAGGAAGCCTGCTAAACAATCAGTGGGCCCCTCGATGATAGAGATAGAAAAGGAGCGCTTAAAGACGATAAAGTCATTGCGGAGAAACTAAACGAATTCTTTGCTTCAGTCTTCACGGCTGAGGATGTTAGGGAGATTCCCAAACCTGAGCCAGCTTTTGTAGGTGACAAATCTGAGGAACTGTCACAGTTTGAAGTGTCACGAGAGGAGGTTTTGGAATTAATTGATAAACTTAACATTAACAAGTCACCAGGACCAGATGGCATTCACCCAAGAGTTCTGAAAGAACTCAAATGTGAAATTGCGGAACTATTAACTAGAGTTTGTAACCTGTCCTTTAAATGGGCTTCTGTACCCAATGACTGGAAGATAGCTAATGTAATGCCAATATTTAAAAAGGGCTCTAGAGGTGATCCCGGCAATTACAGACCAGTAAGTCTAACGTCAGTACCGGGCAAATTAGTTGAAACAATAGTAAAGAATAAAATTGTCAGACACATAGAAGAACATAAATTGTTGGGCAAAAGTCAACATGGTTTCTGTAAAGGGAAATCGTGTCTTACTAATCTATTAGAGTTCTTTGAAGGCGTCAACAAACATGTGGACAAGGGGGATCCAGTGGACATAGTGTACTTAGATTTCCAGAAAGCCTTTCACAAGGTCCCTCACCAAAGTCTCTTACATAAATTAAGATGTCATGGGATAAAAGGGAAGGTCCTTTCATGGATTGAGAACTGGTTAAAAGACAGGGAACAAAGGGTAGGAATTAATGGTAAATTCTCAGAATGGAGAGGGGTAACTAGTGGTGTTCCCCAAGGGTCAGTCCTAGGACCAATCCTATTCAACTTATTCATAAATGATCTGGAGAAAGGGGTAAAAAGTGAGGTGGCAAAGTTTGCAGATGATACTAAACTGCTCAAGATAGTTAAGACCAAAGCAGACTGTGACGAACTTCAAAAAGATCTCACAAAACTAAGTGATTGGGCAACAAAATGGCAAATGAAATTTAATGTGGATAAATGTAAAGTAATGCACACTGGAAAAAATAACCCCAACTATACATACAATATGATGGGGGCTAATTTAGCTACAACAAATCAGGAAAAAGATCTTGGAGTCATCGTGGATAGTTCTCTGAAGATGTCCACGCAGTGTGCAGAGGCGGTCAAAAAAGCAAACAGGATGTTAGGAATCATTGAAAAGGGGATAGAGAATAAGACGGAGAATATATTATTGCCCTTATATAAATCGATGGTACGCCCACATCTTGAATACTGCATACAGATGTGGTCTCCTCATCTCAAAAAAGATATACTGGCACTAGAAAGGTTCAGAGAAGGGCAACTAAAATGATTAGGGGTTTGGAGAGGGTCCCATATGAGGGGAGATTAAAGAGGCTAGGACTTTTCAGCTTGGAAAAGAGGAGACTAAGGGGAGATATGATAGAGGTATATAAAATTATGAGTGAAGTGGAGAAAGTAGATAAGGAAAAGTTATTTACTTATTCCCATAATACAAGACCTGGGGTCACCAAATGAAATTAATAGGCAGCAGGTTTAAAACAAAAAAAAGGAAGTTCTTCTTCACACAGCGCACAGTCAACTTGTGGAACTCCTTACCTGAGGAGGTTGTGAAGGCTAGGACTATAACAGCGTTTAAAAGAGAACTGGATAAATTCGTGGCGGTTAAGTCCATTAATGGCTATTAGCCACAATGGGTAAGGAATGGTGTCCCTAAACTCTGTCTGTCAGAGGGTGGAGATGGATGGCAGGAGAGAGATCACTTGATCATTACCTTCACTCCCTCTGGGGCACCTGGCATTGGCCATTGTCGGTAGACAGAACACTGGGCTAGATGGACCTTTGGTCTGACCCAGTATGGCCGTTATTATGTTCTTATGTAGTTGAAAGTAGCTATCAAATCCTCTCTCATTCTTCTCTTCTGCAGACTAAATAATCCCAGTTCCCTCAGCCTCTCCTCATAAGTTATGTGCTGGAGCCCCTAATCATTTTGTTGCTCTCTGCTGGACTCTTTCCAATTTTTCCACATCCTTCTTGTAGTGTGGGGCCCAAAACTGGACACAGTACTCCAGATGAGGCCTCACCAATGTCAAATAGAGAGGAATGATCACGTCCCTCGATCTGTTAGCAATGCTCCTACTTATACAGCTCAAAATGCTGTTAGCCTTCTTGGCAACAAGGACACACTGTTGACTCATATCCAGCTTCTCGTCTACTGTAACCCCTAGGTCCTTTTCTGCAGAACTGCTGCCTAGCCACTCGGTCCCTATTCTGTAGCAGTGCATGGGATTCTTCCGTCTTAAGTGCAGGACTCTGCACTTGTCCTTGTTGAACCTCATCAGATTTCTTTTGGCCCAATCCTCTAATTTGTCTAGGTCTCTCGGTATCCTATCCCTACCCTCCAGCATATCTACCGCTCCTCCCACTTTAGTGTCATCTGCAAACTTGCTCAGGGTGCAGTCCACGCCATCCTCCATATCATTAATGAAGATATTGAACAAAACCGGCCCCAGGATCGACCCTTGGGGCACTCCGCTTGATACCGGCTGCCAACTAGACATGGAGGCATTGATCACTACCCGTTGAGCCAGATCTAGCCAGCTTTCTATCCACCTTATAGTCCATTCATCCAGGCCATACTTCTTTAACTTGCCGGCAAGAATGTAATTAAAAATCATGGGGAAAATCCTGGCTCCAATGAAGTGTATTGCCATTGACTTTAGCAGGCCCAGGATTTCACCCCATATCATAATGCATACATACACACATAGGAGCAAGTTGCAGTGGGGGAGGTCTAGGTTGGATATTAGGAAACACTATTTGACTAGGAGGGTGGTGAAGCACTGGAATGTGTTACCTAGGGAGGTGGTGGAATCTCCTTCCTTGGAGGTTTTTAAGGCCCGGCTTGACAAAGCCCTGGCTGGGATGATTTAGTTGGAAATTGGTCCTGCTTTGAGCAGGGGGTTGGACTAGATGACCTCCTGATGTCCCTTCCAACCCTGATATTCTATGATTCTATGTTTCCCTAATTTCATTCTCAGAAAAAGCTTAATCATTTTTGTTGAAACCTTCACACACACACACACACACACACACAATTCAGCCCAAGGCAGACATCCGACATGGAAAATTTCAGCCCGTACAGTTAAAGTTCAACAAAATTATAAGCAACTGAAAACAGGATCTTATCATCGATAGTGCTAGGCAACTTTAACTACAGACATCACTACCAGAGCAACCTAGAATAGATTAACAAATTTATTAGAGCATAAACTTTCGTGGCCTACAGCCCACTTCTTCGGATGCATATAGAATGGAACATATATTGAGGAGATATATATATATATATATACACACACACACACACACACACACACACACACA
>NW_020664417.1:70485984-70491627 GCF_002925995.2 Terrapene triunguis | reverse complement strand
AGAGAGCATGAACAGGTGGGAGTTGTCTTACCAACTCTGAGAGGCCAATTAAGTAAGAGAAAAAAACTTTTGAAGTGATAATCAAGATAGCCCAGTACAGACAGTTTGATAAGAAGTGTGAGAATACTTACCAGGGAAGATAGATTCAATGTTTGTAATGGCTCAGCCATTCCCAGTCCTTATTCAATCCTAAATTGATTGTATCTAGTTTACATATCAATTCCAGCTCAGCAGTCTCTCGTTGGAGTCTGTTTTTGAAGTTTTTCTGTTGTAAAATAGCCACCCGCAGCTCTGTCATTGAATGACCAGACAGGTTAAAGTGTTCTCCCACTGGTTTTTGAGTATTACGATTCCTGATGTCAGATTTGTGTCCATTAATTCTTTTGCGTAGAGACTGTCCGGTTTGGCCAATGTACATGGCAGAGGGGCATTGCTGGCACATGATGGCATATATCACATTGGTAGATGTGCAGGTGAACAAGCCCCTGATGGTATGGCTGATGTGATTAGGTCCTATGATGATGTCACTTGAATAGATATGTGGACAGAGTTGGCATCGGGCTTTGTTGCAAGGATAGGTTCCTGGATCAGTGATTTTGTTCAGTGATGTGTGGTTGCTGGTTAGTATTAGCTTTAGGTTGAGGGGTTGTCTGTAAGCGAGAACAGGTCTGTCTCCCAAGATCTGTGAGAGTGAGGGATCATCTTTCAGGATAGGTTGTAGATCTTTGATGATGCACTGGAGAGGTTTTAGTTGGGGGCTGAAGGTGACAGCTAGTGGTGTTCTGTTATTTTCTTTGTTGGGCCTGTCTTGTAGGAGGTGACTTCTGGGTACTTGTCTGGCTCTGTCATTCTGTTTTTTCACTTCAGCAGGTGGGTATTGTAGTTTTAAGAATGCTTGATAGAGATCTTGTAGGTGCTTGTCTCTGTCTGAGGGATTGGAGCAAATGCGGTTATATCTTAGAGCTTGGCTGTAGACAATGGATCGCGTGGTGTGTCCTGGATGGAAGCTGGAGGCATGTAGGTAAGTGTAGCGGTCAGTAGGTTTCCGGTATAGGGTTATATTTATGTGACCATCACTTATTAGCACAGTAGTGTCCAGGAAATGGACCGCTTGTGTGGATTGATCTAGGCTGAGGTTGATGGTGGGATGGAAATTATTGAAATCATGGTGGAATTCCTCAAGGGCTTCTTTTCCATGGGTCCAGATGATGAAGATGTCATCAATGTAGCGCAAGTAGAGTAGGGGACGAGAGCTAAGGAAGCATTGTTCTAAGACAGCCATAAAAATGTTGGCATACTGTGGGGCCATGCGGGTACCCATAGCAGTGCCGCTGACTTGAAGGTATATATTGTTCCCAAATGTGAAATAGTTGTGGGTGAGGACAAAGTCACAAAGTTCAGCCACCAGGTTAGCTGTGACATTATCGGGGATACTGTTCCTGATAGCTTGTAGTCCATCTTTGTGTGGAATATTGGTGTAGAGGGCTTCTACATCCATAGTGGCCAGGATGGTGTTTTCTGGAAGATCACCGATGGATTGTAGTTTCCTCAGGAAGTCAGTGGTGTCTCGAAGATAGCTGGGAGTGCTGGTAGCGTAGGGCCTGAGGAGAGAGTCCACATAACCAGACAAGCCTGATGTTAGGGTGCCAATGCCTGAGATGATGGGGCGTCCAGGATTTCCAGGTTTATGGATCTTGGGTAGCAAATAGAATAACCCTGGTCGGGGTTCTAGGCATGTGTCTGTACAGATTTGTTCCTGTGCTTTGTCAGGGAGTTTTTTTAGTAGATGGTGTAGTTTCTTTAGGTAATCCTCAGTGGGATCAGAGGATAATGGCCTGTAGAATGTGGTGTTAGAGAGCGGTCTAGCAGCCTCTTGGTCATATTCCAATTTATTCATGATGACGACAGCACCGCCTGTGTCAGCCTTTTTGATTTTGATGTCAGAGTTGTTTCTGAGGCTGTAGATGGCGTTGTGTTCAGCATGGCTGAGGTTATGGGGCAAGTGATGTTGCTTTTCCACAATTTCAGCCTTTGCACGTTGACGGAAGCAATCTATGTAGAAGTCCAGTCTGTTGTTTCGACTGTCCGGAGGAGTCCACGCAGAATCCTTTTTTTTTTTGTAGTGGGGGGGATTCTGTGGGTTAGTATGCTGTTCAGAGATATGTTGGAAATATTCTTTGAGTCAGAGACATCAAAAGTAGGATTCTAGGTCACCGCAGAACTGTATCATGTTCGTGGGTCTGGAGGGACAAAAGGAGAGGCCCCGAGATAGGACAGACTCTTCTGCTGGGCTAAGAGTATAGCTGGAAAGATTAACAATATTGTTGGGTGGGTTAAGGGAACTAGTGTTGTGGCTCCTTGTGGCATGTAGCAGTTTAGACAGTTTAGTGTCCTTTTTCCTTTGTAGAGAGGCAAAGTTTATGTTGTAAATGGCTTGTCTAGTTTTTGTAAAGTCTAACCATGAGGAAGTTTGTGTGGAAGGTTGGTTTTTTATGAGAGTATCCAGTTTTGAGAGCTCATTCTTAATCTTTCCCTGTTTGCTGTATAGGATGCTGATCAGGAATCATAATACTCAAAAACCAGTGGGAGAACACTTTAACCTGTCTGGTCATTCAATGACAGAGCTGCGGGTGGCTATTTTACAACAGAAAAACTTCAAAAACAGACTCCAACGAGAGACTGCTGAGCTGGAATTGATATGCAAACTAGATACAATCAATTTAGGATTGAATAAGGACTGGGAATGGCTGAGCCATTACAAACATTGAATCTATCTCCCCTTGTAAGTATTCTCACATTTCTTATCAAACTGTCTGTACTGGGCTATCTTGATTATCACTTCAAAAGTTTTTTTTCCCCCTCTTACTTAATTGGCCTCTCAGAGTTGGTAAGACAACTCCCACCTGTTCATGCTCTCTGTATGTGTGTGTGTGTATATATATATCTCCCCAATATATGTTCCATTCTATATGCATCCGAAGAAGTGGGCTGTAGTCCATGAAAGCTTATGTGCTAATAAATTTGTTAGTCTCTAAGGTGCCACAAGTACTCCTGTTCTTTTTGTGGATACAGACTAACACAGCTGCTACTCTCAAACCTAGAATAGATTGCCTTATTTATGAGATTTATGTGCATGGCTGGCACAACAAACCGGTGTTAGATTGTGGTAATCTCTCTGCCCTTCTCAGACTGCTGACCAGCAGGTGTATTCCCTTATGGAAAAACATGAGAACCACTGCCTTGTTTGTTGCTTATTTCTGTAGTGAAATGTATCATCTCACCTCCTTTCCAAAACTCTAGTTATGCTGCACACTCTTTGAAAACATGCAATGTTTTTCATACAAACTTGACCAGTGAGTGCTAATCCAAGACTCCGAATGCATTCTGCTGCATGCAGGACAGTTTACAAACCTCTGAGGAGAAAGCATCGTCCATGGTATCTCAGACACATGGATTTGGTTGGCTCCACAGCAATTGTTATGCAACACTCCCTTAACAGTCTTTTTCCAAATAAAAAATGTGACTATTTTACAAGACAAATATGTACAGTAAATAATATGATCAATCTTTTTGGTATTGGTGGTTTACACTTACAGCATTCTTAGTCAGATGGCATGGTAGCTGCTGGATGAGACTATGGTTTTGTTTCAGCATGAAGGTTTAGTGATTATTCTAAAGACACTTGTACATCTGGGGTTTTACTATGTACCACATTGTGCAGCTTTAGCGTATGCACATTGTTCTCTTGTTCCAGGATGCTCGGATTAATAGCTTTCCCTTTCATAACACACTTATTTGCAACAAGAGTAACAAAAATTAAATCAGTTGCTGCCAACTTTATTTGCATCCTTCACCATTTATTTGCTGTGACATTAAAAAAAAAAAAAAAAAAAAGAAGAATGAAACACCACTGACACAGTTTTTATATAAGAGGCATCTCTTCTCCAGAATACTTGTATTGTGCTTGCTAGCAAATTTTAAAATAGATAAAGAAAAGGCATACATTTCAGCCAAGATAGAAATATGCATGTTAAAAATAGAATGAAGGAAAGTATATGAAATATGACAAATATTTTCCAGAGAAGTTTTCATGTAGACATTCCTTTGAATGAGGAAACGCAACAGAAATGAAAAATTAAAAGAGCAAAATGTGACAGGTGTAAAGTATATGTACACCTAGTTTTTTAAAAGGGAATATTGTTGTCTGATCAGAATGGCCAAATAATAATTTTAAAATGTAATATGCTGAAAAAGTGAAGCATTCATATTTGTTAATTTACTATTAAAAATGGTGACAAAACTGTCAATTTAAACACTGTTTTAATATTCTCTTATTTTTATTTCCCAATTCCCTTAAAAATAAGGGTGCATATTCTTTTTGTCATGGACAGGCACACCCATAAGTTTCCCAATAATGATGCAGGTGTTCCCTATCTGTCCAATTTCTTGCCCATGCATATATCCTCCCTTTCTAATATATCTTCTCAGTCTCAAATAAAAAAAAAGTCTATTTAATAAACCTCCCTTGATAACACTACTTCCCAAAACACCCACACATCTGGAAATAGTTCAACCATTGGTAGCCAAAGTAAGGCTCCAGTATGTTAAGGCAACCTAACCAAAAACTGGCATGCCAACAAAGAAAAATACCATGCCAGCACAATTTGAACAGCTGTTAGCCAGAGCATTTATTTATAGTAAAAAATGATGAGTGATAATAGCACCATGATATCTTGCAAGAATGGTTAGGAGTACATCTTATTTGAAAGATACCATTGGTTGGGGACAGGCAATGTACACACAAACATGTACTTTACCTATCAAGCAGATTATAATTCTATCAGAACACTGATGTTCAATTAATCTACCCAATTTTTCACAATAGATTCTGCAGGGCTCTGCTTCTGGAAAAAAAAGTTCCTGTGTTATTAGGAGTGTCAGAAAAATCAATTAACAATGGTGCCCTAACTCTCTAGAAAAAAAAGGTCTTTCATAAATAGAAATGAGATTATGCCATTTCTTCTGCTGCGTTTATTCTAAAAATGACATCAAAGAAGCATGACTTTTGGAGGGGGGGGGGTTGTGACGTCACAAAGAGAAAAGTATTCTTTTCACAGCTTCTTGTGTAGCTGGAGCCTCCATGCTTCTGCACATTATATGCTGTTATCACTTTCTACCCTTGCATATGAATAATTTTAATCCTCTAGCAATTAACAGCCTTTTGGACTAAAATAAAAAAATCTGAAGCACAACCTTACTTTTGTTAATTAATTTGGTCAGCAGTTCATTTACTCATTGTTTTAAGAGGCTTAAATATTTAATTTTGTGTTTGTCCCATTTAAGATCCTTTTCTCCTTGGCTGTGATTGTTTCCTGTCATCATCACCATTTTTTTTTTTAAATCTGCTTACGATCCAGGTGAAGTTTTCTATCCTCTAGTATCTTTCTTGCATGGCTTTTATCATTACACATAACTTTGCATTTTTAATGTGCCACCTTTCATTCTAGTACAGGTCTCAGTTTACACTTTAAAAAAAAAGTTCTTATTTGCATATCCATCTAATAAAGAAATAGATTAAAATTTTAAACCATTAGCAATAACACTGCTCTACAGCCAAAATGCTTCTGAAATAAATGTAGTCAA
>NW_020664417.1:70361857-70485584 GCF_002925995.2 Terrapene triunguis | reverse complement strand
ATTCAGCACATCAAAATACATAATAAATAGCACATTTTATCTCTGAAACAGACGACTTCTCAATAATTGTAGACCAGTGTAATCAATACTGTGATCTAGGCTACGATTTCTTGATCGCCTCACTGTTTTCGCCACACTTTTTTGAGCTTATTGCCATAGGTTCCAAGGCCAGAAGGGACCATTGTGATCATCTTGTCTGATCTCCTGTATAGCACAGGCCATGGAACATACCCCAGGTAATTCTTAAAGCGTATTCATTTAGAGAAACATGCAATCTTGATTTAAAAATGGTCAGAGATGGAGAATCTACCACAACCCTTGGTAAATTGTTCCAATGGTTAATTACTATCACGGTTAAAAATCTATGTCTTATTTCCAGTCTGAACTTGTCTAGCTTCAACTTCCATCCACTGGATCACATTATGCTTTTTTCTGTAAGACTGAAGAGCCCATTATCATTCCCCATGTAGGTAATTATAGACTATAATCAAGTCTTTGCTATAATATTACAATGATTTATACAATACTGGTCGTGTGCTAGGCACAACTCCTCAAAGGTGTTTAGGCACTTAACTCCTGAGCCTAGCACTCCCATGGTAGGTAGGTGCCTTAATTCCTTTGAGGAGACAAGATCCCGGTCCTGAAGATCCAATCATCTAAAAGCCTAATCCAGCACATCACTTCAACACCTGCTCAATTTTAAACATGCGTGCAATTTTACTGACTTCATTGGCAGTACTCAAGTGTTTCTCTAAAGCACATGGCTAAGTGGTTTACTGGATCAGGACCTAAGTAAACGAAGTGCAAAGAGAAGTAAGAGTGAGATATAATGAAAGAGTATGAATGTACAGTCAACATTTAGCATATATCACTTAATGCCATAACTTCTTGTTCGAAGCTTTTTAAAAAATGTACAGTATTTATTTCTGTCTTTGGGTTGAGTTTCACAGGTCTCTTATTTTTCTGAGTTTGCAAATTCTTTAGAGCAGTGACCCACTCTGTAGCTAAGAAGCAATGTATATGCTTATGTAATATTAGCCAACTATCCCTTCAGCAACAGAAAATGTAATAATTCAACAGGTGTCCAGCCTGAACTCTGGGTGTCCTAACAACAATTAAGATTACAACCCCATTGGTATCATTATATAAACTTTCACCCCAAAAACAAGGAAGAAAGATGGGCCTTGCAGTGTGTCCAGAAGATTTAAAAATCCAGACTTTACTTACGAAGGAGAAAAGCAAATTCCATCTGAGAGACCTTCACACCCAACACAGCTATTTACATAGCTCAAGATGGAGCCCTGTCACGGTAATCTGCCTTTCTCAGAACGCCATGCAGCCATCTACTGGATAACCAGGCCCCAAACCACTTAGGGCTTTAAGTTTAAACACAACACCTTGGATTGTATGTTTCACTATTCCCATTTTGTCACTTTTTTAAAATCTTAATTAGTATTTTTTTTTTAAATGGAGCAGCTCAGATTTAGGGAATATGTAGGGGGGGAAAGCCAGGGAAAGGAAGGTAGCTTTAGTCTTTTTAAGGAAAGGATTATTGTTTATCTGTAATAGAGTAGCAAGCTCAGTGTGCTAGAGGCTGTACATTCATATACAGTATATTCCTGAGGGAATTATGTGCCAAAAAACTAAAAATTCTATGCCAAAAAAATTAAAATTTTGCATATTTTATTTGTCAGTAAGTAAACATGGAGGCTCCAGCATGGCAGTGGGGAGCACAGGCCACTGGCTGCACGGGGGTGAGAGATCACCCTGCAGACCTCCTCCACTCCCGTACACGGACTTGACGGTGAGGCTGCAGCCAACTCTCACACAGCACATGGGCCAGCCCTGCCCCTTCATGCCAGGTGCACCAAAACAGCAAGGGAGAGGGACAGAGTCTCGTACATACACCTAGCCCTGGCCCCCAATCTAGGGGTAAGCAGGCTCAGCCCGGCAGGATCCAAGTGTGGAGGGGCTTAGTATGGGGGGATCCAGGTGTGGGGCAAGAGTTCTATGTAGGGAAACCTGGGTATGGCGGCTTGGTGGAAGGTACAGGTATGGGTATGGGGGGAGGGAGGATCTGGATGCACAGAGGTTTGTTGGGGGGGTTCCAGGTGTGGGGGGAAAGGTTCAGTGGGGGTGTCTGGGTGCAAGGGAAGCGGGGGTCCAGGTGCAGGGGGCTCACTGGGGTGTTTCAAGTGCAAGGGAGGGGATGGGGCTCATCAGGGTGGGAGTTCGAGTGCAGGAGGCTCACCGGGGGTGGTCTGGATGCACAGGTGGGGGTTTAAATGTAGGGGGAGGGGCTCAGCAGGGGTGGGGTGGGTTGAGGGCTCGATGGGAGGGTTCCGGATGCACAGGCTTTGAGCACACAGTGGAAAAATTCCCCATACACTGACCCCTCCCCCCACAGCTGAGGAGCGATGGGGGCAGGAAGCGAGTGAGGGATGTGCAGCCAGGGGGAGGTTTCTGGAGGTGGATCTGTCCCAGCCCCGGCCACTTCTTGCGAAGGGAAGAAGTCCCATCCTCCCCCAACCACAGCCCAGCCGGGACTAGCAGCTGAGCCCGGCGCAGGGTAGGATCCACCAGCAGGTGTGTCCCCAGCCTCGCGGTGATTTACCTCTCTGCTGGCTGCTCCAGACACCCAAAATGCCATGCCCACATGCTCTTCCAGCTTCCCTTTGCTTCCCCACCAGAAAGTCATTTTTCTGCAGACAAGCAAATAAATCTGAAGGGGACGTGAATTCTGCATGCATGCAGCGGCACAGAATTCCCACAGGAGTAACAGCAAAAATGACTTTCTGGTGGGCAAAAAAAAAAAAAAAAAAAAAAGTTTAAAAAAAAAAAAGTGCCTCCCTATAATAATCTACAATCTAAAATGGCAAACAACGGATGATGGGTTTGGTACTGAGATGCAACATATATAAGTTTTAGTTAAGGTGATAGCTGATCCATATCTAGTTTGCTCCGTGGTTTCTTAAATGTAAAAAAAATAAGCAAAAACTCACTGACTCATTTGTTTTAATCATCATGTAGAAAAAAGTCTTGAAAAGAGGTTATTAGCCGTGTGGACCAACTCAGGAAGAGTATCTAAGCATAGGGTAAAGTGCAGAAAGAGCATCCAGATGGCTCTGAGGCCTTGTCTACACTACAGGGAAAATTCGATCTAAGCTAAGCAATTTGAGTTACGTGAATAGCGTGACTAAAATCGACATAGCTTAGGTCTACTTACCGCAGGGTCCACACTACACGATGTTGACAGGAGACGCTCTCCTGTAGACTCCTCCTACTCTTCTCGATCCGGTGGAGTACAGGAGTCGACGAAAGAGTGATCTGTGGTCGATTTAGCGGGTCTAGTGAAGACCCGCTAAATCGACTGCCGATGCATCGATCACTGCTTGTCAATCCCCCGGTAAGTGTAGACAAGCTCTGAGAAAAGCAATCAAAAAGGGCACCAAGTCTGGCATCACTAGCGGAATGGAAGGTGTGGTGGCACAGCAAGAAACAAGGCTATAGAAACAGAGAGGCCAAATTGTACAAGGGCTCAAATAGAAAGATAAGAAGTTTAAACTTGATGCACTAGAGAAGGACTCAGAGGATGGATTTAAAAAAAAGGGGGGGGGGAACAGACAAATCAGTAAGACAGGAAAGTTATCTTAGCAGCTGTATTTATATCAGCTAGATGAATGTGTGAGGTGGATGTCAGGGAAACCAGAAAGGAGGAAGATGGAGAAATCAAGATGAGAAATAATGAGGGCCTGGCAAGAGTTTCATATAGTCAGAAAGAAAGTCCGGATATTAGAATGTTGAGGAGAAAGAAGTGCCAAGAGATATGTGGCAAGGAAGGAATTGAAGATGAAAGATGAAAATGAGACAGATGAAGTAAAGTATTGGTCTCTATTTAGTGGGGAAGGAAAGCTAGCAACAGATGACATCACGAAGGCTGAGGTGTTTAATGTCTATTTTGCTTCAGTCTTCACTAAAAAGTTTAATTAATATTAACAAGGAACACAATCCAGAATAGGGAAAGAAAGTTGGAGGTATTCAAGTCAGCCAGGCCTGACAAAATTCACCCTAGGAGATTTAAGGAACTAGCTGAATCAATCTTGGAAACATTAGCCATTATCTTCAAAAACTAATGGAGGAAAGGTGAGACCGGAGAAGAGCAAACATAGTATCCATCTTTAAAAAGGGCAACAAAGAGGGCCCGGAGAATTGTAGACCAGTCAGCTTAACTTTGATACCTGGAAAAATACCAGAACAAATTGTTAAACAATCAGTTTGTAAGCACCTAGACAATAATGGGCTAATAAGTAATAGCCAACATGGATTTGTCAAGAACAAATCATGCCAAACCAATCTAATTTCCTTCTTTGACAGAGTTACTGGCATAGCAGATGGGGGGAAGCTGTAGACATGATATATCTTGATTTTAGTAAGGTTTTTGATGTCCCACATGAAATTCTCATAAGTAAACTAGGGAAACATGATCTAGATGATACTACTGTAAGGTGAATGCATAATTGGTTGAAAGACTGTACTCAAACAGTAGTTATTAATGGCTCACTGTCAAAATGGGAGGACATTACCTGGTGGGGCCCCAAAGGGGTCTCTCCTGGGTCCGGTAGTGTAACAAGAGAACTGAATTTGACTGAACTGCGGCCATTTTGCGTATCCAGCCACTATTAGCTGAAAACCAAATACCACATAGTTAGGAAAAATTGTTAGGGCTCTCCTAGGCAAGACCAAACAGCTGCATAAGTGCAGTTTTGCTAATCAGAATGGGAGGATGGGACAGAGAGTTAATGTACCATGAGAATGGAAGGGAGTGTGTGGATACCTGATCTTGGACCTGAGTGCCCCTGACATATAAGTTTTATTGTTGTTATGACTAGAAATGCTTTGCTGATAAGAGATAACGAGCAATTTGCTGAAGCTAGGGGAACTGGTGACCCACTAGGGGTTACTATGGTGACCCACGAGGAAACACTATGAGTTATGTGCTTTGTTTGAGCTAGCTATATAAGTTTAAGTAAAAGAGTACATCTTGGAGCAGTTTGTAGCAGCTTTTCTTTGAGCAGAGACTAACATCCTCTCCCCAGCAGCTGGACAGAAGGAGGGCTCCCTTGAAGCCCAGTAGTTGCCCACTCAAAACTATCTCAGACTTTGGGTAACTATGCTTGGGGTGCTCTACAACTATTGCCATTGCATATATATATATATATATATATGTGGGTGTGAGTGTGTGTGTGTGTGTGCGCGCTTGAGACGCAAAGAAGGAGCTGTGGGTTAAAGCACACTTGTTTGTACCAATCATTTATCAGATGGAGGAGCTGTGCCCCCATTGACTTATTCCTGACACCTCCTGAAGAAAACAGGTTAAGTTACCACAGTTTTGGGTTCTGAAACCCCTGAATAACAGTCCTACACCTCTACCCCGATATAACGCGACCTGATATAACACGAATTTGGATATAACGCGGTAAAGCAGTGCTCCGGGGGGGGGGCGGGGCTGCGCACTCCGGCAGATCAAAGCAAGTTCGATATAATGTGATTTCACCTATAACGCAGTAAGATTTTTTGGCTCCCAAGGACAGCGTTATATCAAGGTAGAGGTGTATTCAACATTTTCATTGTTGACTTGGATAATGGAGTGGAGAGTATGATTATAAAATCTGCAGTTGACACCAAGATGAGGGATTTCAAGCACTTTGGAAGACAGGGTTAGGATTCAATATGACCTTGACAAATTAGAGAATATTTCTGAAATCAACAAGATTAAATTCAATAAAGACAAGTGCATAGTATTACACTTAGAAAGGAAAAAATCAAATGCATGAATACAAAATGAGAAATAACTGGCTATGCAGTAGTACTGCAGAAAAGGAACTTGGGGTTACAGTGGATCACAAATATAATATAAGCCAACAACATGATGCAGTTGTGAGAGAGGCTAATACCATTCTGGGGTACACTAACAGAAACGTTGCATGTAAGACACAGTAGGTAATTGTCCTGCTCTACTGTGCATTGGTCAGGCCTCAGCTGGAGTAATGCGTTTTGGGCACCATGCTTTAGGAAAGATGTGGACAAATTGGAAAGAGTCCAGAGGAGAACAAACAAACAAAAAATGATAAAGGGTATAGAAAACCTGACCTATAAGGAAATGTTAAAACTACTGGTTATGTTTAGTCTTGAGAAAAGACGACTAAGGGGGCGTGGGACACCTGTTGTAGTCTTCTAATACGTTAAGGGCTCTTATAAGGAGGATGGTGATCAACTGTTCTCCACGTCCACTGAAGCTGGTACAAGAATTAATTGGCTTAAATTGCAGTAAGGGAGATTTAGGTTAAATATTAGGAAAAACTACCAAGGGAGGTTGTGGAATCTCCATCACTGGAAGTTTTTAAGAACAGGTTAGACAAACACCTTCAGGGATGATCTAGCTATATTTGGTGCTGCCTCAGGACCAGGGGCTGGACTACATGAACTCTCATGGTCCCTTCCAGCCAGCTATGATCCTCAGGTTATGGTCCTACATGACATGGACGGGGTGTTTTTGTCACAAGTGATACAGAATGGGTGGGAGTGGTGAGGGTTTCTGAGGAAAAGTAAGTTTATTTTGGCCAATGAATTGATCTTTTGCCAAGAATTAACCACTCAAATGTATAAACAGACAAGAACAGGATTTAGCAATTGACAAAGGAAATGGCACTTCATTGTGAGACCCAAACCAAAATAAGCACAATATAATGATTAAGGACTGTTCCACAAAAGGAAGGTTGTGAGTAGGAGGCATATAGTACATATTGCCATGACAGCATCCACCAGTTCAATGGTGTATTCTCTTGTGTTGATCTTCTCCCCTCCTCTTCCCCATCCCTGCTGCATATAGGGCCTGATATAAAGCTCATTGAAGCCAATGAAGAATCTCCTATCAGCTTCAATGGAGTTTGGATCAGGCCCATAGTACACACACACTTCATTCCTCCCTCCTGAAGAGTATGAATCCTTGTCTACCGACTTGAATGCATCATGAAGTTTGCTGATAATTAGCATCTGTGCAAAGTGCAGCTCAATATTTCCATTTTTTGAAAGGGTTATATGGGTAAATAATTATGCAATCAGCTTGTAACACTGAGGCAAACTGCAGTTTACAAAATGCAGATATTATGTATAGATGTGTATTGAGAGGGGGAGGGTCACAGCCTCCTGTGAACAATTACTAAATTGTCAATGGAATTCAATAAACATTGTTTTTTTAAAAACTAATTATTTGTTACAATAACCAGCTACTACTGCCACTTTGTATGTGGAGATTTGTAAACTACTTCCATTTGAGAAGTAATTGATTCCATTTTTATCATTTGCACAAGTTTATGTGGTTGTTCTCATCCAAAGAGCTGATAACATCTATTTGCTGCAAATTATATATTATAATTCTTAATTCAAAAGCTGTACTGGAAAACAAAATACTAATTTATGCTGTAAATGGAAGTACAGAACCTTAATCATTCATTGTTAACTTTGGAACTCATTTTATTATTTGCAAGAATAATTTAATTAAAACTGTGGAGAATTTGTGTGTGTGTAAAAATACCAAAGTTTCAAACATATTCACGCTATATGACAGGTGATGAAATGAACCTCTTCTCTTCATGCTGACATGAACCAGGCTGTTTTGGGAGCGAATGGAGGTCTTATGATTAAAGCCCAGGACTGCGAGTCAGGAGACTTTGTTTCTATTCTTGGTTCTCCAACAGATTTCCCATATATGCACTTGCACAAGACACTTAGGCTCAAGTTTTCAAGTGTCTACAGGTGCCTAAACTGCAGCATATGGAGTGTGATTTTCAGACATGCTGATCACCTGCAGCTCCCAGTGACTTCAAATGGAGCCACAAATACTCAGCATCTCCTCCAAAAATAAGACCCAGTGTCTCAAGTTAGGCACCAAAAACCAGTGTCCACTTTTGAAAATATTGCCCTTAATCTGCCTGCACTTCAGTTTCATCTATAAAATGGAGATAATAATACTTACTTACCCCAACAATATGCCCCTGAAACTTAATTAATGTTTATAAATAGCACTGGGATCCTTAGGTACAGAGCACTTTAAAAGTATTATTTTCCCTTCCTTTTCAGCAATTTTACAGCACAACGTTTCAAACCTATGAAGAGATTTGCTCACAAAGCAAAGAGAAGCATAAGATGGAACCAAAAAAAGACATTAAAAATGTGCACCTGCTTTTCCACATTTCATTTACCCTCTACATCTAAATTTATGTCAGGTTTTCTGCTATGTACGTCCGTTGTGCTGGTATCCCTCAGTGATACCTTCTGGTCATGGCGAGACTAACCCAATCTCAGGCATCCACACTGCCTCAGGAAAAAAATATTACAAAACCCATTAGCTTTTGGTAAATCAGGTCAGATTATTATAATCTAAATGATAAAGATCAGGTAATATTTTCAAAAATGTGTACACATTTCTCAGTAAGACTCCATCTATAAATGAGGATCTCAAAGCTTGAAGTACATAAATAAACCCTTCTGCAGGAGTTAGAACTATCAGCTCATTTTTGGATATCTGTATAAAAAGAAATATTAAGATACAATTGTCTCAAAAAATGAAAATCCTCTCAGGTGACCCCCCCCCCCAAAGTCGCACTGTCTCATGTAGTAAATCATTTTACTGTTGCCCTTTTATATTTAATACCCTTCTGCAGTTCACATTTATCTCTACACTAGCAAAGTGTACTCATTGATTTCCTATGGTCTCTCTGGAAGAAGGTTCTGCTTCCCTGATGATGAGTACAAAGGGTGGATGACCCCATTCTCATTCCAATGCAAACCCTGCACTTTTACATTTCTGCGTAGACCATACGAACGTGTGACCAGCTAAGAACTCTCTGCCCTCTTCCTACAGAATGCATTGCTGCTGTAACTACAGGCATTTTTTCCTCCTTTATGCAACGGTATTTTTGAAGACCACAATCTAAGGTGTGAACCTCTGAAATGCATTCATTTATCAGGAACATAACTGTACCTTGCAAACTGTAGCTAAATCTTCTGTTCTAAACCAATATTCTAAAATAACATCTTGTCCCTTTTGTGCATGTGTTTTAAACTGACATTATTTTGCTCTACTGTACTATTATTTTGCTGTTTTGCTCAGGGACATGAGGAAATGGTATGCACCCAGTTTAAATCACATTTATTTGCCAGATAAAACTGGCATCAGGAACCCACTTCCTGCATCCAGGATGCAGATGGGTTTAGTAAATAATAAAATGATTTTTATTTTGAAAACTGGCCAATCATTTTATTTGACAAACCTAGCAAATAAATTTTAAAATCAACAGTTACTACTGATCACAAATTTTTAAAAATATTTTTGTGTGGAAGTGTAAAAACATTATATTTGTTTAGTACCTGAAAGAATCATTTCAAAAAACAAAACAAAAAATCTCTCAACTGTGATACTAAGGACACCTTAAATTACTCAAAGTGAAAGATTTTAAAATCCAAATTACATTTAATCAAGTATGCTATTTATTTACTTTTTGTACTATTTAGTTTATTCAAGGGAAGAGTGTCTTGTCAGTTTCACTTTCAGTTTTACTTTGTTTCACTTTTTGGTTCTGATGTACTGTGAACATAGTGCCACTTGGATTGTAAAAGACACAAGAAAATCTTTAAATCCAAGATTAACACTTTTTAAATTTTTTTAAACATCACAAAGCCCATCTCTGTTAGTAACAGATTAGGTTTTTTGCTTAATAAAGAAAGTTGTATATAGCCTAAACTTTGGATCTAATCTATTAGACATTGCCTTTTTAATCTCCAGAAACATTGGTACAAATTTTGCTTCGCTTACAACTGAAAATAAATGATAGTATCAATCCAGTGTTTTACAGACTTCGGGGGGGGGGGGGGGGGGGAGAGAAACACACAAAATTTACCACAATGCACAGTCTTTTTTCATAATAAAAAGTCCCAGTCCACAAAAACCTAAGACACATTGTTGGCAGGGCAATCTGAGGAAATCTGTATAGCATCTCACTCACCACTTGGTTACCTCACATACACATATAGTACATATTGGCAGTATGCACAAATACTTACACAGAATTTTTTAAAACTGCAGAAAGTCTAAATTCTGGGGATCAGACCAAAAAGGCCAGAAATCCTGAAAGCACAGCTGAATCAAAGGTATGACTTGACTATGGGCCAAAACACAAGCTGAGCCATTGGAGTTACTTTTAACATAGGAAGGAGAAAATGCATAAAGCAAAGTATTAAATTCAGTCCAACACCCAGGAAGTATTGACAAAATGCTCTCACTGGATTGTTTTTTCCTTGGCTATTCCATATTCAGAAACACACACAGAGCCAAGCCACAAAAACAGCTCTCAGCTCAAGCTTTCAACTACTTACCTACTTTCACTGACTGCTTTCAGTAGAAGTGTTTATATAAAATAGTACCATGTTTAAAAACAGTACAAAGAGGAAGGGGGGGGGGCTAGTTAACAAGCATACCGCTTAGAGTTCCAACGGGAATCAGTGCCTGCATGATGGGATAGCATATGAGGGAGAGTACTCCCTCAAAACATCACAGTTTTATATTTCCACTACAGGGATTTTCTTGAAGATGAAAGACCACGTTTAAGCCCGCAATTATAGTTTTAAGTTTTTATATTTCTTTTCCTTTCAGAGGATCCTAAAGCACCTCACATCACTACATAGATTCAACACCACTGCAATGCAGCCACTTCTAGGGTGGACAGCAGCAGCTAACTAGTGCACAGAACATTAATCAACAGTGAGGGGAAGGAGAAATTATGGACACCACCACTATGTTAGACCTTTGCTCTGAGAAAACCCATAGCCTTTTTGGTAGGGGTGGGGTAAGCAGAAGTAATGGTTAATTTTTCATGACTATTAAATAAGATGAAAAGAGAATTTCAGTTAGCCAGTTAGTCTCACTTGGTTTCTATTGGACAAATGTCCATAAAAATCACCACCAGAACTGCCAGCTTTGTTGACAGTCTCAGAGAAGTCAAAGAATTAATCAACCTAAACAACTGGTTCCTTCACTTCACAAAGGGAAGCTTGTACCATTCTGTAAGTAGAGAATTTTAGTCTCCAAGGTTGGCAATCCAAACTTTGAATACCACTAAATTATCTTTAAAAAATTAAGAGAAAAAAAACTTTAGTACATAGGTGTTATTTTTAGAGTTCTCTTTAATAATGAAAAATATGGCAAGCATAACTACAACAGACCTTCATTTTCATGCAGAGTGCCTTGGAATTGGGTTCAAAATAGATTTCTTGGTACAGTCTCCAAATTTAAATTTTCCAGATATGGCTTCCCTGTGATGTTTTTTCAGTTTTATATAAAATACAAAAGTTATGTCTAAGAACATTACCAACAAATCACCCCTCCACAGCCAATGCTGAAAGATGAACTGCAATGGTATGTCAAAAATGCAAAAATTAAAACTCCTAAACCAAAGGTTTAAGTCATAGAGTAATTGTCCTACTTCTTATTTCAAAACTGCTAGGTTTTATATGGTGTTTACAGGAGAATTCACTTTATTCTCCTTCATTTGGTTGTTTATATTGAGAAGTGTTATTTTTATTACATTTAATTTTATTGAAAACATGGCTTGTGATGCCAGGAAGAAATCTCCTTAGTGAGGTATGGTTGAACTGCTATTGATATTGTACAAAGGATCCTTTTACATGGTACTAGATGCTGAGAGTGCATCATATTGATTTAGGAATAAAAAGCTATTTTTTCAGTAGTCAATCCTTCCTTTCATAAGCACTTTGTAATGCTTTAAAGTTTGAGGGCTTGTTTTTTTAAAAATTGAAGTGGAGTAAACAAAACAAATTAGATTTGAGCAATGTTGCTATATTTAGTGAGAAGAAATGGTTTGTAAGCTTTTTTGGCTGCAGTACAGATAAAAAAAACCATTAATATGTCTGGCTCTCAAATTTAGAGCAAGCTTACTTTTTAAGTGTTAAAAAACATATACAAACTGATTCTCAGCAATACTGGATTAATTTTCTGATTACGTATCAGCAGTGATAATCCTATTGCTAATTTTCATTTGGGTGAATCTGATTGTTGTAAATGCTAACATGAGACTCATAAAATGATAACAGAAGGGAGTCATGAACACAAAAACCAGTATGTATCTTAAATTCTTCTTGGGTTAGCCCTTGGAAAATCTGGTGTGCCGGTCTATTCTTGTTTCACTGTTGTATAGTGATTATACCTTCTACTTCTAAACTCCCTCCCTAATCATGCATATTTAATTCAAGTTTGTGTACTATATCTTAGAGTTTATATAGTCCTACTAAAAATAGATCATCAGCATCCCACATTATCTTCTGTTTTCCCCTTAGATACAATTCAACACTGGTCTCTAGAAGAAAGCAACTATAGATTTGTCAGTAATTCTTCCTAGTTTTCATTGCAGTTTGGCCATACTTTAAAAAAAAAAGCATAAAAGAATCTAGCATATAACACAGCTGTCCTTTTATGGAAATACATTTCATTATAGAGTGGAACTAACTTTATCTAAATGAACTGGTTTAGACCTGATTTTATTGTCTGCGTCCTTCTTAGCAATTCCCCCCCTCCTTTGGTTTCCAAGGAGCTTTCCTTTGACTGCTTGCCTTAAATCAGACATAAGCCCTTGTTAGATTACACTAAATGGTGTGGATTCATATATAATAGGAGAAAACAATACACTGTGCATTATGTAAACACACTCGCAGCGGCGGTCCTGCCTTTTAGGGCCAGTGAAAGGCGCAGTTGGTTGGTGGGGATCACACAGCAACTTATCACGCTCTATCTGCCCTTGCCTAGTTGGCCGCGCTGCGCTGCCGGAGATTCGCGCTTTTGCATTCGGACAGTCCTTGGTTCAATGCTTCCACCAAGGGGCTGGCCTGGCAAACGGGGCTCGCTCAGTGTGACTCACGCGGCCGATCCCCCGGGGCTCTGGTGGTTCCGCGCACACACAGACACGCAATGCCGCCCGGCTTTGCCTTTCACTGAGCACAGCCCAGGGCGAGGGGGCTCCGGCGGTCACTTCAACAAGCCTCCCACCCCCATGGGTCAACATAGGCAAAGCTCCCTTGGTCCCGGATCGCCCCGGTGCGGCCCCGTGCCCATGCCCGGAGCAGGCTGGCCAAACGCTCGCTCCCGTCTAGCCCCAACCAGGTGCCGTCTTCCAAGTTGGGGCTGAGAAATATCTGCTCCCACCCCAAGACCCGGGAGTTCGCTGTTCACTCGGCGGCTCAAGCGCAGCGGGCTCCGGGCGCTCAGGCTGGCTGCGGCGGCCGCTGGAGGAGGAGCCCGGCCGCCGGCTCTCCGGGCTGTGACCTCCCAGAGGCAGCGAGGCGCGTGCGGTGTCTGGAGCCCTGGCTGCGAGGGGGGTAACCTTAAACCGGCAGCGGCTCGTTCGGGGAGCTCAGTTTCCTGGAAACCGGCCCTGTGGGCCGCACGTTTTTCCATGAGCTCAGCACAGCTCTGCCCCCAGCAGGGCGGGAGCCGCGCAGGCGAGCCTCCCCCAAGCCCCTCCGCCACCTGACACACACACTCCCCTCCTCCTCCCGCCGGTCGGGCTGGGAGAGCTTCCCCTCAGTCCCCGGCTGCAGGCACGGGGCGCTGCTGCCGCGCCCGCTCCGTGGTGCAGTTCACCTGCCCGGGGAGCCTGGACATCCACGGCTCAACTTTTCCCACCGCCGCCCAGAAGAAACCCGTTCCCTTCCCCACCCCACGCCCGTTGCCCGTGGACTTTCCCCAGGCCGGCAGTGGGGGCAGCAGACGACAACCGTTATTTAATTGAAGACATTCGGGAGGCTCCCAGAATAGCTCTTGACAACCTCAGACAGGGATTTTTTTTTTTTTTTTTTTACCCTTCCTCCTCCTCGCTGCTTTTCAGCTCGCCGCGCACCCTCCCAGCCTGCACCTCCTTGCCAAGGCACTTGCTGGGAGATTGGGGGGGGGGGGGGGGGATTCTTTGGGATGCACGGGCTGCATTGCACAGTCATCAAAGTTAAGTGGTGGTGGGGAGCTCTGAAGCAAAGAGGAATAATCGGGACTATTCCCATCCAGACAGGGTCAGTAATTAGGGCATGTGATGCCTATTCAGCCATTTTTTGGGGGGCTTCCAAGCACCTCAGCAACTAGCACTGTTATCCCCCCCAAATACTCACATCCCCCCGCACCCCTCAGTGCAAGGCAAAAGGAAGAGCGCAGCCAAGGGGGGACTTGGGAAGGTTTCGCTTGAGTTGCCTTGTTGTGAGTTGTTTCTGGGTAACGCACCGCTCTCCACACAGTGCCAGCACCCGCTCCTAATTCTCCTCCTGCTGCTGCTCCTCAGTCTCCCAGGAGGGGTTGGGGGGAGCGGAGATCAGGCACATTCCACGTCTCAAAAGCGCCTTCTCTCTCTCATTTTTCACCATCCTCCCCCTTTGAATACAAACCCACAGCCAGGGCAAAACCACTTCTTCCCCCTCCCCAGCTCGGCGTCCCCTGGGGCGCTAAGTGGGTGCAGGGGAGAGCGCTTGGCAGCTCAGCCACCTCTTACCTGGTTGTAGGAGCTTTCCCAGGAGGAGGTGTAGTTGTAGAAGAAGGAAGAGAAGAAGGCATCTTCTGACAGCCCGCAGCCAGCCATCCTCCGGGTGCAAAGCCTCTTCGGCCAGGCACAGCAGCCTTTGCAAACTCTTGCTTCTTGGCTGAATCGCTGCTGCTCCTGGCGCTGCCACCCCGGCGTGTGCCTAGAGCTTTGCCCTGGCGGCGGCTCGCACGGCGTGTGTGTGAGAGGGAGGGGGGAGAGACTGGATGGAGAAGAGAGGGGATGTGTGTGTGCGCGTCTGTTTGTAGAGGCACTGAGGAGCCAAAGCCGGAGTCACGTGTACGCGCTCACTCCGACGCTGCTACTGCTGCTGCTGGGGACAGGCTGTGGCTACAGCCCCTAGTACTAAACCACCAGCGCCAGGTGACCTTTCCGTCCCCACCCACCCCAATTTCCTCCCTGGCACCGCGGGTTGCGCAAGGAAACCAGAGGGCGCTCGCTTGCAGAACCTGCTGCTGCACCAAAACAAAAAGGACGGACAAGTGAAGTGGGGATGAGGCTCCTGCTTCTCTCCCACCCCAAGATCTGAGGTGCAGGCGCCTACCAAAGGCATCGTCTTCCCAAGTGCATTTAAACGTGCCCTTTGGCTGCAATTGATTGTCAGCTTGCCCCGTGAAACAATTATACGCCGCCACTTTTATTCCCCGCCTTCGGGATTATGTAAATCAATACAAAAAAAGTTCATTTTTAGTTTCCAGACTACGATTAAGCAAAATCTACATTCTTCAAAAAAATAATCTGTGCGTGCGTGTACACACAGGCCATTTCTCCTCTTCCTCACACTAAATAAACAAATCAGGTCTCAGCTTAGCTCTCCAGCAGCATGAGCCTCCACAGTAAATGGGATGATATCTGAAGTATTCTTTCTAGTGACAACCTGGTTTTTCCTCTCCAATGGTGGTAGTCCTGTGCATAAAGCCTATTGCAGCATGTTATAAGGAAGCATTTCCCAGCCCCTGAAGCCTCATGGGAATCTTGGAAAAATAGTTAAAAAGGTGTGTGCTATATCATTCTTTCTTTCTTCTCCCACTGGAGTCTTTCAAAGAGGGCCATCAACTTAATTATTTGATTTTAAAAAAGAGAGTTTAAGTAGCTGCAGAAGTTACTTTTCATGTGACTTCATTTTGTGCTTTTCCTATTTTTTTTTAAATGTCTCTCTCTCAGGGTTATTTGAAAGCCCCACAAAATCAACATTTTCTAATTAGAAAGAAGAAATCATATAATTGACTATACACAAACTGCTGTCAAATGAACAAAAAAAATTCTCTAATCTTTGCTAGTCATTTAGGTGTTTGTCACATTAGTAAAGACCGTATCAGGCAACTCAGATGATCCTTTAGTAGTTCACCTGCACCATTTGTATACTCCACACCTGAGAGCACAATCCTCCAACAATATGAACATTTTTCACATCAATCAAATTTAATGTCACAAATAGGCACTGATGAATTCAGATGGGCAGCACACAGCAGCAGTAGATATAGTCTTGAGAAACAAAGATTCCCTTTGATGCAAAAAGCTTTAAGCAACAACAAACAAGGGAAGAAAAACACAGAAAAAATTGTTTCTAAATGTTTTCCATGAAAAGTTAACTTTTTTTAAAATGTGTACTTGAACCACTCCAAACCTTCAGAAGAACTTTTGCTCTCTGAATAATGAATTATACAGAATGAGACATAGATGGAGTAAGAAATTCAAATGTATTGAAGAGCTTCCAGGATTCTCTAAAACCGTGTCTTGGACTATTGAATTAACCACTTAATACAAAAAGTGTACAAGGCCAGGCTCTGTTTGATGACCCTTAAGCTCCTCATGCCTACTGGTTCTCCAGATTCCGAGGAAGCAGCAGTCCCTTGGTAGTAGCCATGGAATCCTTATAGCCACCCTCCTCCTAGTGATGGAGTCTCAGGCCTTGTCTACACAACAAATGCTTTTTCAAGTGTAACTATACTGATATTGCTGTATCGGCAGAGCCCCTTGTAGACACTGCACAGGTGCAGATTATCCCAACAGGAGTTTTTATTTTGGCATAGTAATGCCCCCCCCCCCCCCCCCAATGACATTAGTTCTGTCATGAGAGTTTTGCCAGGATAGGTATGGTAGCTAGGGGTTATTTTTTCCCCCCATGCCTGGACCCACATATCTATGTCAAGCAAACAGTCAGGTTGATATAAAAGCCTCCTGGGTCAAAGAATGCCTCTGCCTCCCGCAACTGAGGTGAAAAAATACAGCAGAGAAAGCTCCAGGAACTGAATATGGGAGAGACTTAAGGCAGGTCTACACTAAAAAGTTAGGTTGACCCAGCTACATCACTCAGGGGTGAGAAAAATCCACACCCCGAGCAATATAATTAAACCAACCTAACCCCTACTGTAGACAACGCTATGTCAAACAGAAGAATTCTGTCAGCCTAGATCCAGTCTCTCAGGGAAATGAATTAACTACAGCAAAAGGAGAAACCTTCCCATCCCTTTAGTGAGCATCTACGCTGAAGTGCAACAGTGGCACTGCTAATGTAGTGATTTAAGTGTAGACATAGCCTTACCCCCAAAATTGTTGAATATTACCCCAATCATTTGTTTTTTGTGTTGCCCCATCATTTTCTTTAGAGAGACTTCCATTTTAATTAACGTCAGCTGCCCATGAAAACTGCATTTGGTGTGAAAATTTTTCCATCATCGGAGACAGCAAAGACCAATGTAGAAAATTCATTTAATTTCCTTGCTGCTTCGTCATCCTTTTAAAAAGGTTTTCCCCTCCTCTTTGGTGGGCCACAGGGTCAACTTTCCAACCTTTTTGTTTCAAACATTTAAAAACATGCAATGCAGTGTTGGGTAATTACTGGTCTTTATGCACTCTGTTTTGAATTTGTATCCTTGCATAGTGTGTGTTCTAATCTATCTACCTACATTGTTCAGGCAAACTTTGCATTTAAGGTGCTGGAGCTTGGATTTTTTTTCCAGTCCCTAATGAACTTGTGTACCTGGGCTTATTCATGCAGGTTTTACTCCACCCTGTACTTTGCCTTTGTTTTTGCTCATACATACAATCTGTGCCTCTAATACAATGTGTGTTCTTAACTAGACTCTAGGCAAATTCTATGTTCTGAATTTTTTTCTTTTAACTTTGCCCTCATCACCGAGTTAGTCCTAGGGGAGTCCCTGTTTAGCATGAGGTCAAACTTAATTGTGCAGCAAACTCTTACTTAATGGAGCCCCTACACTCTCCTCCTACATATTACTTGAGTCTAATTCATAGATTTGAGGAGAGTATTCCAACAATTCTGTTGGCACTAAAACAAGATTTAAAAATAAGTTATTTACAGTATTATATGCTGCTTCTCCAGATCACATGCTGGTTTGTCACTCAACCAGACGTTATGGAGATAGTTACAATAAACCATTTTTTTAACCACCAGATTTAGCAATTTCTTTAACATGCTAAATTATTATTCTGATTTTGAGGGAAGAAGAGGAGAACACACCATTGCCCTCTCAATGTTATTTCTGGTAGCTGGAATTTGAAATCAGATAAGATTCCACCCAGTGATCATATCTCTAATCTGGACTGAAGGTCAAAGTTGTATTGAGGTTAGACGTATTGAAGTCCAAAATTTAGGTTTAGTGAAAAGGCTTTTACAAATCAACATATGTATTTCATTTTTTTTATTCCAGTGCAAAGTTTGAAATTTTAATATAAACATTCCCTTAGAGCATTTGCAATCCACAAAGTAATTTCTCTTACTCTTATTTTTCCAACAGACAAGGTTGGTATCAAAACAGATGGTTTTTCACATAGGTAACAGAGATAAGGAGGTGAAATAAGAATACTTTTAGCATAGGGTCACTGACTATCCAAAGTACCCTCAATTTGGCATAAGAGAGATTAACTTTCCATCCCATCCAGGCCAGAGCCTAAACATCTACGTAAAGCACTAGTCCACCAAGACAAAAGGCAGGGAAGCTGGGCAATAAAACCATTCTTTCTATGGAGAATGTGACCAGGTCAATGAAGTAGGGCTCTGCTTGGCCATTCAAGACCTATGACAACAGTGTTTGCTTTTAACTTTGTTTTTGAAATCACTGTCAAGGGGAAAGAATGGAAGATAGTAACAAAAGGCCCTGGGGACCATGGGATGAAGGCAACACCTTCATAAACTAGATGATGGGGTATTAGAACAAAACTTGGAAGAATTGGGAATTCACTGGAAAAGTCGGAGATCCATGATCACAAGACAGCACTTGCACAGCACTAGGGATTAAAATATTACAATGGGGAAAGCCTGTTCCCCATATTTCTGCTCAGCCCCAGTAGTTGGGTTAACTTTTCCCATTAAATGGGCAGCCTTTCAAACAATGTGATTTCTGGCTGCGATCAGCCGAACCTGCCGCGACAGCAGGTAAATAAACTGGCCCGGCCCGCCAGGGTGCTTACCCCGGCAAGCCACGTGCCAAACGTTGCTGACCCCTGGTCTATAATCTCACACATTCTAAAACAAAGTGAGCATCTAGTGGTCCACGTATCCTATTTGCAGAATTCTCCACTTCACCAATGTGAAAGTGCATAACAAGCCTTTTAAACATACTTAAGAGTGTTCATAAAAATGGAAGAGGTTTTAAAAGTCCTCCGATACCTTAATGAAAATGTAATACACCTCTATCCCGATATAACACTGTCCTTGGGAGCCAAAAAAATCTTACTGCATTATAGGTGAAACTGCGTTATATCAAACTTGCTTTGATCCGCCGGAGTGCACAGCTCCCCCCGGAGCGCTGCTTTACCACGTTATATCCGAATTCATGTTATATCAGGCCGCGTTATATCAGGGTAGAGGTGTACTTTAAAGCTTCCGTAGTACTTTCTATCAGAAGATCTCATTTTGCTTTATGAACACTTTATGAGATAAGTATTATGCCCTTGTAACATGTGAGGAAATTAAACCTGAGAACTAACATACCAAACCCTGGTCTCCTTAAATGCTGATGTCCATAATACAGTGTAAAGGTGGTATATCCAAGAATGAAATCACCAACCATAAATGGGTTCCAAATGGATCAGATCATAGCAGCCCAGGCCACTTATAGCATATCACCCCAATCTCCCCCCCCCTTTTTTTTTAAACTGGCTTCCTGTCATATCCCAGAACAAATCCAAGATTAGTATTCTCATCTTCAAAGCCTTCCAAAGGATTGGTCCAAGTTACCCAAGGAATCACCTCATCCAAGTGATAATGAGCTCCCACAACAGGGATGTCACACTGGAACAGCCAACCTCAAGCATGAAACTTGCGCTTACGGGAGACAGAACTCTCTCAGGTCAGGATGACCTGCAGCACCTTTTGAAGCAAAATGCAAAATTTACTTCTTCAACCTATCCTCACCTGAATAATGTCCCCATCCTCCACAAAATAAACAAAACTACACAAAATACAGATTCTGCAGAATGAAGGGGAAAGACAGAAATATATCTGTACATATACACTTTAAATCTGCAAGGCACTAAGATACCATGAAAAAACTTAATTCTTGTGGGTGTTCATTCTACAGTTTTTGACTGGCCCCACTTAGAAACTTGTCTCCTGCACAGACAAACTTCACCCTTATTGTTGAGCATTCCATTGCACCAGAGGAGCAAAGCTGTTGACCATAGTCTTCATCCCAAAGAGGTGGTTTAGGTGATCGTTTAGTTACACTAGTCCCAGACCACTGACTCCCTTGAAGATAAGGACCAAGTCTTTGAACTTGATTCAATATTCTATGGGACGACAGTGCAGGGTTCAAAAGACAGGTATGATATGCTTTCAGTAGTCAGTGTCGATGAGGTGTGCTGCAGGGTTCTGTACCAGTGAAGCTTCCTAAAAGCTGAAAGGCTTCAATGCCAAGGCATAATACATGCTGTAATCCAACCAAAAAGTAACGAATGCACAAATGACTGAGGTCAGGTCATTGTTCAACAGGATGGGACGGAGTCTTCTAGCCCACTGGAGGTGGAAGAACATATTACTATTGGTTGCTGCTAGAAGAGAGTCTAGCATCCGTGAGGATCCAGGACACTCCAAAGCTATAGTATTAATTGACCAATTGTGGGTCTGTACCTTCAACCAAAGAAGACTGCACCATGGCTGTACTCTTCAAAATGCTCTCTTTCCTCTGCTCACCAGCATCACCGCTGTCTTGCTCAGGTTCAGCTTCAGCCAGTTGTTCTTCAACCGTGAGCTGATCTTGTCCAAGACCAGGGTCATCTTGATGGTAGTAGAAGTGATAGGAGATATTACTTATTATTTGTATTACTGTAGTGTCTATGGGCTGTAGGCATAGACCAGGACTCCTCCATTGTGTAAGCAACTGAACGGACTGAAGTAAAACCTGAATCTTCAAAAGTAAAATGAAAACTCAAGAATTAAACAGCAAGATAAAATGGATATGTCTCATCTCAAGAAGTCCAGGAAATCATTTTCTTTGGAATCTATTAGATCATATGTGCCATTGAATGAAACTTTGTCTACTGAAGCGGAAAAGCAGAACATTGATGAGTTTCGTGATCCCGCAAGTAAGATATTTTCAATGCCATTTTTGTCACTGAAATGAAGCCACAATGATAATTTAATACCTATTCAAGCCTTCCAACAGCTGTTCAATATCACTGTAATCCAGGGGCAGTCTCCATTAGAGTTCAACACTCCACAAAATGGCAAAGATCAGACCATGAATACATGGTATTAAAACTCAGGCAAAGATTTGAACTTGATGTGATGGCTGCAAGCTTCACCAACTAGCAATATAAAGAAGTGATTAAAGCACTTCATCCAGAATTTAATCCTCCACAGAGGAAGTTTTAAACTCAAGTCCACTACTAGCTACTGTAAGATAAAGCAGAGAAGACAAACGAAAAGAATCACAATTGACAGTAATGCAAGATGGCTGGTCGAACAGGAGACATGATGTGATAACTGACAAGAATCCACACATGGAATAAATGCAATCCCATTGAATGCTATTGATTCTACATGTCTGAAAAGAAACCACAGAATATTCTGCCTTATCCTGAGCACATTGAAGTCAGTGGTGAAGTTTCTACTCACTTCAATAGAACAGGATCATGCCTATTATGTCCAAACTCCTGAATATGCCATCCAAGAATGCACTGAAAGGTGTGACAAGGAAGTCTATCATTTCTTTATGAGAACTTCTGAAGCACAAACATCCTAAACGTCTGAATGGGTGTTCAGTACATTATTTAAAACACCTAATCGTCCTAAAGCATACTGTGAAAGTTAAAAAATTCTTCTGCAACCACTATCACGATAGAAAAAAGGGCTTCCAATGACACAGAGTGGAAATCAGGAAGATTGTTTCTGTATTTGCAGTTAACTACCATAAGTACATTGAAATTTGTACTATGCACAAGAAGAACTTTTGATCAAACATAGCTTAAATTTTACACAAGGGACTCTACAGAGAAGCACCAAAGCTAAAAAAGTAATTGAAGAATGTTTCAGAGGGACTTAGACTGAAGACACTGTCACAGCTGAAATCTGTCTTGATCTAATTAACAAGAATCTGAACCTCATAAGGACAAAATTTAAGAACTATTCAGGAGCACTATTCTGTTCTATTTAGGTTTTTACACCTCACTGTGGTATCTGAGGCTCTATCATTTCCATTACACTGCCAACAAAAATGAAGCAAAATATAAAGGTGACAGGTTGAGCTTGGAACAGACTGAAACGGGGCTAATGCAGGGCCATCTTGAATTCTTTTGCAAAGAAAACTGTCTCAGTTATATCAAAATGGTACAAAGTTGTGAGAATAAAAATCAAGGAAGACGAGAGCTGAATTCAAAATTTGTCAATTCTTGAAAGACCTGTGCTCCTGTGCCAGGTCAGTCAGGCTTGTTTTTAGCACATTTAAATTAGTTTGATCAAATCTTCAAAACAGGCCAAGTGCTGAAAAAGCAAATAAGTTAGTAAAATCTCATCGTACCTAAGGGCAGATACAAAAGTTATTGGCTTAACTAGCTAATACACTGGGGCTCATGTTCCTGTGTTTTATTTACAGAAGGATAATTTTCATTTTTAGATAATGCATGTCTGAGGAATAAATAGACTTATACAGTGAATCACAAAGTAGGCATTTAGAGTTCCATTTCATTAAGCTACATATTTCCCTTCTAACCCAATCAGGTCTTTTCAGGTTGGAGAAAATCACTAGTCTGCTACCATACACAGTTTAACCCAGTATTTGACTGTGCTACATCTTTAGTGAGTGGGCATTTGAAGAAATAGACTATTAGGCTGTATGTAGCAGCAAGTACAACAATGAGGGAAGCCAAGAGGGGGAAGGCAGACCCATGATCTAATATCCAAAATGAAATAAAATATTTTAATATTCTTGTTTCTATTTCCTTTATGCATTTTTCTTTAACACTTGTTTGACTATGGGGCAAAGCTTTTTATTGTCTATACATTTCCTGAAAAGCAAACCAGTCTCAGCTGTCAACATAAAGGGTGCTCATTATTTTGAGCATTAAGACCCTGAATGTGCTAAATTCTTACCAATCTTTGATCTTTAGTTTCTGTTCCTAATCCAATGACTTTTTAAATTATCTCTAAAAGTAGCAGTAATTTAAGATTACTTCCATATTATTGTGCAATCCAGTAACTCATTAAAAGAATGTTTTTGATGTCCTCTTTGACAGGTACTATCATCCACATTTTTTGTGAATTCCACTGCTTTTAACCTTCTGCCCCTATACAAACTGTAGGCCTTTTAGGAAAGGTTCATAGTAAATTAAACTTTTTAAAAGAACGATACCATTCCCTTCCATAATAAAAAGCTTATAAATGATCTGTTATTTAACATGCAAGATGAAATAACCTCAACGATATCATTCTAAGGTCTAAAGAGTCAAGTTTCTACACTTTAGTTTGCAGTGCTCTGAAGTGGCACATGAATTTTGATGGAGAAAACTAGCATTGTTGTAGAGTTGAAAAACTTGATATTTTAGAAGACAAAACCCATCACTAATATAAGTAGAAGTGGTTTTACTATATGGTTGAAAACGTGAATTGACAAAGCATTCAGGTCTACCTGCAACCCTCCACTGCATGAAGCCCAGTAAGTGCTTGATTGTTTAAATGTTTATTGTTTATGCTACTGGAAGCAATGAGGCTAGGAGCATTAATACAATAAGCCTACAAAACAGACACTGAATTCAAATGGAAGGCAAGGGCATGTTTTACATAAAAGAATAAAATCCAACCAAAAAATAAGAACTATTGCAGCCACAAGAAATATTTATTATCAGCATTCATTTGTGAGGATTTTTTTTCTATACAATGATAGTTACTGAATAGCTGCCATTTGCAAAGTGGGATATATTTACAGAATCACTTAAAACCATATGTATACATGTGAAAATTGTAGTGCCCCTCCAACATTCAGTGTACCTGAGAGGCTCTATAGTATCTTAATTGAGACTACAAAATTAAACCACCTCAAAATTGTCAGAACAAAACTATTTACAGACCACTGCAGTTGTGAAAACGTTATTCACTGGCTGTCAGCATTTTTCTTTTAACCTCTTGATGGTGGAAGTCAGGATGTCCTCAATGATAACTACTTATCTCAAATGCAATACTGCATAATCAGAACACTTAGTCTGCCTTTTGCAAGTATTTTACATGGACGAGGGATAAGGAAGAAAAAACCGTATGTACTGCTTTAAAGCTACCAATTTCGACCTCAAAAATACTTAAATTTTGTATCACTTGGGACATTTTAAAATTTGATTGGACAAATGCAAGAAAGAATACTGAAATGAACTAGTAGTAGTAGAGACATGAACTATAGATGACTACATACATCTTTTCTATCTCTAATTTCTATAACCTTATGACATACTGTACTCCTTGTAAAGTACATTTAAAAGGCCTACAAAAGCCTTAAAAGCTGTGGTATAAGATTAGGACTAAAAAAGGTTTAAAAGCATTGTCTTTCACTGCTCAAAGAGTAGGATAAAAAATTAAATTATTTACTCGTCACACAAACAAGATTTTTAAATGGCCAACTGCATTTATGTGGGTTCTCACTATCTGGTAATTCCATGATGTCATGATACATGACCGGTTTTCTATTTTAATAACTGAAAAAAGAAAGAAATCATAGCAATCTGTGATGTAAATTAGTGATGAATTTGTATCTAACAGAAGATAAACATTACCTTTAGTAGTGACTGCCATCTAAGTTTTTCCTGTGACTTTTCAAAAATCCCTTTTTGAAATTTTACACTCCAATAGAAGACAAATTGGGTTTACACTATTCAGTTATACAGTACTTCTGAATATTATTCTTCAGTGCATATACAACATTAAGTCCAAGTTTCTAACTTATGCTATGTTAGTTTCACATTAGACTTGATCCAAAGAGTGGGGAAAAGCACACAGAAGTTGATACTATACTAATTAGATGTGAAAATGATCAATAATAAATACCACATCTACAGCAAACAACTGCCCCATGCCAAAAGAATTTGAACTTAAAGAAAATTATTCACCATCATGCTACCAGAAACACATTCAGGTGCATAATTTCTGCAAATCTCTGTTATTTATATGTGCAGACAAATTTAATAAGTAAAAACTCAGACTTTTACATTCAGGTTTACAAGTGTGAATTGGCTTTAATTTATTCTATTACACTGAAAAATTAACAAATGCTATAAAGGTACAGAGAAATTGGAAAAGCAAGTATGACTAGTTACTTCTGTATGACAAATTAGCAGGTATCTCTCTAAATGCAGTTTTATGCATCCAATCACAAGTTAGTTTTGTCATCCACACAGAGTTACACACACTTGTTACAGATCCACATTAGCCCTAGCTGCTTTGAGGAATTAAGTAGAAGCACTATTATAAAGTGGGAGGCTCGCCTTCTCATCCAAAAAATGCATTCCTTTGATTTACTCTCTAATACTACTATTTCCTTATCTAATACATATTATAAAACAAACATCTTACAATCCAAAGCAGACAAAGCAACTGAACTCCCCTCCCACAACCAACCACTCTACAAGTCAATAGAGCACATCTTTCCCTTCAATTGTTCCAAGGGAACTGCTTAAGTCTCATATTAAGAACTCGGCTACTGTAATTTTTCAAAAGCTAAACCAACTAATCCTAACTGATATAACTCTTCTGTATTCTGAGTATTCTAAAAACACACTAGCTGCGGTTTAGGACATATCCACCAATTTACAAGAAATTATGAAGGTTGAGAACACAGCAGAAGGAAAACAACCCAACAACAAGCAGCTGAGTCTGGCCAGGTGCAAACTAGCGCTCAGTAGCATTACTTTATTCAGAAACTCTTGTTCCGTGAACCAGCAGAATTCTGCAGAGCATTTCATTTTCTCAGAAGTGATATTTTCAGCTTATCAAGGAGCAGAACCGACTGGCTGAAAAAGGAGATCTGTCTAGCCTCCTAAGAAGAATAGTGGTGTTATTTAATGTGAATAGAATGTTACACAGCATAAAAACCTCTGAATTATTTTAGTCAGTTATGGCCTCTGGCATCCCAAAATGCCGAAAGTATTTTGTTCAATTGTAAGAAGTTACTCATTTTCCATTGTTTGGCCATATATTAATACCTGATTTAATATTTTCTTTCAGTTTGCTGCCTTCTCAGTTATAAATAACTAAAAGTTATAGTGATAAACAGGGTAATGCTATTTTAATAACATTCCCTGAGTGCCAGACAATGAGCCTTGCATGCTAATAGTTAAAATATAAGTACTACTAAACAAACATGATTCCCTAGCTCTGTCACTGACTTGCTGTGTGACCCGAGGAAGTCTCTTATCCTTATTACCCCTCAGTTTTTCTACTAGCAAAATGGGAACGGTGAAGATTTTGAAATATATGTACAAAAAGCATTAAGCATAATTACGGATTTATCTTAGTTGTGTCTTAAAGCACTTCATTCAAAAAAAGATTGTTTCATTATTGCTGTTGCAGTGGCCTGTCAGAAACTGAACATTCTCTTTCTCTAACCATTACAACCAGTAAATATGCCTCTTTCACTCCTTTCCAATCCTCTCTTATGAAGCCAAGGACTAGTTTACTTCCTGTATTAGGATGAGTGCTAATAGCATGTGTTAGTTAACTTGCTCTCCCTTTTATTGTATGGCTCTTACATAACAAATATACTTCTGTATTTTAAATAATTATGTATGAATTATACAATAATTTAAGAATTGTGCATAGTGGCTTCAACAGTTTCATGTCAGAACGTTGAAATACGGAGTTTAGGCCAAAAAGGTGGCCTCAGTGCAACTCTTATTTATAGCTAAGATAAATATTGTGCAATTGTAGAAGTAACACCTAGTACACTATAACTGTACTAAAATGGTTTATTAGCATAGTTGGTATCTGTCACCCATGTGAGCTTTTTTAAATGTAGAGAATAAATTAGCTGAACATAAAATTCAGCATTATTGAATGTTTCTGTTGACAATGTACACATACGTGTAAAACCGTTGATAAAAAGTTGGTTTTGAATTGAAAAATTCCATTTGAGTTTTTAAAAATGTTCTCAAGTTCTAAAAAAGTGCATCAGTGGCATTATGCATCAGGTGTGGCACTGATTTCCATAACAAGACTGTTCTATTTCCAAGTTAGAAAATGCGTTTTTGTTTTTTTTAAACCAACTGCTAGCCCTTGACTGTCTTTCCATCTTGTACATCATCACTATTAGTAGTGGAGATACTACAGGCCAAATTATGTACTCGGTGACAGCTGTGCAACCCTGTAGTCTTCCAGGTAACTCAATGACACCTCAAGAAGATAGGGTTGCACAGGTGTCACTATTTTCTTGAGGTGATTTTCACAGGTGTCAGTAACTTAACTGGAAGATTACAGAGCTGCACAGCTGTCACTGAATACATAATTTGGCCAGCATTTTTATCCCCAGTAGTCATGATGCATGTGACTGAAAGATTCCAGCTTGACTGTCATGTCCGAAGCTGAGTTTGTGGGGCTGGCAGTTAGAAAAAACAGGCCACATTCTCTCATATCAATAACTACTTGAAGCCATAACCAGCTGCTCTCCCAATTCTCAAGCTATCCCAGCCCTAAAGTTAGAGCAGCACCTAAGCTTCCATAGCTTATGCCAACTGACTATGGGACCATATGCTAACTGAGAATTGGCAGAATACTGAGATATTGCCACATCAAGGGAGAGCTAGCTGGTATAGGAGCTGCCTTTATAGCAGCTAGCTGAGCGCTTCCCCACCCATGCTAGGGGAATTCTCAGCTGGCCAGGTAGAGCCAGACTTCAGCCACTTTACACTGAATTGTACACCTAGTTGGAACAGTGGCAGAGAATGTGACCCCGGTATCGGTTTCCGTGCAAACTGAGCACTGAGTAAGTGTGATATGGAAATTAGCAAGACAAAATGGAATCGCATAGTAGATTTGTAAAGTTATTTTAGAGCAGAATTTGTTTTGTGGAGGGTAGAACTCCAGTTAGTGAATAAGTGGAGAAAATAAAGTAAGCATTTTGTTTTATAATGTCTAAATTTTAAGTACATATTTAATCTTCCAATTTGCAATCTTAATTTTGTTTTAAAGCATTTCAATTTATCTTACATTTACTTTTTAAACAGTCTGCCTCTGCCCCTCCTACAACCTGAATTTTCTATGCTCTTACCAGAAATCCTGACAGGGGGCAGTAAAGTCCACTAAAGGGAATGGGAAGATTTCACAGAATACCTGGTACTTTATCATGCTACTTATGCTGAATCCACACACAAGAATTATTTAACTTTTAGACAATGTTATAGCATCATTATCCATCACAATGCTAAGAGTTTCCATTAAGCAACAGTTAAGGGATATTTTCCCGCCATCTCACAATCTCCCCCTTCCCCGCCAATAACATTTTAGAAAAGGACTCAAGGTTTGTAATTGGAAAGAGGGAGGGAAACCAGATAAACTTTATTCCATGTATTTTTTAGCCATGTGCTATAACTTACACAAAGCATCCTAAATGTTAGTACTCAAGCTCCATTGTCCTTGGGTCAGACAGTCTGAGTAGTATCTCCAGCAAGGAACACTAACTTAGTTCTCCATTCTCAGGGCCAGAAGGACTTAAAACTTCGCCCTAGAGTGCAGAAAAAATGAAAAGCATCTAGCATATTAATGACTATTATAAGCAATTCAGCTACAGCACTGAGACTGAGGAGAGTTGCTCCTACCTTCTTTTGCCAGAAGGACTGTTAATCTAATGTGTGTTTCAGGGTAGGGAAAACTTAAATCATACCGAACCACTTCAATTACACCTGGGATCAACAAGTTCCAACTTTCCTCTTATGAAAAAGCTGTCAAGTCTTATTTCACTAATATCACTATAAGACTTATTATGTCTGAAGTGTTTGTCAGTCATATAGCTCACTCATGCTACTGAATCCAACCTCATAAGAATTATTGCATTTTAACAATGTACAGTAACTCCTCACTTAAAGTTGTCCCGGTTAACATTGTTTCGTTGTTACGTTGCTGATCAAATTAGGGAACATGCTCGTTTAAAGTTGTGCAATGCTCCCTTCTAATGTCGTTTGGCAGCCGCCTGCTTTGTCCACTGCTTGCAGGAAGAGCAGCCTGTTGCAGCTAGCTGGTGGGGGCTTGGAACCAGGGTGGACCGGCAGCTCCCCGCTCCCTTAAGTTTCCTGTGCTGCAGCCGCCCAGCAGGCTAGCAATTGGAGCTATCCCTCCCCCCACTGCCATGTGCTGCTCCTGCCCTCTGCCTTGGAGCTGCTCCCCGAGCCTCCTGCTTGATGTGGGGGGGGGGGCGCTAATGTCAGGGTGTCCCCCTCCCCCTACACCCCACTTACGCCTTCTTCTCCATATAGAGCAGGGTGGGGACACAGAGAGAGACAGACAGAGAGAGTCTGGGGCAGCAGCTGCTGTCTGAACTTCCTGATCCAAGACAAAGCAGTTAAGAGTGGGTCAGCTTATTTAAAAGGGGCAGTGTGCATTTCTCTCTCTCTCCCACACACAAGGTCTGTGTCTGTCTCTGTCTGCTATGCTATCTCCCCTCCCCTCCATTCCTGCTGCCTTGTGTGAGAGGCTACATTAACAACTGTGTTAACCTTTCAGGGCTCAGCAGAGTGCTAGTTCATCATTTGGCAGCAAGGCATTCCCTGGGAAATATCCCACCCTCCTTCCACCCTCTAACTTCACCACCTCAACCAAGCTTCACAATCATCATAGCTGTGAACAGTATTAAATTGTTTGTTTAAAATGTATACTATGTGTATATCTATATAATACATAGATTTTTTGTCTGGTGAAAAAAATTCCCTGGAACCTAACCTCTCCCCCTCCCCATTTACATTAATTCTTATGGGGAAATTGGATTTGCTTAACATCGTTTCGCTTAAAGTCGCATTTTTCAGGAACATAACTACAACGTTAAGTGAGAAGTTACTGTAGTATCATCCTTATCTGACCACCACCTAATAGGGTAACTTCCAGCTGGCCATAAAGACTCTAACAAGATGCATTCTCATTATTACAATTCTGACCAAGTTAGTCTGTACGAATGTGTTCAGAGGAACTGCTCTGTCAAAACTGCAACAAGATTACATGGAATTTCCATTTAAAACAAATCACTAAACCATTTAAAGAATTAGGCATGGGAACTCATGTTAGACACTATATAATATCTCACTTATCACTATCCGTACTAAGTGTGATACAAAGATAATTGTAACACGCTGAAAACCGTAGACTAAAGTGATGTCAACAAAATAAGCAGTTTAACTGAAAATTGGAGACTGAATGATTCTTCAAATTTTTTGATCAAAACCAATAAAAATACTGAAGTACTGTGGCACAAAATTAGTATAAATAGACTTTATTGAAGTCAGTACCTCTGTACTGAAGCTGAAGATTGTGTCTACATAAGCACAAGTTGTAACATTTCACAACTTCTAAAAGGAATGTCAACAATTACAACGATCATGCATACCATGGTCGATAATCACATTTTAGAAGCATTTTCAACCATTTCTAAAGAAATGCTTATAACATTGTTATATATAGAACTACTTTCAATAAACTGCAAAACATTGATCAGCTTTTCCAGTATGGGCTACAGTGTCAACACAAAAGGGAGGCATAAATGTTTAATTTATGAAATCAGAATGGAATATTTACTGTAAAGAAAAAAAATTTAAAAGCTTTCAAATAAAGGCCATTACTGAACCAAAGTGAAGAGCACAACTTGAACTCTGAGTTCATTCATCTTTTAAAGTTGTCCTCTGAATAACTTCAGTTCAAAGCATAAATTCAGTACTGTGAGTATTCCTTGGACTGAAGTTTGGCAATGATGCGATCCAACTGTCTCTTTGCTTCACACTGTGGGAAATTGCTCATGTCATAATATTGAGGGGCAATTTTCACCAACCTGCCAAAAAGAGAAAAAAATTGTCACTAATATACAAGTTTTAACATTATAGAGCCTGTAGCCATTTTGCCTAATTAGCAGCTATGTAAAATAATTAAACATTATCCATCTCTTTAGTACTGTCTAGAAATGTGCAGATCCATCTTATGACTCCTAGGTCCAGCATTACAAAGGCAGTTTTGAATTTTCAAAAAGAAAAGTGGCTTTACATACAAAAATATCCAGAGTTTAAATGCTTATTTAAGCAGTACAAAAGTTATGAAACATGTTCACACTAGTCAAGGCTGTGGCCATTTCAAAGATCAAAATTTCCCAGTAATTCTTAAGAAGGAATAAGATACCTAATTTTTAGTGATACAAGGTGGGTGAGGTAATATTTTTTTATTGGACCAACTTCTGTTGGTGAGAGAGACAAGCTTTTGAGCCTTTAAATAGAAAAATTAAGTTCTGATTGACCCAAGTGCGAAACACTAATATTCAAATAATCCAAAAAAGCATTCTGAATTGAATCATAATACTGAAGTTGTAAACATTTTATGATATACTGCAACGTTTTTGATTACTTCATAACCAGGTAATTCCAAAAAGTATTGTATTCTACAACTTAAGATTCCAAGAACCATCAAGTCATATGTACAACACACAGAGAAACAAGTGACAACCTATATCAAGACGCAAAGTATGTAGCACAGCCTGCCTGCGCAATCATGCATCTATCACCAGAAAGTTAGCTCCTGGAAACTACAGTTCTTGCACCAAGGGAAAAATCCTAGCTGAATGATGACAATTGGAGTTTTGCCATTGACTTGAATGAGGCCAGGATTTCACCCGAAGTCTGTGACATAATGTTAAATCCTTCCTGCTCAGTCCTCAAAACAAATCCCAGGACTCCTCATTACTAACAAATATAAACATCTGAAACAGAAGCCAAAACCCCTTGTTCACATATATAGCCCCCACTAATGTATGGGAGCTATATGTACAGATCAAGGGAGCTCAAGTCACCTGTAAGTGCACAAATCCATCTATTCCATCAAAACATTTGATAGGAAAAAAAGTTTTATAATAGACAGTAGTGAAAAAAAGTACTAGCTTTAGGTAATTCTGAGAAAACACCATCAGATTAAAAGATTCTTAGAAAAGAGAAAATGTTCAAGTGTTTTTGCTCACCATTCCGGCTTAATATCTGTACATGTGCGGATGTAGTTCTTTGTTGTAAGGACAAATTCATTATAAAGCACCCATTCAGGTTTGTGATCAAGAACTGTGGAAGGATGTAACTGCACCACCTGGTTGTCCTTCACTGTTAAGTAATGCCCTGTTCGCTCCAAATGTGCCACCTAAATTAAAAACAAAACAAAAACAAAACAAAAAAAGCTTTTCATTACATGTAAGGAAATAAATCTCTTCTACTTTGTGAACTCTGTTTGAAATTGTTTAAAACTACTCATGTGTTTATTGCCGGCACAACTCTATAGCAGACGTCTTATTTTAGAAAAAGAAACGAGTATTTTCAAGGTATGTAAGCCTAACTTTCTAAACCTCACATGGACTTTGCATACTTGCCAGCCAAGAGTAACTATTTATATTGCCTGTCAAGATTTCTAGTGTTTTTGGCAATTGCTAAGGTATACTTATTCATAAGCAATTCGAGCAAAAAACAAAGTGATACAAAACTGACTAATAGTTCTTACTTCAGGAAGAGGATCACTAGCACAAAAGCATAGCAAATATAGTTCTTTAAAATGAAAACTTTGGAAGAAGTTTTTAATAGCAATATCTTACAAAGCCAATATCAGTCCAATAAGGACATCTGACTCAAGCACTTTAGTCATTCTACTGCCTCTGGGACTGACAAAGGAACAATATGTTGGGTCTTAAATTCTCATTTGATACCAACTACAACAGTACTTTGGATTATAATAATGGACCTATAATAATATAGTTTCTACTAACACTTTGGATCTGAAAAACGCATAAGCCCAATAAAAGAGCTGGAGATCCAGTAAGACAGGAGGAAGAATGGTCTTGTGCTAATGGCATAAGACTCAGAGCTGAGAGATGCAGGTTTAGCAACACACTTTTGCTGTGACCTTGGTAAAGTCAATTAACCTCTCCATGTCCAAGTTTCCCTGTCTGTGAAGAGATAATGCCTACATCACAGAGCTGTTGCAATACTTAATTTATTAGGATTTGGTAAAGTATTCAGAGATCTTTATATCAGTAGTTTTATTTACAGAGTTAATCTAAAACTAATTCATCATCCTTTTAGTTAACTTTTTATTGAAGACATTTTATACGGTCAACAATTCTGTTTGTTTTGTCACAAATATTAAAAGGGTGATAGAAAAATAATGAAAAGCAACATAGCAGAGTTGAAACAGTCCAGATTATGGAGTTACAGCTAGTTATATCAATGATTTTTTTTAAATCAGTTCATCTTGGGCCATCTTTCCTGAATTGTGAATCTAGTACAGGCAGTAAATTATTTCATTTATCTTCATTCTTTTGTTCTTACCAAACACATTTCTACAGTTGTTTTTCATTTTTGCTACCGTAGTGATTAAATATATTTATTGGTTTATGTCACAAGTATTCGAAAGAAATAACTACCTATGCTTACTTATAGCAAATCAGGATATTTCCCCAATGCCACAGTAAGAGAAATTCTTATATATTTTTTAAATGTTTTTGTGCTTGTCTCTTATACCTTTTGTGGCATTATCTACGTCTGGGATATTATTTGCAATGGTGTATTTTGAAATATCCCTTTTAAAATAGTCCTTTAAAGAATTAGTAATTTTTACCTAACTTCTCTTGTTCAACACAAAGGAAATTCGCAGATATACCATTACTTTATTTCAGGTTTGGATGACCACACAATAATGATTTTGTTTCCTGGATTGGGAATGGAATATATTGGTTCAAAAATATTCCTGGGAGAACAATTGTTTAACTGTTTCTATCATATGTAGAAAAGGTAAGGGAAGAACAACTCATTTATTTAAATATTTTATTTTAGGGAATAATTTGCTGTAAATTTTCTTATTAATAACATGTACATTTATCCGAATCTCTCTTGACTATTTAAATTTATACAAAAATCTCAACATCTGATTTCCTCATTCTTAGTATCATAGCTTCCATTTTCCTGTCATTTATCTTATAGCCAGAAACAGTAATACGCTATTATTTTGAGGAGTTCTGGATTTATTTTGAAATATACAATAAAACATATGCATAAAAACAATTTTTATATGATATGTTACCTATTTTTAATTCCCCAATATTGATTGCCAGTGGTTTCACTGAAGTGACAGTGGAAGTAGAGTGGGAAAAGACGACAACTGGCACATACTACTTTTTAACAAAAGGTTTTGAGTTACAGCCATTAACTATAACTTGAGCAACAAGACAATCATAGTTTGAATGCACTATATATAAAATATATAATAATGGGATCAGGGCATCAATGCGTTAAGCACCGTAAAGGCATATGCATTTACCAGGACAAAAACCTTTGCAGCAGCAAGGTTTCCCCTCCCCCCCCTTCATTTTTGTAACAATATTCAAAAACCTACTATCTGCAATAAAACCTACCTAGTCGATATTTTCGAATACTCCACTGATGCTAGTAATCTTTTTGAAATTATTTTTGATAAAATGTTTAGATTTATGTAGACGATTCAGTCTGTTTTGCCTTTGCCTCCTCAGGCATCACTGAGATGCAGGTATCCTCCAAGTTTTGAGACAGTGCAATTATACTTGCAATTACTTCCTTTGCTTGCCCTTTTCCAATTCAGTTATTTCCCCATTTTGTTTGTTTCCTTAACATTCTTTTTGGAGGCTTATCCTACTTTTAACACAGATTAGTACTTCCCATAAAGTTATTCTGGCTCCATCCTTAAGATTTCTAAAACCATGCAATTTCAGTTTTTACACTTAAAAAAAAAAAATCTGCTCTAATAAAGAGTTGTTTAAGCATGAAAATTTAGTTCTTTGTGATCTGTTTTTATCAGAATGAATAAAACAGGATTATGACCAGGTAACAATGAAAAGGGAAATAGAAAAACGACAGCATTGCTATTTGATATATAAAATTTCAGGCCAGACAAGATCATTAGTTCATTTAGTTTGACTCCTATATATCAAAGGCCATTCATTTTTCTATTTTCCCCTTTCATTTTTATGTATCCTAATCTGAGTACTATAAGCTAATGCAAAGCATACATAATATGCAGTCTCATCTCTTAGGGCTTCTTGTGTCTCAGCTCTCTGTTAGACGTAGGTGTGGAATGAAGGAGTACTTACGTATATGTCTGTCTAATCAGGCCCTTACTAAGGACCATCTCTTAAGGCACACTTGCAAAAAATTACATGAAGTACTATTTTTGAAGTATTTCACGAGCCAATACTTCACATTTGTAGTAGCATCTTTCACTTACGTTCAGAACTCTGATATCTAGTTATTTTAATATTTATGTAATATTTTCACACAGCATTCCAAAACTAAATTTGAAAGTAGAAATTAAAAGATGCAAGTGCAAAAGAAGTGCTGAAGTTTCTATATAGCTATTTGTACCCTGAAGCCCAGGGAATTTAAATACTTTAGGGCCTGAAATTTCTCTGAGGAAACAAAGCTTAGACTGAGAAAGGTCTGTGCACTGCATGTGTTTTAACAATTATGAATCACAGTTATAAAACCATATTTCCCCCAGCACTCAAATTTGATTAATATAGAATTTAAGATTTTTCCCTCTTAAAAATGAGAAAAAATTAACAAAGTATGTTTACATAAAAAGTCAGAAAATTCTCAAGACTAACACTAAATTTGTCAGTGTATTTTCCATTTATTTCTTAGTTAAAACTTCGCACTTCTCTAGTAACTTATATCAGTGCACTTCCAAGCAGCATCAATAATCAGGCCTCAATGCCTTTGTGAGGTATGTTATTTTACAGATAGGAAACTTAATACAGCATGCTTGTGGCAGACCTTTTGGCTATTGGTTTTGGTTTAAACCACTTAGACTAATCAGGTTTGTTTTCTAAATTTCTGTCTCAATACATTACTGTTTATGAGAAATGTTTACTATAATTAAAATAGACAGCCCATGGTTGAGATAACATTAGTATGAAAACCATGATTTTCATTTTTGGTTTCTATGTAATTTTAATGATACTTTAAAGTAATATTTTATATTTTAATATAAAATTAAAACAAAAGTTTATAATACTACTGTTAAACTGTTAAAGAGTTACCCACTAAAAGGTGAATTCAGACAAACATAAAACAAAGTCACATGAGCTTTTCTCTCATCAAAATACACAAAATCCAAGGACATGTTAGTAACTTTTTAAAAGAAAGAACCTGGCACAAAATAAGTCCATGTAAACTACGCTTTCACTAAGGGTACGTCTATACTTGCCTCCGGGTCCGGCGGTAAGCAATCGATCTTCTGGGATCGATCCCGGAAGTGCTCGCCATCGACACCGGTACTCCTGCTCCGCAAGAGGAGTACGCGGAGTCGACGGGGGAGCCTGCCTGCCGCGTCTGGACCCGCGGTAAGTTCGAACTAAGGTTCACGTAGCTGAAGTTGCGTATCTTAGTTCGAAGTGGGGGGTTAGTGTGGACCAGGCCTAAAAGGCAGACTGGCTTACTGAGTAGCCATTTAGCAGTCCTCTCATAAGAATACAGCTCCCCCTCATTTTCTGATCAGCTAAAATTTTCTTTTAGAAACTAAACAGTGAATATGGCTTGATTTCCTTGCAAGTACCAACTATACATACTGTACAAATTTTATGTCTGGTGGTATTCTGGAGTAATTTTTTCCTCACTATGCATCAGAGTGCACAATTATAGAAACGTAGACAACTAAAAACCAGAAAGGGACCAGCGCTATAACTCTCCCAAGAGAGCTAACTGTTGTGGGATGTATCACCATTCTACATAGGGGGGAAAAGTTTGAGAACAAGGTGGACAGTCTTGCAATATTTTTCTATCTCCTTCCCTGGGACTCTGTTAAATTTATTAGAATACATGTCTGTGCTCCACCCATGGTTTATCATTGACAGAAGTGTCGAGGCTGAAATGATCAATCACTGGCTCAGCTTAAATACTTAGCTATCAGTATTTATAAATCAGTTGCTGACAATTGTTGGAGCAGATTAGATAATTAGAATAACCTCAATGTTTAGCACAATATCTTGTCCAACAATGAAGATCTAAATAGACAACTGGTCGTGACAAGCGTAACAATTCCTACATATTTTAAAATAATGAGTCAATACTTTAATCAAAATGCTCAGAGCATTTGCTTTTAGAAGCAGTAGACCATTATCCAAATGGAAGCTTATTGCCACTGTAAAACTTAATTTTAAATTTGTTAAAGCAAGCAGCTACCTGATCTTCCCCCTTTCATATCGGAAATCCAATATGGCAGTTGTAATGCAGTTTCCTTCTCATGCTTCAAATATCAGAAACAATTCTAGAAATACATTTTCTGTAGTTCTGTCAGATTAGACACTGTCTATTTTGCATTTTAAAATCATTTTATTTGAAAGACCATTTTATTAGGACTGTGTTTTGCTTGGTTTCTTTTACAATATTTACCAGGGATTAATTGTCAGCTATTCAACAAGGTAACTAGTAAAGACTAAAGAAATAACATTTTGAAAAAATTAGATTAGTTTAACTGCAATTTCTCTTCCAAGTGTGTGGTTTTCTTCAGATGACTATCATTTGTCAGGTTGATTGCACACTCCTACTCAATAAATCTTCTACTAAATAGGTTTGAATAAATTATGGTTAAACATTTTTATAAGTAATATTCATATAAGTTGCATAAACTGGTGATAGTTAATTAAGATAAAGTTAAAATCTACACAGCAAAAACTGAGGAGTCTATACATTTCATATACAGATACACACATACCTGCATAAAATACCCAGTAACCAAAGCCTTTCTTATATTGATATAATAGTCTCTGCTTGTAAAGTCTGTACTTCTACGAGGCAAATTAAATCTATCCATGATTCGTGACAGCTGTTGGCGTACATTGTCTGCAGACATCAGGGACCTGTAGTTAATGAAGTTGTCATAACACCACTGAACCGACTCATGATCTGCAATATTAAAAAAAAGTCATGAATCATCCAAAACTGAATGTTTTATCCCATTAAAACAAATAAATAAAACAGTGACCAACTGAATGGTCAATCAGATGAACCAGAAACAAAATCCATATTTTATAAGTGCTAACAGTTCTTAGGCTCTTCAATGGATTTTATACATTAGATAACTTGGCTAAAGTGTCTTCTACTCAGGAAATGTGTGGCCAGGACCAAAGAATATACCTAGAATTTTTTGTGTGCGGTAATACACATACACATTTAAACACTATTGTCTTGCTGAAATGCTATGCCAATGAATTTCTTTCTTCCTAAGATGAGAGGCACTATGCAACACAAGTGCCCACACTGCTCGGAAAAATGAACAGGCTGCAAGTAGCATGTGGAAATCTTTACTAACTTTATATGGGTGATGAACACATGAGAGACTAGTACAACTATATTGCATTGATACATCAACTAAATCAAATGAATAAAAATAATAAAACCTCCTTAAATATTAAGCCCTTTTATAGAGCTTTTTCATCTTTAAAGAGCAGTAGAAGCATGCTTTAGCTACCTTAGAGGAGTGGTAGGTTAAGTGTTTTCTGCCTTTTGAAGGGAAAATGAAAGCAGACATAAGTGGCTGGTCACAGCCTATCACAGTAACATCTCCAGAATTCCATACTTCTAGTGCTCTAGATTATCCAGACTAGTTGCCTACCATGGGTACGCTCACACTTTACTCCTTTTACTGTTCGGAAATGGTGGTTCTATCGAGACATTGTAACATTAGCTCATTTCAGTGAGTTTAAAGAAGGGTGATAACATTAAACACAGCATCAGTTCCCTTCAATAACAAAAATCAGAAACATTTAGACAATACCGGAACTACCTAAGAAATGTGTTTCATTCTTATGTAGCTCTGCAATGCCAGTTTATCTTCAAATGATGCACTTGAAATCACCTTTGTGGCTTTAAGTAATGCTGCTTTTGTCAGATTAGTAATCATCGATATGCAGAGCTGGAAAGGAGCTCAAAAGGACATCTAGCCCAGCCCCCTGCCTGAGGCAGGACCATGTATATCTAAGACCATCCCTGACAGGTGTTTGTCTAATCTGTTCTTAAAAGCCTCCAATGACGGAAATTCCACAACCTCCCTTGGAAGCTTGTTCCAGTACTGAAACTATCCTTAAATTAGAAAGTTTTCCTAACACCTGACATCTCCCTTGCTGCAGATTACTTCTTATCCTACCTCCAGTGGCCAGGGACGTCCTCTTTATAAACAGCCCTTAACATATTTGAAGACCTGTCAGGTCCCTACCTGTCTACTTTTCTCAAGACTAAACATGCCCAAGTTGTTGGTTTTCTTAAACCTTTCCTCATAGGTCATATTCTCTGAACATATCATTTTTGTTGTTCTCATCTGGAGACTCTCCAATTTGTCCACATCTTTTTTGATGTGCGGTGACCACACAGCTGAGGCCTCACCAGTGCCAAGTAGAGCAGAACTATCTCTTTTGTCTTAATGTATTATTACTATATATTATTTGTTAAAATAGGTCTTCCATGTTCATGAATACTTTATATATGCTGTGTGAAATTAGATTGTAGGATCACTTCATTCTTAAAAAACACTGTCCTGAACATTTAGAGAAGTGATCCTTCACTTAAGTATAAACAAACAGGTGAAATGTACAAAGTTGTGCAAGATTTAAGGTACTTGTTTTCTGAGTAAGTTTTCGGTATTTTCAGACTAGCAAAAAAAGATAAATTTCTTATTGAGGAAGCTGTCAAGTTATTTTGTCGAAGCCAAGATGTTATAACTATTAAAAATAGATTATACTTTCCTCTCATAAGACACCTTACAAACAAAGGATTAATGTAGAGGCTTTTTGGTAGAATGAACAGTACAAACTAGCCCTACAGTAATTTAAAGTTATTAAACCAAACACTGGAGAGAAAATCTCAACTGCATGCCATTTAATCTTTATCCCCTTCACTGAACTTAACAGGAGTTTTATAATGTCCTGTACAAAAGAATATCCAGTTGCAGTTTCCAGCCTCCCACCTCAAAATAAGGTACCATAGGAACACAGTGAAATTAAGCAATAACTGGTTCCCCAGATATTTCCACATGCAGAGAGTGGCATTTTACTCAAACTGAACACATCACCACAGCCCCTTGTTGTAAATGTACTGTCTAGTCAGTTTTCCTTTAATCATTATTGAATGTATGCTTCACCAGAGTACTTGTACTTTTAAAGGGACAGTGGTTTAGGAGGAAAAACTGTATCTATAACAGCACACGACTCTCCTTTGGGGGCAAAAACAGGTGTACTAACACTAAGGTATTTGCCACAACTGCTGGATCCCAAACAAGATCGACCTAGGATCCAACACACCACCACCAATAAATATTATTTTGATGCTAAGTGAGGACTGAAAGCTGCTATCACTTTCGGCAGAGTTCTAAATCGAATTTTCATAAGGAGCATTGTTTTCACCCTCCAAGTCAAGCACTTCCTTCACTTGCAGGCTTCCAAAAAATGTTCAAATTAAGTGTCCATAAAAGGCACATGGAGAATCCTGGAGCCTCAAGTCTTCAATATAAAGAGCAGACAGCATAAAGGTGGCACCAGTGCAAGGCTCTGCAAAACTAATAGTGAATTTTCACAGAAGCCTCTTAACTACTGCTCAAAGTGAAGATCTGAAGACATCTGTAGGCTCTTTATCAAAAAAGATGGACACTCTCTCTTGCTACTGGAGCGTCACATGTGGTTATAGTCAAAAAGCAATCAGGTAATAATAGCGTTTTTATTCTACATACAAGTTTAACTTTAAAAACCTACAGTTTTTATTCCTGTTAGTGCTGCAATAAGGTTATGGAAGAGTAAACTGGATTCAACTTTGCATCATACACCAAAGCTGCCAGCCAAGTCTTGAGTTCAACATTTTTTTCTTTATTTTTTTTTTCTTTTACTGATTATGTAAAAATACAGCTGGATTGTTAAACTCCAGGTTAAGCTTTCTTGGCAATTGGTGTAATCTTTTCACTTATAAACAAAGCAAATTTGACATGGAAATCGTTGATGAAAAATACTGGAACCCAGGATCCCACTTTTATAGTTATTTTTCAAGAAGACAGATAGGTGAAGATAAGCAGTTCTCTCTGTCATTTTGATCTTGCTCAAACTGCCAAAATATTTTTGAACAAAACGAGTGATGGTTTTGGAGGAGAGGATACTGTATTTGTATATACACATACAAACCGTATATGTACAAGTGATATCCATGTGATAAATTACAGAGTCATGTGATAAACTTACCATTCACTATAGACATGTCACCTATGCTCTTCCAACAATTAATCTCCTTGAGACTTATTCCAACATTCCAGCCCCCTAACCAGCCTTTTCCCCCAAATCAACCTGGTCCCAGAAATGCTCCTGTCCTCCCCCAAAATCTGAAATATCCCCTCCTCAAAACTCCCTGGAGACATTACCCTCTGCCCAAGGCAAGCAAAATTCAGGTTTTCTACGCCTGATATTTCATATGCCTGGAAAGAGTAGATTCCTTCATATGCCTGTCCAAGGCTACCCAGCACTCACCTCAAGACCTGGGACAGACCAAGATACCCAACTTTAAAACAAAAATTTTTTTTGAGGGATACAGATGTGCTATTTCAAGTCTCTCTTAAAGGGATTTTACATGTAAAGGTTTTATTCTCTCTCCCTCTCAGCTCAACAGGTGGACTTGTGAGAACGGTGGCATCTAATTTTACAGGTAAAGAAACATCAGAAACAACCCCAACATTTTATAAAACTCTAAAATAGTCTTAAAATAGCTTCTTAGACTATCTGCATCTGCCACCTGAAAAACTCAGTGCCTAAGCCAATTCAGAAAAGCACAGAGGAAACCCAGGGAGCAGATCTAGCAGAAGCAGGAGGGGAACTGGTAGTCAGAACATACAACTAGGCAGCAGACATGAGTTCAGGTCTTAATAAGTCAGTCTTCCAGATCAATGAGATTACTTCCTGGTTCAAAGGTAAGAGAGATAGTATTGTTAAAAATATGCCAATTTTTCCTCGCGTGATAACATTTATTTAAAAAATTTATTTAAAAATACTGTGTTATATAACAAACTGGTACTTTGAAATAGGATCGCTTAATTCACACTTGACACCAGGCATAGAGGATGGTAATATTAAGAGTTAATGCATATTATATAAATGCTTATGTTTACACTTACTTTGTTTGAAAGCATGGTAGACATTCAGTAAGGTCAAATGATCTCCATCTATGTGGGCAAACCTCATCTTGGCTTCATCTGCTGCTTTCTTGGCTTCCGTGGGGCGAACAAAACACTGTGGGACTAAACAAGGTTGGTATGGGCCCAACACAAACGCCCATATCGATGAGTCACGCATTCACAGATAGAGGAACAAGGCCTAGCTAGGTCAGTTCACAGAGCATAGGGCAGGGCAGGATGGCCTCCAACTGCATCTTGGACTGTTTACTACCTTGATTTGGTACATCAACACCTAACCACATCTGTAAGACAAGAGGGTTTCAAAGCTACAGAGTACCTGATTATTTTGACTAGAACTATATGTAGGCATCAAAATCTCTATTCTGAAGGCCATCAAGATTGCCTAAATATACTAGAAGGCTCAACAGATCTCAGTTCAAGACCCAGTGCTGATAGCTGTACCACACACCAGTATCGAAGTGACAATAAATGTCTAAGAGGAAGTTTTTTTCGGAGAGGCTCTGTATGGACAGAAGTGCAGAAGCGAGTTTTCAAACTATATTGCACTAGTGCAGCTGGTGAAACTTTACTACTAGTCTGCTGCTAGGTAATTTCAACCTTATATGTATTCTGTCATCCTCAGTAGGTATTGCTATCAGCACTGGTGCACAGAAACTTATGTGAATGAGAAAGTATCAAGAAGTCCAAGTCATGATGTTAGCGGTAGTGGTGGAAGGTTAAACCGCCCTTTGGCACTATTTGAAATAAAACTCCCACTCTGAAGTTGATGAATTCTGCCTATCCTCAGTTTCTCTTATACACATGATTTTATCCCTAAAGCATGCTTTGACTTTTAATTCAAAACCAGAAATTAAGTGCCAAAAATCTAACAGATGAATGGACAATTTAAGTGCACAAATATTTACTGTAGCATCACTTAGTTCTATGGTCTGTCAACATTTTATAAGCAGCCACCCCATTTTGATAGGTTTGCAACACTAATCTTAATTCATGAGGTTGGAAGTTGTTATACAAGGTCTTCACCTCATTTAAAAAAAAAAAAAAAAACACAGAGTTTGGTTTTTCTTTAAGTAGACAGCATCATAAGGTTTTGTGTGTCTAAGTTAATTTAATGCTATGAAACATGCTGAAAGGAGAGCCCTGAAGGCCTATGTTCTTTATTTTTCCAGTCACTTGGGACGTTTTGCACTTTTTCACAACTAAATCCCACAAACCTAATTAGAAACACTATTCTAGATATCATTTGTCTGTAACACAGACAAGGACCTTTTGATTTGTATCTCTCATAAAAGCTAGTAAATGCTAAATTTAAAGACCAGCTATACTGTACAAGTTGAATACTGCATGAAATTCCAATAAAAGGTGGACATTGTAACAGCAATGTTAGTGGAAGAACCTTACTCTTCAATTCACATGGTAACAAATCTGAAAGACCAATGGATCAAATACAATGTAAATGAAGATGTTTCTTCCACAACCCCACATCTTTAAAGTCCCATATTTGAAAATAAAGGAAATTAAAAAAAATTTAAAAAGGTAAGTCTAACTTGAGCTAATAAAAACAAATTCTTAATTATGCTGTCACTCCACTGACTCACTGTTTTTCCTAGATGTGGCAGAGTTTTCCAGAAGCCTGCAATTTAGCAAGTGCTACAAAGTATTCAAAACAGTGAGTTAAGGATGAATAATATGCAATGCCCTCGCTTTACCTAGTTTAAATAAGCCTTCACACTCCTCAAAACAGCCTTTTGTAAAAGGAACTTATTGTATGAAGGTTTAACTAACTTATTTGCTATTGTGTTCAATAATTTTGCTATCCCTTCCTCCTTTTTGGTATTTAGTTCTTCCATTTAATCCAAACAGCTAATCTCTGAATTGATTCTGGACAGCTCCTACAGGTGCTTTCTGCAACATGTTGTCACCAGCCCAGCTGTTTGCCTTGTAGAACTTTTTGAGATTTTTGGTTTTAACAAACAGTAGTTTAACTACATCCAAGAAAGAGACCACCCTAAGCGGCCAGCTTTCTATATATTATTATTTATCCCAATAGATGGTGGTGATATTATTAAATGCAGGCTTGGAGGGGAGAAAGATATATAGAAGAAAAAAAAAGGCGTCTTGTCTAGACAAACAGATAATGCACAACAAACTGGGGTGTAAATCTACAGCGCACTACATGCCACATGCTAACTCTCTGTGTGGACCCCACTATCTCCCACTAGAAGTTTCCTAGGGTGCCCTCAGCTTTGAAATAGCAGCAGGTCAATGTCCCCTAAGAAACTTCTATTGTATGGTAGCAGGGACCACACAGACAGTTAAGTGTGTAACATGCTAGTGTCCTGTAGAGTTACACCCCAGATTGCTGTGTACTATTCATCTAGATAACCCCTAACATACTCAGTAGAAAACAAAAGGCAAGATATTAAATTCAAAAGTTTATTTGCCTGACACTCTCTCCTTAGTATAACTTTTGGGGTGGGTAGGAAGGGGAAAGGAAAAAGTGACAGAAAAGGCAGGCACCAACCTACCACCACCTCCGCAAATAAGGCTACAATTTAGTTAAAAATGATTAGATTCTGCCCTGCCCATCTGCTCTGAGTCTGAACAGTCAAAAAACTCTGCAAACATTTTAGCTTGTGCTTACAAAACTTTCACATCATTAATACGCTGCAAGACTAAACTAAAGCAAGATTTTACACTTAGCCAAAACATTTTTCTAATCATCTACATTAAGCTTGAACCATTTCAAGAAGGATCAGAAGTAAAACTGTATTGTAAACAAGTCTGTAAATGGTAAGAACCAATATTAATATCCTCAGCACCACAATGGACTAAAACTTGCTGTCATCTTGTTAAGACTGAGCATAAAGTCAATCGTTCTATATAATTGGGGATTTAAACATGGAACCCACTTGACTTCTTGTTTTTTTCCCCTCAGAAGACACATTACTTGACAAGCAGCTCTGCTACGGCATACTAACATTCATGTTTTGCAGCAGCAAAATATAGCTGCGCAGACATATCCATTAAATGTGTTATAGAATGAAATTTCCTTTTCCATTTTTGCAATAATATGTCACTACCCTTTTTGACTTTCCCTTTTACTTTGAAAACTTGGGAAATTTATGTAGTATTTCATTTATCTGAGTTTAAGGTTAGTAATTAATTTTTTAAAAATCAGGTCACTTTGGGAAGAGTTGGGTTTACAAATTATGTAAAGGAATACCACAAATTAGATTGGGGATGTTAAAAAGAAAATGGCCGAACTGATACTCCTAGTCCTCAACAGAAATGGACAACAATCCTCATAGACATTTCTGTTCCAATGGCCTGGAATTCTTCCGTACTAAGCAAAGCAATAGACATTTCTGTTCCAATGGCCTAGAATTCTTCCATATTAAAAAAAAAAAAAAAAAAAAATCAATATATTTTAGCTACAATCTAGGAAGTCAAATTCTTGTTTCACCATTTCATGCATAGTGCATGCTTTAGTAAGTGTTAATTTCATTTCTAAATTTTAACCCACTACTGAATAATTCTATACAATAAGCTTCGAAAGGCACAATTCTAGCTTTATTAAAAGGTATGTTTGTAATAATTTATATGTACGGATGTTGGAAAACTAAAATGTTTTCTCAAACTGGAGAGCTGGGCTTTGTTTGGCATCTCTTTCCCTCCCCCTGCTATTACCTGACAACATGGCAGTAATAGATAGGATCTCATTAGAACAGTTGTAGTCACAACTTGCAATAACCATTTTAGCCAGCTGTGGATCCAGTGGAAATTCAGCCATCATGGATCCCAATTCAGTCAGGTCTCCATCATCATTTAAAGCGGCTAGATAATTCAAAAGCTCTAGGGCTCTCATCAAAGTTTCAGGAGCTGAAAGAAAAACACTCTATTAGTTAAGCTGCCTTTAGTAAGCAACAATGTGACAAAGTACAAACTATTATACACAATATCATTTTTCTTTCTGTAGTGGACCAAATTCAGAACACAAGCGGTCACCAAATGCATTATAGAGATCTAGCAACCAATGAATCACATAATACTCAAAGTTTGATATCGGAGATTTCTACACAAGATTCAAAGCCTTTTTTTAAGTGAGCTAATTTACCCTATTAAAGATGGCTACAAGTTTATCATGATGTCTGGGTTTCAACTGTAATGAACTTCAAAAATTTTACTACTAGAAAGCCTAAGCTTAATTCTTACTATTCTCTCTTTAACTTGGCGCATTTGAAAATGTGTTTTTTTAAAATGAAAGTGTTTCTGGGTCTACAGAGAGAAAGTGCACGCCAACAGGTCCATACATATGAGACATGGCAAGAAGCTCTGTATTTGCTGTAACTTGCAAAAAGGCTGTGTCAGAGGGCATGGTTTAACTATTGCTTTACTAATTAATAGGGTGACCAGATGTCCTGATTTTATAGGGACAATCCCGATTTTGGGAGCTTTTTCTTATATAGACACCTATTACTCCCCCACCCCCATCCTGATTTTTTACACCTGCTATCTGTTCACCCTAGTAATTAAGAATGTATTAAATTTACCTTGCTCAAAATTAAATATTACATCTCCACCCTGTTTCTTGATAGTTTTGTCATTCTTTCGCAAAAATTATGTTAGTAAAAGTTTGGCATCTTCACCAACAAGAACCTCAATTTTTATTGCGAAGGATACTTAATCTGCAGGCTAAGCTTTGTTTTTAAAAAGCACTTTTCAGAATCCAGTCACAATTGGTATGAACAGTGTCAAATATTTAGTGACATGGACATATTTTATTATACCAAGTGCGCTGACGTGTCTTCCCCTTCCTTTAGTTTCGTACAAAGTCAGTCCAAAGTCACTTTTTGAATACCACACTATTTTAGGCCAGACTTTAAAAAAAAAAAAAAAAGAACTTTAGATGCCTGCAGTCTCAACAAACATCCTCTGCTCCTACAAAAATGCTATACTTGTCCTCTATTCTCTATGAATGTATACAAAGTATAAAGTAATACTATTTACCATTATGCACACCTCCTGCATGGGAACAAGGATTCTGACTTATTTGTATGACTGTATTCCAATGCTTAACAAGGACTTAAAAATACTGCCATGTATCATTTTAAAAATCAGCGCCCAGACTGATATTTAAGTAGCAACATGAACTGGCTTCTTTTAAATTTTTAAAGGTTTACAAAAATTAAATTCACAATTGAGCTGGAACTTTCATTTTATGCTTCAATATGCCAAAGTGTGCATTAAACTTTAAAAGTACTGGCCAATTTTATTTACATGAGATTGTTAATTGATGTGCAATCAGATTGTGTAATCAAGGTGTTAAGTAAAAAAAAACCTCATTAACTAAACTAATAGGTTTTCTAACACAGATGATTTGATTTTGCCTTATCCTCTCCAAACAGGGGGCATGTTGTGGAATTCCTTGCTTAAATAAAGAAGAAAGCACTCATGCAAACAATGACAGAAAGATGAGTTGTGTTTTGTTATTGGGGCTTTTTGGGGGGGAGGGAAGAGAGGAGGTAACAAAAGGGTGAGCACTAAAAATCAGGATAACCGGAGAAAGCTGTTTATGGGTAATCACAAAATAGTTAAAATACAACTAGCAGATAGAATGGTAGTTCATTTTATTAGTCTCTACTTACACAATATCCACTGAAATTAAAATATTCTAGAGTAACAAAGTAAACTACTTACAAAAATACATCCACAAGATATAATTCTAAACAAACCTGATATCAAATTCATACCTGGTGGGTCCATAAAATCAAAGTGCACCAAGTCATCTATACCGAGTTTTTTCAGCTGTAACACCACAGATCCCAAATTAGATCTCAGAATTTCAGGGTAGGTGTTGTCCTGGCCCAAAAAACAAAAAACAAGTTTGTTTTCCACTTTGCTTTTAATTCTCCCGCCTTTCCATCAAACTTAAACACCCTGGCAATATCTGGTAAAAGTGAGACAAAGTGGGCGAGGTAATATCTTTTCTTTGAGCACTTTCTTTTTAAATTCTGTGGGTTATGGAGTTGTACTTTGTTCCACTTTTTGTTTTTGTGATGGGTGGAGTTATTAGGGTTTTGGGGGGGGGAGGGGTGAGGGAGTGGAGAGGGGGTGTGGGAGTGGAGAGGGGGTGTTTTGCCAGTTTTTGCAGGTTTCTTACATGGTAAAGCAATTTTTGAGATTCTACATTCAAGTAATCTTACCTGCATTTCAGTTTTGTACGCCTTTTCCGTATAAAGCCTGAAGCACTTGCCTGGCCTAGTACGACCAGCACGGCCAGCTCTCTGCTGAGCAGATGCTTTGCTGATCGCTGTCACCAATAGAGATTCAACTCTAATACGAGGATTGTATACCTATGTAATAGTGGAATCCGAAGCAGGGAAAAGAAAAGTAACACACACACATAGGTAAAAATGCTATGAAGGAAATAAAAAGATATTAGCCTAAATTTTCAAACACTGCTTCTAACTGAAAGATTATGTGCATTCATTAATGTCAGAGAAACTTTCTGGCTACAGAAAACAACTGGATTGGTAATGGAAAGGTTCAAATACATTTGCCTGTCTAAACTAAGAAATGTTTACTTTTCAACTCATTTGTTAACATCTTTTCCAGCTAGGCTCCCTGTCCACTTTTCATGTGTGTATGTTTAGATTGTAAGATTCTCATGGCAGGACTAATGTCTCCCATTTGTTCTATATAGTGCTAAACACACTGCTGGTGCTCAAATAATTCCATGCAAAAACAGATAGCCTCAATGTAATTATAAGATTGGATAATCAAGTACCGAGGGGTCAGGAAATCAAAAACTTGTAAAACTGTGCTGATGACGTAAAGCAAGACTATATTTTAAAACGTAAGTAATCTGTCATGTAGTACAAAATACAAACTGGAAATTAAAGAACTTTCTTTACACTAGATACAATACATGTAGTCTGCAGACTTGCTTGAATTTTTGTTTAAAATCTATGTTAGGATGATGTACACAAAAATTAGTTCAGTAGTTATAAAGTTATGGACATCTAAAGAGAAGGCCCCATGATCTAAGCTGCTCTAAGGTGTGAATTGAGCTAAATAAAATATATATATATTCTTCAACTCAATAGCTTTAAACATTCACAAATATAATATTAAACTACTGAACATGTTTTCTTCAAAGCTACCGTACATACTCGCACATAAGCCGAATATTTTTGGTAAAAAAATAACGCATCAAAGAGCAGGGGTCGGCTTATAAACGGGTCTACACCAAAATTTGAGATTTTAAACTCTACGGCAGGGGTCGGCAATCTATGGCATGCGTGCCAAAGGCGGCACGCGAGCTGATTTACTGTGGCACCTTGCTGCGTCCCCGCCGCTGGCCCCGCTCAGCCCGCTGCCGGCCTGGATGGATAGAACCCCGGGTCACCACTTCTGAAAGGTTGCCGACACCTGCTCTATGGAATCATTGAATTGAATATCTAATACATTGTCATTTTGTTTACCTGGAGTGTCTACAGGCAGGGAGCCCCCCAGCTCCCTGTGGCCACAGTTCGCCGTTCCCAGCCAATGGGAGCTGCCGAAAAGGGCGCCACTTCCCGCAGCTCCCATTGGCTGGGAACGCCGAACCGCAGCCACAGGGAGCTGCGGGGCTCCATGCCTGCAGACGCTCCAAGTAAACAAAATGTCCCAACCCGCCAGCAGCTTACCCTGACGGGCAGGGAGCCAAAGTTTTCCAACCCCTGAAATATAGGGTAGGCTTATGAAAGGGTCATACAGTTTTTGCTATTTTACCTAACCATTTTGGGGGGTCGGCTTATAAACAAACGGGCTAATGAACGAGTATATACGGTAGTTTGTTTTGTAGATCAAGACTAAAAAATAATCAAGACAAAAATGTAAAAATTACTACAACTTACATATAGGGTTATATTATAAACTAGTCTCTGCTCTACAGTTTATTTCACAATGATTTTTAAGGCTCTCAAGAGACTATATTTTGAAGTAGAAGTAGAAGTAAACTAGGGAGACAGTGTGGCTTACTCACTGGAGCACTGGACTAGTACTCAGGAGGCTTGGGTTCTATTCCTGGCTCAGCCACTGTCCTGCTGTGACACCTCAGGTAAAGCACTTTACCTCCTTATTTCCCATCTGTAAGTTGGATCTTTGTAAAGTGCTTTGAGAGCTAATGATGAAGAGCTAGGTATTTTTATTAGTAGTAGAATGTTACCTTTTACCTTTTCACTTGAATACTGAATTTGCTGACTTTTAGTGATGAATTTCTCTACTTTAATGCTGCATCAAAACAAGGGTTGTTTTTGCATGGAATTATTATTTTTTAAATTTGAAAAAATGCCAATGGATCTTCAATTTTATGATCTAGTTCTGTATGGGCTGATGCCTCCTTCACACAGTGAGACATAGCCAAAGCCACCCTCTCTCAATGAAATGAGAAGACAAACTCTGGGCCAGATTGTAAGGCACCCTCAGGATTTAGATTGATTTAAAAAAACCTGAAGCACTTCACAACATTCCAATGTTTTTGACTGCTATAACTTTTGATTAATAAGCCACAAGCACAGTCCTACTGTATATAAGTGAAAATATTTGAACATGCAACTTAAAACTTGACCTATTTTTTCAAACACAGCTTTTGCTTAAATCTCAGATGGAAAAACAGGCAGAAATCAAATAATCAATCCAACCACTTTTGAGTTATGCATGTACGATATTTGACTGCACAGAAGGAACTTTCATGATTTTTCTTAAAACGTGGAAATCTCAATAATGGATGAACTGCATTTGCTCAAACTTTCAAAAAATCATTTCTGGACTTGAGACTAAGACGACCATTCCAGCCCAAGAATTTCAGAAAAGTATGAATAATTAAAAGGAGAGGGTTGGAGCAAGTCTATAATGCAAGTTAGACCTCTTTTGTTGCCCCTCATCTCTGAAGTCAACACACAACAGTAATTTTCCTTTTGATTGAGTAGGACTGGACACTAATTTTCAGTCCAGTGACAGCTCCTTCAAATGGCCTGAGTTTCCTGTAGAAAGCAACAAGGTAAAGCTTTCCTTCGATAGGTGAATGTGCTGCCACCGCTGCACTTTCAGCCCCTACAAACATGTGTCCTGAACTCTGTTGCACTGCTATTTGTCCACTTGGTTAGCCCACATCTTTCACCCCTCCTTTCTACAGAGACTGAACCTGTGCTACTGCTCCTTCACCCCATACCTGTCCTGGGCACCGGTGCAAAAAAACCCCAAATCTCTGACCAAACACCCCCGCTCCCTCACAAATAAAACACAATAGAAGCAAAGTGAAAAACTAAATCAGTTTCATTTGGCTACTGCTGAGCCATATGGTAAAGAAAAACATTTTATGTAAGAGCTCTAGAAACAAAATCCTGCACTGCTATTGGTAATATTACATAACAGGGAAAGGGGGGTCAGGGAAAAGAAAACATGGAAGTCTCTGTTCCTGTTTTCAGTTGGTCAGGCAAAAGTAGAGACGTTCACAGCCAGAACACCAAAGGCCTAATCTACTCCTCACAAGATGAGATTTCTCTTTTACAAAAGACATTAAATATTTGTAGAAATAACAGAGTTATGTGCAAGTTAGGTTCCCAAACATTTTCTGCCCTAATTAAGCAAGAAGCCATTTAGGTTAAGACAGCACATATTTACCTTTTGCTTAGCAAATCCAGGATCAATCACAAACACAACACCATCTATTGTTAATGATGTTTCAGCAATATTAGTGGATACGACAACCTATTGAAAAACAAAACATGAAAATTTGTACATCAAGATACAGATACTATAGTAAATATAAACAACTTAAACATGCAATAATACATGCAGCTACGATGAGAGCAGCAATTCAGTATCCACACTAGCTTTTTGAAGTCTTGAGAGCTAATTCTCAGTTTCACTACGTTAACCACCATTTAGAGCTGTGACTTAGCACAGTCACAAACAAGAATAAATCTCACTGGAACCTATAAACTGGCATTCTGCTGATGAGAAAGCCCTGATTTTGTCCACTAAGAACTCCCCTCTCTCCCTTGTTTTCCCCATTGAAAACTCAATATAGTTAAAAAACGTGCTAGTTTACAAATAAAGTTCCAAGAGCTAATACTTCATACTGATGTTAATCATGGCTTTACACATCTGTTTCACACATTGCAGGTACAAATCTATTAAAATGAATGTTACCTAAAGGATTCAAAAATGTATAAAATCAGTGAAAACTAGTTGACTAGAATTGCAATCATGTGTTACATAACGTACTACAGAGGGTACAAATATGAAGCTTTTCCCCAGTCAAGACCTGAATTCAGGGTTCTGAATATTTTCTGCATTTCTTTCCCTCCTATAGGTACTAATGAAATCCTCTATTAACAATCACAGAATCCTGAATTAAGATCTTGGTAAGTAAAATCCAGAAATGTCCATGTTTAATTACTCCGTTTTAAAAATAACAGAATCATCATATGTCCAAATATCACCTTTGTGCTCATATTTTTAAAATTACTGCAATAAAACAGTTGGACATTTAAAGTCCAACTTGTGTTAAAGTCAAACTGATTTTCATGCCAAGATTCCATTCACTTAAATTATACCTGTATGTATAAGAATTAAGTGGAACACACTCCACCACAAAACATTAAGTTGTCATCGAACTACAGTGATTGTAAATAAATGAAGTTAAAAGTTGTTCTTTTACGTGAGTTTTTTTTTTTTTTTTACTTGTTTAACCACAAAAGAAACATCTCTAGAACGTCTCCAGCGTAACACCAAGGGAATTTAAACATGCCTTTCACCTGTGAATTGCAAAGTATTTTATAATGGCAAATATCTATATTTGATGGATTAGGAACTTGAGGCAAACTATATTTGTCCCAGATAGGAACAAAGTCAGTGACCGGGTATAGCCCTCCAGCTCCCTTCCCCTAACCACTTTGCTACTCATTACCCCAGCTATCTCTTCCCAGCAAGATTTCTATGCAAGCCCACACTCTAAATGCTACTACACAGTTAAAATAATACAGAGGTAGAAAAATATTTCTGTACTGAACTGGAATTGTATCAAACTCAAACAAGAAACAATACGTTATATAGAACTGTTCAAACAAAAATGAAAACATTCATCCAGATGTCATCAGTACAAACTCGCCACTTAAATAAAAGCCATAAATACTTGCACAAATTAAAATAAATTATGACAGAACAGCTTGATTCATTTTCACATTAATTCTATTAATCATTTAAAATGTAAATTAAACTAGTGTCTGTGTTAAAGGGTTAAATTAATCCACCTCCATAAACTACACACACACCCTGACCCAGCTTGCTATGAGATACTTAATTATTATAAATACATTTTCATATGAGCCTAACATGCATAACATTTTTTAGCTCTGCAGATGTGCTCGGCATCCGTGCCCACATTCCGAAAGTCCCAATTGGGAGTGGAAGCCGTTGGCTCTACCCATAACATTTAATATTCCCCAGAAGAGCCTATTGCCAATTAAGGCACTTCTTCTGATGAAAATTCTATGGGCTCACCTTGCTGCTATGTGCTCAGTCCATATAGACCCAGTAATAGTTATTGCATGTCACAATCTCCAAAGATGCCACTCAGCATATCAGGTGAAAAAAATATGCACTGCCCAAACCTTCCATAGTCCAAACCCATAAGTTTTCTACTGTAAATGTCACATGAAACTAAATTATAAGCATATGTACTTAACTGCTGTTTTACGTATGTAAAAGCCTTTGAAAAAATCCTACACTTAAAACCAAAATGGAAGTTAACGCATGAAAAGTTGTTTTGAAATTAAAAGAATAAATCAGTGCTAAATTACACAAAATATAAGTTATGACTATTTAACAATTTACCTGGTTTTGTAATTACAAAGTGGTTCTATTAACTTGATATTTAAATACCTATTTAACAATTTGCTTCACATAATTTTCTTTTTAGAGACTTGTTTAATTTAGTTATTTATTTGACTATTAGATTATTTCTATATACAATGGCTTTACCCAATGCCTCCAATTAATTTGAAACTGTTCATGACAATAAAACAACTTAGGATTTCAATTCTGGTGTGCTCTATTTATACAGGTTAATTGACAAGAGTAGAATTGCATGATATATGACCAGAGTTCTCTTCTCATTTATGCCAAATGTGTTATAAAAACCATTCTGTTTTTAATATATATTTAAGATGAAGAATTCCATCAGTGAAAAGCAATCAACTAATAGGAAATGCAAAGTATCCTTCCATTATAGGTGCTGGAACTAGGGATGCTGGAGGTGTGGCTGGCTTGAAGTGGATTCCATTATATACAGGGTTTACAATTTGGTTCAATGGCTCTCAGCACCACCACTATAAAAATTGTTCCGGCACCCCCTACCTTCCATGAGAAAGCATGAATAGCACATATGGCAGCAGATCTCTGGCATACTGATCTGAAGGAAAACATGCTTATCCTTGCCCAAACACCAGGTAACAGTTTATTCAGTAATTGCAAGGGAATAGATCTAATCACCCTTTATTAAAAAATATAAAAACAAGTAACGGGACTGTACTTTGTGTTTATACCAGCACTGGGGACGTACAACAAAGATATTTACTGATTTTCTCTAGGGTTACACCAAGGGATACAACAGTTTAGTCTCTCTCCAGTTTGACTACAGCTTTGCTAAATGTTAGGCTCATTAAAGAAGTAAGCCCTACAACTTTCAGACCTGAATTTAAAATATATTAAATATACCTGAATTTAACATATTACACTTGTGTAATATAGTGAGATTCCTTCTTTCTATAATGAAATGCTTAATTAATAATACCAAACCTTTTAAAATGTGACTGCAAAATCTAATCATTTTAGAGGAACTGGAGTTATCACGACAATTAAATTGTGTTTATTTGCTTTGCAACCACTAGGAATTGTTGGCAATTTTTAAAAAAACCTATGTAAGTACACCTCTACCCCGATATAACGTGACTCGATATAACATGAATTTGGATATAACGCGGTAAAAAGCAGCGCTCCGGGTGGGCGGGGCTGTGCACTCCGGTGGATCAAAGCAAGTTCAATATAACACGGTATCACCTATAACGCGGTAAGATTTTTTGGCTCCCGAGGACAGCGTTGTATCGGGGTAGAGGTGTAACTTAGGAGCCCAAATCCAGTTTGAAAAGTGATGTGGACTCCTAAATCACTTGTGCTTTTTTTAAGTTTTACAGTCTTAAAAATTTGATTCTAATATAAAGGATTTTAAACAGAGTAATTAGACATCAATACAACACTTGGAAAAGTCTAACATGATGGCATCGAAGCAGCATTGCTTCTTTAAGGGGGATCATTTTCAGATAACTTGTTTATCTAATCTTGAGTTAATAGAAAACTTGGCATATATGGTTTAGATTTTGATAAAATATCTTAAAAGTATGATGAGCTAAAAAAAGCTATATGAAGGGTAAGTATGCTGGAGGACAAGTCTACAAGTGATTTAAAAGCCTGAGTAAGCACGTAGAGTCAAATACCATCCATAACAGAGTGAGATGCCGCAAATCTAGGTTTTCCTTTAAAGAAGTTTATAGCCCTTATGGTTGCAAAGAAAATCTTCAAAATGTGAACCAAGTGTAAAATGTTGGAAAGGTACATTAAAAAGCCTTGCACGCAGCTTGCAAGAGATGAAAGATAACCTGATTCATTTCATTGGTAGGCACTGTGTGAACACCTTCAAGGAGCTTAATGATCTAATCCAGGCTAATGACATTTTCATATACGGCTGTACAAATCTGTGCATAAATTTGCACAATTACAACTGTATGTACAAATAGGTTATTTTTTCCCGCACCAGTAGTACTCCATGTAACAGTAACATTACCAACTTAAAAAGTTATGGCCCAGGAAGAGGGTAATGTTCTCAATTCCTTTTGAAGCTAGAGCAGTTGTACATGGGGGTCTTGACACACTTAGCAGCTGGTCCAAAAATAAGGTGCAAAGATACAACAAGCCTATTAGATGAGTGTTCCTGGCCCAGGTACGGCAATTGTGACCTTTGTAGATTCCTGGACTAAGTCAAAAAATCAGCTGTCTTAAAGAAATCTTTCCTTGTTGCATCATTGTCCTGATGTTCCTCCATATGGGCGATGGAGTCCTCTGGATCACCTAAATCTAAATAAGCAGACATCTTCATCTTAAATCTGAAGCTGCCTTGCACAAGTGATTTATTCATCCAGAGCACAAGAAGTTGTCACTAGTATTCTACATGCACTGTACTGCACTGAAAAGGCAATAATCAAGGAACAAACCCTGCCTAGAGCACATACAATGATTCAGCTTTGACCTTCAAAATCTTCTGTTCAACTTTATGAATGTTACAATTTAACATACCCAGTGTAGGGTCCAATATTTAGGTGACCTTAGTTTTTTTTAATCTATGTGGAAAATTAAGTGACTTCTATTGTCAATTATACCCAGATGCACCAAAACTTCCAATCTCAGGTCGTAACATGTAATTTTTCAGTTTTATGGTAACCCCAATAGGCCAAAGGCGTTGGTATAATCAAGGAAAGGGGATCTCAATTCAGGGTATTTCCCAGAGAAGGAAAAAACAGCTGCTGACTTCCATTATTATTATTTGACTGTTTATCGTAACCCATCGAATTCTTAAAAGACTAGAAAAAATAAAAATCAAGAGACCTTGCCTTACAGCAGCATCCCTTGAAGATCAACAGATCTTCTGAGAACGAATTCCACATTCAAGATCCATTAACTGGCCACCCACAGCATTTAAAATAAGGATTTTGTCAGACCCTGTTTCAGCTGATTTGAATTATCACGGTATTACGTGAGCAAAGCATTTTCTGATAGCCAGGTCCCATCTGATTCAGAGCTTTAACATTCAACAATTCAGGGCTTTGTAGGTGGAAGTCTGTGCCTTGAACTGCACCCGGAAATAAACTGAAAGCCAGTGCATATCAAAGCAAATGTAATATTTAATTTGACAGCATCCCTGTAAGTCCTTAACCTAAGAAACATTTGATTACATTGCTCAAGACTGCTTCAAAATAAGAGTTGAGACCTAGCTTTCTATTTGTTGCTGTCTGAATACATTTAAGATTAACAACGGAAACGCACTATATTTAATCCCCCCCTACTACTATAACCAGTTTGATAGTAAACAGCACACTAAGGTACAAACATTTTCTGATACTATTACCTTTCTTCCTATTGCTCCACTTGGTTTTTTAGGAGGCGGTGGTTCAAAAATCCTCTGTTGTTGCTGTGGGGGAAGCGTGGAATATAATGGAATGATTTTGATGTCACCCACTTCAGGACCCAAATCATCAATTTCACGCTTTATCCTCTTACAGGCTTCATCAATCTCCTACAAAGCAAAAGTTGGCAAAAATAAAAAGTCATGAAAAGACTCATTTTATTTTAAAAACTTTGCATGGCAACTAAATTATTTCCAGCTATAAAACAGCAGATATCATTTTTACTTTTTAAAACCAATCTGGGTGCTTGCAGAACTTCCAAAGGGATTTCCACAACAGTCCATGATACATGTTCATTAGAGTACAGAAGTTGAGGTAACAACCTTATTTGCATTCAACACCCTTTTTCTTTTAGTCATGTTTCCTAATTAATTCTCTACAAATTGTACTAAAATTGAAATCTCTCACCCAGGAATATTAAACTGCACTCATGACCTTTTCAATTTTCACAATCTAAAAGAAATTGATGTGCAAGATATTTTAAATAAGCCAATTAAGCTTTAATGTCACGTATCACTAATGCAATTATATGGAAGATTTGCTTCATTGTACCTAATGAGAACAAACACCTTTGCAGTATAAACATGGATGTTCAAGAACCAGAGAGAACTCAATCCAATATTTTAGAGTTTATTTTAAAATTTGTTAAAATTCCATCTGAACTCAAAATCACTGAACTATTCTCAATCTGAGTGAATGCTGGAAGAACATATTTTGTGCATTTCTATAGTACCGCAGTATCTAGTTTCTGAACTACAGAAAATATTTAATGCTGCCCATTCATTTACAACTCAATTTTATTTTAACATAAATTTCATTTAAAATATGTGAAATGACCCCTAATTATGGGAAGGTTTAATTAAAATAGGAAATTATAACAGCAGAATTTTAGGCCAGCTGCTAGTGATCCAATGAAATATTCTCAGAACAGGAAACTATAGCAACCCCTGCTGGTATAATTGAAAGATGTCAGTATTCGCTATTGAGAGATCCCCCAAATAGCCCTCATACTAAAGAGGGCTGAAATTAACAGTTTTGTTTAAAAGAGGAAAACAATGTTTAACAAAAGTAAAAAATTACTACAATGTATGTCTAAACAATATCCCTCACCTTATATAACTAGGCGCCCTTTGTGGATTATGCTGTTAAATTGTTTGATTAGCCAAGAAGAATTTTTTTAAAAAGCTTTTTTAAAAAGTTAATCTAAATCTCTGGAATTCTCTCTCTGAACCAAATGTAAGAAGGTTAAAGTTACTTCTCATGTTAAAGAAAGCAGCAACATATTGCTGAAACATCTATTAGATGGAACCTATAAAAAACCATGGGAAATAAAGAAACATTTTACTAGTGTTTCACTTTTCTGCATATTATTATTTGATAGCAATTCAGTGTTTACAATTTATAACACTACACGCATCATTTTACTATGTTGACAGATGAACACCCTACATAGGCCCAATGAAGCAGAAACTACACATGGTTTGCCAGCTTTCTTCTGACATTAGTTGAAGTGATATTTGGTTACACGGACCTAAGTTTCAGATCTTCTTGTAAATTTAAGTATACGAGGTACTTAAGATAAACCTCTACTAGACAAAGGTAAGCCTTGCAAATTCCATGTTTACATTCATAAAAAATCTCCAAGAATCTGCGCTAAAATGTCCCCTACTGGTCTGTTAAACAAAGGAGGAAATTCAAGTCTTAAGTCAAACTGCTTCAACAAACTCAAAGCACCTATATTGTAGCTTATGAAATGGGTGAATATTCAGAAAGGAGTAGCTAGCTCGATGCAGAAGTCTGAAGCTGTTAGGTACACTGCCCTTCCTGAAGTTGGAACCACACGTACCAATTTCCAGGGTACTTATGTTATCTAGGCACTTCCATTACAAATATTAACACAAATTAGATGTGTCACTGGCAAAATCAACAGTCAAATGATAAATAAAATAAATGCACCTTGCATCACGCCCTGAAAGTCAAAAGACTAGCTCTGATGGGATACCACTAACAAATGCCAAAGACTGGGCCCCTCAAATGATGAAGCCCTGCTGCTGGTCACAAAGTGCTCAAATTTAAATACTAACTACAGGAATCTCACAACTAATTTTATGTTTAAAACTGGGTTTAAGACAAGCAAGCAGTCTGTCAGTAAGCAGCAAATAAAAAAGCCAGGTATCTTTTTCAAAGCCACACATTTCTCTTCAAAAAGGGGAAGCTGTAGTCTGTACCAGCTGGCACTTCCAAATATAATTTCAAGAGTAAAACTATTTTAATGAGTTCTGATTAGGATAAAATGGAAATGACAAATGCATAGATGACCATTGCTATAGTCACCATGTGGACCTTATAATCTCCTTCCCAGCTGCACATGGTGAAGGGCAACAATGGCTACTTCTGCTAGTCTCAGAGCAATAATGAACTCAGGAGGATCCTGTGGCTATGAACCATTTTGATGGAAAGACATGGAGTGTCTCCACCCTCAATAGATGGCATATTATTTCTCTAAATGCTTCCCCCCTGCCAACAAGCACTACTTTAGCCTTATCTATAACCAGCTCCCTTTCTTCCAAATCATTGCCTCTCACATACTAGGGGTCTGCAGCACATAAAAGCATTTAAAATATTCACTTCCAACTATGAGCAGAACTGAGACTTTTCAAAGAAAAGAGAGCTCGTTTCCAGAAAGTGGTCCTGAGATATGCTAATTTATAAATGTATACTAACAACAATGTACTATGAGAGCATTAAGGATTCACAGCTAAGCATTCAAGAATCAAGAAATGCTAGAGTTAAGGCTGCAAGCGCAACTTTAACCCTCTCTATGGACACATTACAATGTCTTGAATTACACAACCATGCTGTATTTTTCTAGTACCAAATATTTTTTTCTTACAACTTTTTCTTACAACCATTGTAGCATCTTGTACTACTCTGTGGATTGCAAAGTGATTACACAAACACAAGAGACATTAGATGAAGTGAGGCTTCTCTGGAGCCCTTGCTTCATTCACTATTCATTATTCAGAGAAAAATTTTTTACAAGGCTGTAGATAAAAAGTCATAGGGTATGATGTATGATTTGAGAAACAGCATATGATCAATTAAACTTCACCATAATGTATTCACATAAAGAGACATCTCCTAAAGGTGCACATTAAATTAAGCTTTGAAAGAGGCTAGGTCCCATGTACATATCATACAACATGCTCATTCATGACAAGCTTCTAGTAAACACTGCGTACATATATAGCTGTTACCATCCATAAATACACAGTGCATGCCAATTACACTCCATAACCTATTTCATTAGAATTATCCCTGGTGCAGTTGGGTTTACTGTAGATGAGCGGAGAGCAATTTTTAAAGACTTATAGTTTGGCAAAATCAAAACCAAATTTTCACTGAAACATTCAAGAAAGAGCAAGAGCTACAGTGCAGGTTACATACTGTAATATTTTACTGAAAGAGCATTTAAGCAAACTAGGGAAATGTGGTCTAGATGAAATTACGATTAAGTGGGTGCACAACTGGTTGAAAAACCCTACTCAAAGAGCAGTTATCAATGGTGTGCTGTCAAACTGGAAGGATGTATCTAGTGAGGTCCCGCGGAGGTCTGCCCTGGATCAGGTGCTAAATATTTTCATTAATTATTTGAATAATGGTATGGAGAGCATGCTTATAAAAATCTGGAGAGAACACCAAGCTGGAATGGGTCGCATGCACTTTGGAAGGCAGGATTAGAATTCAAAACGACCTTGACAAATTGGAAAATTGGTCTGAAATCAACAAGATAAAGTCAATAAAGACAAGTGAAAAGTACTACACTTAGGAAGGGAAAAAAATGCCCAAATACAACATGGGGAATAACTGGCAAGGCAGTTGTACCGCTGAAAAAGATCTGTGAGTTAACGGGGAATACAAACTGAATACATTCCAACAATGGATGCAGTGGTGGAAAAAAAGCTAGTATTATAGGGTGTATTTAATAGAATTGTCATATTAAGACACCGAAGTGGCCTCAGATAAAGCAATGTGTCCAGTTTTGGGTGCCACATATTAAGAAAGATGTTGACAAATTGGAGAGAGTCCAGAGGAGAGCAACAAAAATGACAAAAGGTTTAGAAAACACGTTCTATGAGAAAAGGTTAAAAAGACTGGGCATGCTTAGTCTTGAGGAAAGACAATGGGGGGACCCGATAGTTTTCAAATATGTATAAAGACAGTAATCAAGAGTTTTCTATGCACTGAAGGTAGGATAAGAAGTAATCAGCTTAATCTGCAGCAAGGGAGATTTAGAAAGTCTTTCTAACAATAAAGATACTTAATTACTGGAACAGGTTAGCAAGCGAGATTGTGGAATCCCCGTCACTGGAGGTTTTTAAATGTAGGTTGGACAAACGCCTGTCAGGGATGGTTTAGGTATACTTAGTCCTGCCTCAGCACAGGGGAATGGATTAGATCAGTGTTTCACAATGACCCGTCAGTGGACTGACACTGGTCTCTGAGATCTATCTCCCTGATACAGTTTAGGAAGGCATCAAGCTGGTCCCTGGTATCAAAAAGGTTGAGAAACACTGGATTAGATGACCTCTCGAGCTCTCTTCCAGCCCTACATTTCTATGATTCTACATACTACTGTAGTGTTTAAAGACTTACTACTAATCTGAATTTCTCAAAGTTCCTTAATATACCTACTAGCAGGTGTTTTTAATTTAAAAGGCGTCTGAATACTAAGTTCAAACCTTCACATGCACTAAATGATATAGAACTAAAAAAATAAGGCATTCTATGGCTATGCTAACAAATGTGGGGTATCTGGGCTATCATATAAAGGGACTTCAAGAAAATAAATTGGCCATTTCATCCTTTGCCTCTTAAGCTCTTCAGGAACATGCCCTAACAAGCAAGAGATATTGACTTAGACACCCAAGTCATATTAAACTACCACGGCTTGATAGTTTGTAAAGCAGAAGGTGAGCAAGAATTCCAGCCTGAAAGATCAATTTCCCAGACATCTTGGTAATTTATGGTAGTTTTGTGAGATTGTCCAAAGCCCATATTTTATTTTCCAGAAATATAACTAAAGAAGTTGGGTTTAGGTGCTGGGTAAAAAAAAAATATTCAAATTCTTAAACTTAAGCACTTAAGTCTGCACTTCATATAAACAGTTAAAGACCATTTCTTTTTCTATAGGTACTATCCATGCTAATATCACAAAAGCCAGATCACAGAGCTTGCTACAGAATCTAAGAAACTTACAGGTGAAAGGTTAAGTTTTGAATATTCAACCCAAGAAACGATTTGTGACCACACATGGATTTATACTGAAAGACTGACTGTAAAGAGTTATGCTTCATAGAAACACATGTAAGAATCTTCATGTAACCCTAAACAGCACAACTGAATATGCAAGTAGACAAAAGGCAAAAACAGCAGCAGTCTGAATCATTATTCCTCCCAATGAGTGATGAAAGCTACAGTAACTTTATCTAAGAGTTTAGTTACTGTATAAAGGCCATCGTCTACCTTAGATCTTTGTAACAACCGCACACCTTTATTGGAAGATCTGCATAGATTGAGGGTAGTATTAGACAGTGGCAGCATGTGAAAAAAGCAATGGACACTTTCTACGCACAAATGAATACATCAGGGGTTCTCAAACTGTGGGTCGGGCCCCCTCAGGGGGTCGCGAGGTTATTACATGGGAGGTTGCGAGCTGTCAGCCTCCACCGCAAACCGTGCTTTGCCTCCAGCATTTATAAAGGTGTTAAATATATAAAAAAGTGTTTTTAGTTTATATGGGGGGAGGTCACACTCCAAGGCTTGCTATATGAAAGGGGCCACCAGTACAAAAGTTTGAGAACCACTGGAATACATAAACTTTGTTCAAAGATTGTAGTGTTATCTGCCCAAAAACGCAGTTAACAGAGTTAAGGTAGCTCAGCGGTGCCTCGTGCCCTTCCAGATTGTCTAGTTCAGCTATGCTCAAACCTCTGAAAACCAGGAAATTAAAAGTTAGGGCACTCACCAAATCCACAATGCAACCTTAACTGTGCCTTCTGGAGTTGAAGAAAGCCATTGGGAATGCCTCAGTAAGGTAATGCCATGATAAGCATTTATTTGCATGCACTCCTGCTGAGTTTAGTGTTGGTGCAGTAGCTATATTGAATGGTGGAAGGATTAGTTGGATCACATTGACGAAGGTGTCACTACGATATGAAGAAAGGTGCCCAAGTAACTTGATAGATCAAATATGCTTCATTTCAGCATTAAGTTCTGTAAGTTGTGACAGAGGCACACAAAGATGTCTTCTTGCCATAGAATTATAAACAGTATGGTGGCATACATGAGGGATCACCACAGCTTAATGAGGGTTAAGTGAAAGCAATAACTCTGAAGAAATTGCCAGGGTAAAGGGTGATAATATTCGCAAGCCAGCAGCCAGTTTTGCGTGGGGCAGGTTCAGTGACCGTAGGCAGCTCCTGTCTGCTACACAGGACCTAAACCCAAGTTTTGCCTTAGCATATAGAAGGTGTTACTTTGCCCTACATACTCAGGTGCTCTGTTCCCAGAGTGTTCCATAGAAGTTGCCAGGGTAGAGTGGTATTATTGGGATGTTGGGGCATCACTGAAAGGGCAGAATTAAGGTTGTGTAGCAGGGGTTGCATGTACTTTTCTTCTGGTTTTTGGACAGTAGAGGAATTTCAAGTCCTGGAAAGGCAATGAGGCAGTACTGGGCATCCTTCATTCTACATTAAAGTTTTTAGGCAGTTTTTTTTTTTTTTTTTTTTTTTTAAAGTTACAAGAAAATTACTTCAGTACTCCCATGTTCCACAGCCCAACTCTCCTATTCCACTGTCTCTGGCGCCTTACCAATGACGTAACCAACTACAAAGGGCACTGGCAGTATGTTAGTCCCTTTACTGCCCCTGAATCATCTCATCGCTCTGACTGTCCAGTCCTCACTTCCCAGAGCACCTCCCCACAGAGGAACAAGCATCAGCCAGGGCCCCAACAATGGAGGAACTGAGCAGAAAATTTAGGACTAGTGCAGGGCTGACATGGAGTCAGTGGGAATGTGTTCTGAAGAGGAAAGCAAAGGAGAGTTTGGGCAGCAAAGCTGTAGACCCAGTAGCGTAGCTGGGGGGAGCGGCGCAGTGGCCGCTCCCCCACCGAGCACAAGTGGCGCCTTTTTAATTTTACTCACCCGGGAGTGGGGGGGGCGGGGAAGGAAAGGCGCCACCCTCTGCGGCGCTTTTACTGACGGGGCGGCACTCCGGGTCTTTGGCGGCGGGCCCTTCACTAGCTCCGGGTGTCTTCGGCAGCACTGAAGCTTCATCGCCGAAATGCCGCCGAAGACCGGCAGAGCAAGTGAAGGTCCCGCTGCCAAGGTGCCGCTGAAGACCTAGAGCGCCTCCCCGTCAGTAAAAGCCCCGCAGCGGGTGGCGCCTTTTTTTTTTCCTGCTCCCCCTGTTCCCTCCACCTGGCTACACCATTGTGCAGCCCCCAGTACATTCCTCCTTGCACAGCTCTAATCACATCCTTTCCTCACCACACTCTTCCACTGCTTGACCTCCTCTTTTCCACTAGAAGCAGAAGAGGGAAGGATGAGGCTGGTGTTCCTTCGACACTGCTCAAGGCAGCACTGGAAGAATAAGGGAGCCCTGGAGTCCCTTCTCTTGGTAAAGCAGCTATGGAGAGAAATTGTGGTGGATGAGGAGAGCACAGATGACTCCACTTTCTTTTCCCCCATGAATATCTGACTTTCCCCCTTATGATTCTGCTATGTCAGTATCTCTGAGCTCTCAAAGAGCAGAGGTCCTTTTGAGGACAATTCCTTATTCACTGAGGACGCTCAGAAAAGTTACTTTTCTGGAAACCCTGTTCTTTGTCAATGCTCTAGTCACTGAACTGGGTTTTCAAGAACAGTGTTTGCATGATCCCTTATACTAATAGTGGACAGAGGTGGAGACTCCCTGCCTTGCATCCTCCTAAGCCCCCACAACTCCTGCACTGCTTCAATATTCCCATCACCCCCATATTTCCTCCTCACTGCTCCAAACCCAATATTCCTTAGCAGCACCAAAAAAGTTAAGAATCTGATAATGTTATGATCAGTACACATTAGGGGCACAGTTAATCCCTTTACCAAAATGATGAGCAACTTGCTTTCTTTTGATCATACTCAGTCCCATTGTTCAGGAAACAGCTGAGGATCATAAGTCATGATTACATTCACCTAACTGCTTATTAGAATCTTTCATTTTCTCCCTAATGTTAATTTCCTTGACAAGTAAAATCAGAGCCTATGATTTTAGAGCACTGTAAAATATCAACTCAAATGAGGGCAAACCTCGAAGAAAGCAGATAATGAACAGCCAGTGTCCACTGCTCGTTTTCTGAAAGTTGCCATACTTAGGACTTGAACTCTCAGTACATGGGTGTTGCTCAGGTTCAATGGCCACAGTATATCACCTGTAGTCACTTAGCTACTTGACAGCACACTGCTGACTAATGTTCTGGCTCAAAATGAGCCCTAGTTTTGCAGCATATGCACATTTCATTCTGGCTCATGACTGAGGCTCAACCTTACCTTGAGTTCTAAACTTTACCCAGAATAGCTTTGAAAATATTGCTTCCCCAAAGGGGCAATGAGTGCCAGGCACTAGATGAGAAATTCTGAACACGTGAGATTAGTTTGGGTAGGATTACAGCCAGAACCTGATGCCCAATGTATGAAAAACATTAAAAGTAATCAGTGGATTTTTAGGGGGACTAAATCGGGAATCCCTTGCTCAAATGACCCCATATTTAGAGCACTAATCCTACCCCCATCCCCATGATGTACAGCAAATTTCAAGAAAATCTAAATAAGCATGTATATTTTAGAACACTTAGAATAATTATCTCTTATACAGTAAGTGAGGGTCAACTACAGAGCAGAATTACTGCTCTGCTAGAATGTGGGTTTACCTTAATGTGAACCTTAAAAATGTCATTTGGTCATTCTCCATAGAATGGACTGTTACCTTTTATGCAAAAGAGTTCTTTGCTAGAAAGAGGGAGCTAGAGAGGGAGAAGAGAGACAGAACTTACAACAGAGTAACTGTCTCCTTGGCAACATGTCATGAAGCAGAGAAAGGAAAAAGCAAAAAGGAATACATGTGGATTGATAAGTAACATACTCGCTACATCAACTAACTTTTGTCCTTTGTAACCAAGATATCTAGCATGTTCTAGTAAGATGGTATGGTCTTTACCTAGACAGGAATGATTAGCTTTTCTTCCCTTTGTAACAGAAGAGCTGTATTTATCCAATATAAAGTATTGATAAATATCAAAGGGAACAAGAGCCAACTGATCGGCCCAAGACACAAGGTTAGTTTACATCCTGTGGGGAAAGAGGAGAAATACTTGGGGACTGACTGACTAAGAGGTACTCCATATTGGAGAGGGTTGGAAGGCACTGGTATTTATACACTGAAATGTAAGTCATGGCTTGTCTTCACGTACAGCGCTACAACCATGTGTAGCGCTTTAGTGAAGACGCTCCTATGCTGACAGGACAGCTTCTTCTATTGGCCTAGTTAATTGTAACTAGAGACGGTAGCTATGTCAGCAGGAGAAGCTCTCTCACCAATGTAGTGCTGTCTACATGGGGGATTAGGTCGGTATAACTACATTGCTGAGGGGTGTGGATTTTTTCACACCCCTGAGCGACATGGTTATACCGACATAGGTATGTAGTGCAGACCTGGCCTCAGTGAATGGGGGATAGAAAGGGATTTGTGTTAACATCAAAAACAACCCCTCTAACTATAAAGCTGAAAGGCACAGTTATCCCCAGATAGAGAATTCACACCACCAGGCCACAGGTACTTCGGCAATGCCAACTGTCCTTAAAAGAGTGTGTGAGTGACGGTGTGAGTGTCAATCTCTTTTGTCTTGCCCCAATAAAAAGGCAAGGTGGTAACAGGTGGAATGAGGGAAAAATGACTAATAGGCTATCGAGCCATTGAGCTGTATTAATGCAGGAGATATCTTGAATACTGGCTCAGAAAAAAAAAAAAAAAACTCTTGTGTGGGAAGATGCATGTGGGAGGGGAAGACTATCATGGCAACCACAGAAACAAGGCTCAGCACATGAATGCAATGAAGGATTGCTGTGTCAACAATCAGGGTGAACTTATCCCAATATGTTTAGGCATTCAGGAATTTTTCCTGGCCTAAACCCAAGTGATTTATGTCAGACCACTCATGCGTAAACAGAGAAGACTCTTGTCCTGACAACATTTCCTTTTCATATTTGAACACACTGACTAATGCTGTCTCCACTTCAACTTTATGCCTTTTTGTCCCTACTATCTTTCACCAAGCCCAGAAAAGGAATATCCTTGCTGAGTTGGTATGCAAGGCCAATTCCTTCCTGACAATCCATTCATACCGAAACTACAACAGATATATAGATTTTAAGGCCAGAAGGGACAAATCTAATAATCTATTCTGACCTCTTCCGTACCAGACTATTTTACCCAGTTACCCCTTTATTGAACCCAATAACTTGCATCTGACTAAGCACACCTTCCTGAAAGGCATCCAGTTTTGAACACATCAAGAGATGGAGAAACCACTACTTCCCTCAATAGTCTGTTCTAACAGTTAATAACCTGACTCTTACACTGAAAGTGATTTCTAATCTGAATTTGTCTGGCTTCAGCTTTTAGTCACTGGTTCTTATGTCTTTCTCTGCTAAATTAAAGAGCCTGACAGCACCCAGTATTTTCCTATATCCATGAAGGTTCCTATACACTAATCAAGTCACCTCTCAATCCTTTTTTGATAAACTAAAAATAAGACGTTCTTTTAGTCTGTCACTGGAAGGCATTTTCTCTAACCTTTGAAGCATTTTTGTGGCTCTTTTCTGCACTCTATACAGTTTTACCATAATCCTTTTTAAAATGTTGAGACCAGAACCGTACAGGTCTGTCGCATCTTAGGCGCATTTAACATGCGCGATTTCAGCTTTACGCAGTCGGCAAAATAAATAAATAAATAAATAAAATAACAATTTAAATACTGTTTCTGTAGTGCGGGCAATTCCGCCCGCCATTACACTCAATGTAATTTTGACTATACACGATTTTAGCTTTAGGCGCTGACTGTGGAACGTAACCCCAGCGTAAGATGAGACAGACCTGTACGCAGTATTCTAATATCTATCTTACCACCACCATATACAAGGTAAAAATCACCTCCCCATCCCTAGTCACTACTTCCATTTATACAAGGAAGGACTGCATTAGCTCTTGCATTGCACTGGGAGTTCATGTTCAGTTGCTTGTCCACTATGACCTGTAAATCCTTTTCAGAGTCAGAGTCACTGTTTTTCAGGATACAGTGCCCCATTCTGCATATGTGGTGTATATTCCTTATTCCTAGAAATATAACTTTGCATCTGGCTGTATTAAAATATGTTTTATGTGACTGGGCCCAGATTACCAAGTGATCCAGACTGCTCTGTCTGAACTGGACTGGCCTCATTATTATTTACCACTCTACCAATCTTTGGGTCATCCACAAATTTTATCAACAGTGATTTTATATTTACTTCCAGATCATTGATGAAAGCACTGAATAGGAGTGAGGCCAGTAATGATTCCTGTGAAACTAAAAGCATTTCCACTCAATGATTCTCCACCAATGACAACTTTTGAGATCTGTGAGTTAGCTAGTTCTTAATCCATTTAAAATGTGCCATAGTGCTAATTTTTTAGTACTGCATGATATTCTGATTAAGTCAAATGCCTTACAAAAGTCTAAGTATGTTACATCTATACAGTAAACTTTACCAAACTAGTCAAAACTGATTTTATACAAGAGATACAAGACCTATTTTCCATAAAATCTTGCTGAGTGGCATTAATTATATGCCTACCTTTTAGATCTTTGTTAATTAAATCACATTATAATTTTTTTCATTATTTTGCCCAGGGTTGGTATCAGGCCAACCACCCTATACTTACCCAAGTCATCTCATTTGCCCTTTTTTAATATTGGAACAGCACAATACTGGCCTTCTTCAAGTCTTCTAGAATTTCCCTGGTATTGCATGATTTATTAAAAATGAACAGCAGCAGGCTGAGATCTGCTCAGCCAACTCTTTTAGGATTCTTGGATGCAAGTAATGTGGGTCTGTTGATTTAGGCTTATCCCTATTAGATGTCTAATATCCTTTTTTTGCATCTCTATTAACAGTTTTATCATCTCCATCTAGGTATGGATTTATACCACTTCTAGGGGCTTTTTGTTTGTTCTTAAATGCCTAATTGTCCTTAATCCTGCCAGCCATGGATTTTTCCTTGATGTCTTTAGCTGCCCTTATCAATTTTCTACATTTCATAGCTTCTAATTTATATTGCCTGCTATCTACTTCCCCTTTTTTCCATCTGAACAAGGATGGGCTGTTAGCTGCCCTCTTTCTTGATTGTGGAATCATAGCGTTTTGGACATCTAATAAAGAACTTCCAGTTCTTATTACATTTTTCTGTCTTAAATTCTTCCTCCGCATCAATTTTCCTGAGTTTTGGGAAATCAGCTCTTTTAATAAACTAACCAACAACAGGAAGATTAAGAGCAATTGAGAATAATTTATTTATATCCTACCAAAAAAGTTAAATATAAAAGTGGGACTTTTCCAAAGTGGGCAAAGCCACTTCTGAGCTGGATACTTTTATTATTCCATGACTGGGAGGTCTAGTCTTGCCACTTACAATGCAAAGCAAAGCGAACCCACCATAGGGATGGCGAGCGTAAGCATGAAGAGTTGACTGTCTTTCAGTAACTTGAGAACAAAGACCTGCCAGAGCAACTAGACAATACCCTCTCTGCACCCAACGAGGGTTTGCTAAGCAACCAGTCAGAGGCTTTTTTAGGCACCTGCTTTCTGAGGGCATATCAACTTTCCAAGTGCTGGCTATCCAAGGAGGATGAAGATTCTTCTGCTCAGCTCTATACCAGCTTCCCCTCATCATGTGTCACTTTATGCAATGAATACTTCTGCACCTATTGACCCTCCACGATTTCATATGCCTAGAATATCTCACTACTCCGAGTAGGCTAGTGAAACAGTACCAGACACATGCAGTCTGGGGGCAGGAAACTTCCAGTTAGGAAGCATGCCAGCCAGATATATCACAAGCAACTCATTTAAATGTTTTTGTGGTAAGGCACCAGAATACACCAAATACAATGAGAGATGACCTACAATTTTCACTGACTAATCATCCTAAAAAAGAAAATATTGCTTACAGGGAAGGGGAAGAGACATGAGAAGAGAAAATAGGACATGTGAACAGGTAGTTACAGATCAGAAAAAATAACTTAAGGCTAACAGAGACATCACATCTCCCTCACACAGCAGAAAATTACTTTTCTTTTATTAAGAAAACCAACAGAACCTGAGTCAATTAGGTAGCTTGTTAATGTTAAGCCTTGAGGAAAAAGTTTCACGTTCCCAAAGTCATCAACTTGGAGCTAATTTCTACAACGGATACAGCAGTTGTCACTAGGAGCTCCCAAATTGGAGAACACCACAGTAAGAACCACTGTGGGAACAGGTATAGTGGTGGCTGAACCACCAAAGGGAGTTATGGTGGATCCAGTGAAGGAGTATAAGGAAGTAAATGTCCTGTATTTCAACGGTACAGAAAAACTCAACCACGCTGTCCAAATCATGGAGACGCAGGGCCTCTTCAGAAGGTGGCAGCCAGAGAAGGGAGCCAAGACCCAAGGCAGAAATTAGCATGAAATTAAAAACAAAACAAACCCCCCCCCCCCCCCCACAAACTTGGACACTTCAAATTATACCAGGTTACATGTCCAGGTTCCTGTCTGAGGGCTAAATTCCCTCTAAGCTGGGCGGTTTCTCCTCCAGCCCCAGTGCTGCTGAGGCTGGGGAGAGGCGCCTCTGCCCTGGCCCCGGGCTGCAGCGATGAGAGAGGGTTTGGGGGAGTCCTCTTTCCCCGCCACAGCCCTGGGGCAGCCTGCACCCCAAGCCCCTCATCCCCAGCCCCATCCCAGGGCTGAGGGTGTGGGCTCTGAGCCCCCTCCTGCACTCCAACCCTCTGTCCCCGCCCTGAGCCCCCTCCACACTCCAAACCCCTCGGCCCCCACCTCCGCCACACATCACCTCCATATTGGTGCATATAAAATTAATTCCGCACATGGATGTAAAAAAACAGAGGGAACATTATCTGAGGGCAGCACTTTTGGTACGGCTCCTATATTTATCAAGTGATCTACAGAGGGTTTTCAACCTTTTTTCATTTGCGGACCCCTTCGTAAATTTCAAACAGAGGTGCAGACCCCTTTGTAAATCTACTGTCTGTATATATAGTTGAATTCTGTTCAGTAAGTTTTTTTTGCAGACCACAGGTTGAGAATCACTGATCTACAGCATCCTCAAACTCCAGCTTCTGCAGCCATCTCATCCACGGCCTGGCTACATAGGCTGATTTGACTGCTGTCTAAACCAAGGCCCTGGAACATTCAGAACACTGCCTTAGTGGCAACCTACAATTCAATTTCTAGAGCTGAGCTTTAGCCCTTTTTGGTTTCTTTATGATGTATAAAGCAACCTTCAATTTTTGTACTTTATTTTTTTCTGCTTGGTTTTACCTCAGATATCAGGAATGTCAAGTTTACTCTTCCCCTGATATTGCTGAAGGAATCTCAGCGGTTTCTGGGGTACTTTTTGTGAGCTCTAACCTATAATAAAGGCTTCCTTTATCAAAGATATTGAATCAGTTAAGTTAAAGATGTTAAAAGTGTTAATCTAAGAATTCCTTTCCCTCTCAATTGGCTTTCACTCTCTTCATGTTACCATTTCACTAGATCTCCACTAGTCTTCCCGATCAGTCATAATGCAAATTTCTAATGATAAAAACAAAAACATTTGGAGGTCACCTTTTTGGAGAAGCTTCTGTCTTTCACTTCATCAGGTACTTAACGATCAAAAGTCAATGCACAGGAGAAGGGCTGTTTTCCTGGCTAAATCAGATACTGGAATCTGAGTGGAGACAAGGACCTGAACCAACTAATTTAGCAATTAAAGAGCCTCGAGGAAGTGAGAGGCTTTTTTAGCAGTGCAGTCTACTCTGCTTCTAATATACCAAATTACAGTATGGACTTCCTCTGCAAAGATTTGTCAGGTAAAAGGTTCAAGCCGGTAACTTAATCAAGATGTGAAAATCATTCCTCACAGTGACCTCCTCAGAATAAATCTCCCCTCTCAAGGTCACACTGTACATCATCCGCAGCCTTGTGAGATTGAGGAACAGATTATCCAAGTCAGAAATGTTGACAGATTATGTCTTGAACTGCTCTATTCACTTCCACTGATCTAGGAGCAGGATCTCAGAGGGAGAAACTAGGCAGGGAAGGGCACCAGAAGATCTGCTTCTGCACTGGCAGTCATTATCTTGGTCCCTTAAGAGAAGTACGGACTGCCAGAAGCCATTATATCATGTAAGTTTTTTGAATCTTCTGGAGAAAAGCACAACTAAATCTGTATGACTAGCAAGACTATCCAAGGAGAGGCCTGCAAATGTTGGCATCCAAGTAAATTATCTGTACCAGGTTTTTCAATAGTCATATTGTGAGCAACATACAGTAACTCCTCACTTACCGTTGTAGTTGTCCTGAAAAATGCGACTTTAAGCGAAATGATGTTAAGCGAATCCAATTTCCCCATAAGAATTAATGTAAATGAGGGGGTTAGGTTCCAGGGAATTTTTTTCACCAGACAAAAGACTACACACACACACACACACACACTATAAGTTTTAAACAAACAATTTAATACTGGTACACAGTGATGATGATTGTGAAGCTTGGTTGAGGTGGAGGAGTCAGAGGGTGGGATAGTTCCCAGGGAATGCCTTACTGAGCAATTGGCTGAGCCCTCAAGGGGGCTCTGACACTTTACAAGGGACTCTGACACTAACTCTGACATTCTACAAGGCAGCAAGGATGGAGGGAGGGGAGAGAGAGATATGTGCATTTCCTTTTTAAGTACACTGCCTTATTAATTAGATCAGCTTGCTGAGACCGCAGCTGCTGCCAGCAAAGCCCTGTCCTGTGTCCCCCCTGCTCTATGGAAGACGGGTTAAGTGGGGTGCAGGAGTGGGGGGGCACCCTGACATTAGCCTCCCCCTTCCTTCCTCCCCCCCACACAGCAAGCAGGTGTCTCGGGGAGCAGCTCCAAGGCAGAGGGCAGGAGCAGCACATGGCAGTGGCGGGAGGGACACAGCTGAACTGCAGGCAGCTGCTGCACAGGGAACTTAGGGGAGCGGGGAGCTGATGGGGGCTGCCAGTCCACCCTGGTTCAAGCTCCCACCAGCTAGCTGCAACGGGCTGCTCTTCCTGCAAGCAGTGGACAAAGCAGGAGGCTGCCAAACGATGACGTTAGAAGGGAGCATTGCACAACTTTAAACAAGCATGTTCCCTAATTGATCAGCAACAACGAAACAACGTTAACCGGGACGACTTTAAGTGAGAAGTTACTGTATTAGGCAACTTCAAGAAATTGAATTACAGTAACTCCTCACTTAAAATCGTCCCGGTTAATGGTGTTGGGCTGTTACGTTGCTGATCGATTAGGGAACATGCTAGTTTAAAGTTGTGCAATGCTCCCTTCTAACATCGTTTGGCAGCCGTCTGCCAAAACGTTTGGCAGCCGTCTGCTTTGTCCACTGCTTGCAGGAAGAGCATCCCGTTGCAGCTAGCTGGTGGGGGCTTGGAACCAGGGTGGACCGGCAGCCCCCCTATCAGCTCTGCCTATCAGCTCCCTGCTCCCCTAAGTTCCCTGTGCAGCAGCTGCCCAGCAGGCTAGCAATTGCAGATGTCCCTCCCCCCACTGCCATGTGCTGCTCCTGCCCTCTGCCTTGGAGCTGCTCCCCGGGACTCCTGCTTGCTGTGTGGGGGAGAGGGGAAAAAGAGGGTGGCTAATATCAGGGTGTCCCTTTCCCCCTGCTCCTGCACCCCGCTTACCCCATCTTCCATAGAGCAGAGGGGACACACGACAGGGCTCAGGACAAAGGGAGCTTGCTGGTAGCAGCAGCTGCGGTCTCAGCAAGCTGATCTAATTAACAAGGCAGTGTACTTAAAGGAGAAACGCGCATCTCTCTCTCACACACACACACACACACACACACACCTCTCCCCTCCCTCCATTCCTGCTGTCTTGTAGACAGAGAGTTAACCCTTGAGGGCTCAGCCAATTGCTAGTTCATCATTTAGCAGTAAGGCATTCCCTGGAAAATATCCCACCCTCTGACTCCTCCACCAAGCTTCACAGTCATCATCACTGTGTACCAGTATTAAATTGTTTGTTTAAACGTGTGTGTAAAAAAACTCCCTGGACCCTAACCCCCTCATTTACATTAATTCTTATGGGGAAATTGGATTCACTTAACATCTTTTCGCTTAAAGTCGCATTTTTCAGGAACATAACTACAACGTTAAGTGAGAAGTTACTGTATTTTGTGCTCCTTAAAAGCATTTCCTTCAAAGGGCCTACCTGCAGGACAAACAAAACAGACAAGCAGTAGGGTTTTGGGGAAGAAATAGGACCAAGGAAAATCAGGTATAGATAAAAGGATGCTGAGCAAGATAAGGAGCCACCTGTGTGAAAGTCAGCCATTACCTTCACTAGTATGTCCCTGACACTAAACTAAGCTCATCAGAAAAGGCTGTGGAAGCTTGTAAAGAAGATATGTGTGACTGTCTATATCTTTATGTTCACCTCTTCTACAAGACTATGATAAATTTGGAACAATGTATGCCTTGTGAGGTATCATCTGAAAACTCATAATTTGCTGATTTTTGTCCTGGTAAAATCTGAGTGGCAACATTGAATGTAAAATTATAAGATTCTACTGTAGGATATTAGAGACATGTTCCAAGTCTGCAAAAACAGCCACACCTCAGTCAGGGGTCAACAAGATAAAATGGACTATCATTTGGTCAAGTGGCCATTCTTTGGCAGGAAAAAGGGTGTGAGCGAGAAATTTACATCTTGGCAAAGAAACTGCTGGAGGTTCCCACCTCCACAGACTGTCTCCTGAACCTCAGCTGGAGATGATTTTCAAAGAAAAAGAACTATAAGACAGGGGAACAGACACCCCAAAAATACTTGTCCCTCTCTTTCTGCCCACAGCATCACTACCACCTGAATGACAAGAAAAGTAACAGTGAACTGGAGGAGGGGTCCTACTCATAAGGAATCCAACTCATAAGATTGCTGAAAAGTGGTGAGAGAAACCTTTTGAATTTATTTAGCTTGTTAAATTAGGTATTAGCTGTGTTTTACCTTTTATTTCTTTGTAACGAATTCTGACTTTTATGCCTCGTTACTTGTAATCACTTAAAATCTATCTTTCTGTAGTTAATAAACTTGTTTTATCTAAACCAGTGTGCATTTAGATCAGGGGTAGGCAACCTATGGCACGTGTGCCGAAGGCGGCACGCGAGCTGATTTTCAGTGGCACTCACACTGCCCGGGTCCTGGCCACTGGTTCGGGAGGCTCTGCATTTTAATTTAATTTTAAATGAAGCTTCTTAAACATTTTAAAAACCTTATTTACTTTACATACAACAATGGTTTAGTTATATATTATAGACTTATAGAAAGAGACCTTCTAAAAACGTTAAAATGTATTACTGGCACGTGAAAGCTTAAATCAGAGTGAATAAATGAAGACTCGGCACATCACTTCTGAAAGGTTGACGACCCCTGATTTAGATTGAAGTGTGGAGGAAGCTTCATTTGGGATAACAGGATTTGTGTAGACCGTTTTCTACTAAAGAAATGACGGACTTTATATAAGCTTGTATTGTCCAGGAGGGTGCTGGGCAGTACAAGATGCACATTTCTGGGGGAAAATCTGGGGCTGCGAATTTGCGGGTGTTGCTCTGCAGTGTAATTCAGGAGTGTCTGGCCATAGCACTCATACTGTATAGCTGGGAGTAATTTACATGGTGGGGGCTATGCGACAGCAGACCAGAAGTGGTTGCTCTCACAGCAAAGCAGTGAGAAAGGCACCCCAGGTTGGAGAATTGAGGGGACACAGATGTTTAGCAGTGGAGATTGTACCCTAGGTAATGTCACAATAGGTACCAAAAAAACCCAGTTCAACCAGCAAGAACACTATCTCACCCCCTGCAGAACACAAGATTTTGAGCACATTCATCTGGCCAGCCACTTTCATATCACAGCTTTCATCTCCTCTCCCCACCCCCCGTTTCTTAGATACAGGGAGGGACACTTACACCCACCGTCCTGGCTGGCACAAAAGGATGTTGGAAAAACAGTTAAGTTTAAACAAGAGAAGATAAAATTTTAAGAGTTTGAAAAACCTAAATCCTCACTTTATATATATTGAAATAGTTTCTGTATTTTCAGTCCTACTCTACTCTCTGAAAGCTCATGCTCCAAAATATCAGTAGAGTGACAATCTCCTCAGAAATACCACTCTGGTTATTTATAGTTATAAATATATCCCCACCTATTTCTCAAAGCTACTTCAAAAATTAAGTCTCACATAAATACACACACATTTCTGAAACTATCAGAACCAATTTTTTTTAACATAATATAAAATTTAAGTTCCAAAAAATGGATCTAGGAACATAAATAGTCAATCTGATTTTCAAAAGTGCAGAATACCCAGAGGCTCCCATTCAAGTTAATGAGAGCTACTGGGTGCTTAGCACTTTTCAATTTCAAGTTACTTAGGTCCTAAATATGAGCCTAGGAACCTAATTTTAGGTTTCTATATAGAAAAGATTGGCCCTGAAATAATCTTAGTAATTTTCTTTTAACAAAAATCTTTCATATCATATAGAGTCAGCCCAACATTTATCTCCTGCCTCATTCCCCAAAATCTGTTTCCTTAATCAATCAATTCCACATTTGAAAGTCAGGGAATAAAACATGAATGCAGGACTAAAACCCTTCACATGTATAAGCTTCTGAATCTAGCCCCTACAATGAAGAATACAAAAGATACCTCTTGTCCAGTAAGAAAGAGTAGAAGATCTCCTTCCTCTTCTTCACACATGTGAATCTGTATTACTGTTCGAATAGCCGCCTCAAGGTAATCCCTCTCTGGCTCTGGAGTATAGAAAATCTCCACAGGATGGGTACGACCAGGGATAGTTAGGAGAGGACAATTATCAAAATAAATCTGGAACTTGCCAGCATCTAGAGTAGCACTCATAACTATAACCTGTAAGTTAGAGGGAAAACAGAATTACTCCAAAGTTAACATCAAGAACCTACAGAATTTTATACTTAATACATAGATAGTGAGAAACTAAACTTAAAATGTATGATTTAAGTATCAAATTTAAGATTTCATTCCAAATTTCCTTGCTTTAGGGGTCCACTCAACCCATAAGCATTTGTTTGAAAAGTTCTCTTTTGTTTAATATGTTGAAAGAAAGGTTAGGAAAACAGTTTTATAACAAACTGCTTTTATATTTACATGGCTTCCACTAAAGTAAATAGAAAACATATGTATCAGAAGGTAAATATGACCCTTATTAGCAAATCTATTAGTAAGCATAGTGAAATCCATACTCAGAATTTCTTTAATACTTCTGTGCTTCCTGAGTATGTACAGGCTTCTACAAAGCATAATTGCTACTGACCTTCAAGTCAGATCTTTGCCTTACAACCTCTTTCAGAACTCCCATCAAAATATCAGTAGCCAATGTTCTTTCATGGGCCTCATCAAGAATTATAACACCATAGCGCTCCAGCAAAGGGTCATTCATAGCTTCACGAAGTAACATACCGTCAGTCATATACCTGAAGACAAACAATATTTTAAATTTTCCAAATTAATATTGAAGTATCACCTGTGTAGAAACTTCCATAATTCCTTCTCACTCACTACAGTTTCTATTTTACCCATCCCTCCCGCAAACAGCACCACCCAGGCTAAATGCTTACAAGAAGGTGCGATTAAAAAAGAAGGCCGTGAGGCCCAGGGTCACGTTTTTAATCAAGAGAACTGGGTACAACAAGAGCTAAAGCTCAAGGGGTTGTAGTTTGATAAAGATTTCTATTTTTTTTTTAAAGCACAATTTTGCATACTATTATCCTATGCATCCACTTGATTTTATTACTTTTACCCTCATCTTCCACACCCCATTCCCTCCTATTGTTTGCTGCAACTCACTTGTATGTAATCTTAGATTAAATATTCTTTGGGGCAATGACTATCTTCCTAAAGCATACAGTTCAAGAGAAAACTTAGTGTTTAGGACCGTAAATGTTACCCGAATATGAATAAAAACAATGAGGAGTCTTTGTGGCACCTTAGAGCAGGGGTGGGCAAACTATGGACCACGGGCCACATCCGGCCCGCGGGACCGTCCTGCCCAGCCCGAGCTCCTGGCCAGGTAGGCTAGCCCCCGGCGCTCCCCCACCCCCCGCTGTTCCCCCCTTCCCCGCAGAGCCACACCGCTGTGCGGCCAGCATTCTGGGCAGCGGAGCTGCACGCTCCTGCCAAGCAGAGCGGTAGCATGTCTGGCTCTGGCCGGCACAGCAGACAGACATGCTGCTCTGCATGGTGAATGGGCCGGGGGGTTGTATAAGGGGCGGGGGGCCCCGGGCGGCAGTCAGGGGACAGGGAGCAGTTGGATGGGGTGGAAGTTGAGGGTGGGGTCAGGGGGTGGGGAACAGGGGTGGTTGGATAGGCGTGGGGTCCCAGAGGGCCTGTCAGGGGTGTGGATAGGGGTCAGGAGACGGGGACCGGGGCAGTTGGATAGGCGTGGCAGTCAGGGGACTGGGAGCAGGGGGGTTGGATAGAGGGTGGGGTCCCAGGGGGCGGTTAGGGGCAGGGGGTCCCGGGAGGGGGCAGTTAGGGGACAAGGAGCAGGGGGGGTTGGATAGGTCGGGGGTTCTGAGGGGGGCAGTCAGGGGGCGGGGGCCAGGCTGTTTGGGGAGGCACAGCCTTCCCTACCCGACCCTCCATCCAGTTTTGCAACCCCAATGTGGCCCTCGGGCCAAAATGTTTGCCCACCCCTGCCTTAGAGACTAATAAATTTATTTGGGCATATGCTTTCGTGGGCTAAAACCCACTTCATCAGATGCATAGAGTGAAAAATACAGTAGGCAGGTATATATATTACAGAACATGAAAAGATGGGAGTTGCCTTACCAAGTGGGGGGGGGGTCAGTGCTAACGAGACTAATTCAGACAGGGCGGATGTAGCCCATTCTTGACAAGGGGTGAACATTAGAGGGAAAATTACTTTTTGTAGTGACCCAGCCACTCCCAGTCTTTATTCAGGCCTAATTTAATGGTGTCAAGTTTGCAAACTAATTCCAGTTCTGCAGTTTCTCGTTGAAGTCTGTTTTTCAATTTTTTTTCTATCTGGCTCAATGAATTTTTATACAAAATGGAACAGCTCCAACAGGAGAAAGAGAGAGAAAAAGACTGGGTCTATAGCCTGATTAAGGCACACCCCTGGAATGTGGAAGACCTGGGTTCAAGTCCCTCTCTGCCTGGTCTCCCACATTCTAGGTGGCTATTCTTTGGTAGGAAGCTCTCTCGTGAAAATTTTTGACATTTGCTTTGATACACATTGGAATCACACTATTCATATCTGGAAATACTCTGGGTTGTTTTGGTAATGAACTACCTGAATGTGCTATGAAACTCACGCAAAGATAATAAGTGGGCCTCGTCCAGTGTTTTACATACCTGCTCAAGCTAACAATTCTGGATTTCATATATTTTCTCATGATGTCTTAGTCACAGGTGCATTTTGAAATATATAGATTGGTTTCTCCTTATTCAAGTAAGCTGAATCTTGCCGCAATTAACGGACAGAACTGCTCAGATGGTCAGCTTTTATTTCCTTACAACACCAGTCTACTTCCTTGACTGACCAACTGATTGCTGCACATGCTCATGGTGAGCCAGGGAGCAGAACCGATGAGGGACTTGTAGGAGATGGTTGGTTAGCAAGCATATCCATGAGTCCAGGGGGAGGGACTCCAAACTGCACAGGAGGACTAGGTGAGGGAAAACCCAGTGTGTGTCTGTTTAAGTACACCAGCACTTTTGGGGCTCCACTACTGCAACCTCAGTGCACCACGGAGGCCATGTAGCAGTGTAGAAGAAGTCCTCGATGCACCAATGTCTCAGTACAGGCATCCCACTTTATCACCCTGCTCCCCTTTATATGATCACTCATTCCCCTCAACTCCAAAGTTGCAGCTCTACAAGATGTGCATACAGAAACCGAGGAGAGGAGAAAGGAGTTAGGGATATAGAAGAGGGTTTTATGGGCATAATGTCTTGGCTGGAAAACTAAGCAGGGACTGGGACTGTTCCTGTGACCCACAGTAGGAAAACAACCCAGAGTTTGTACTGGGAGGGCCTGGACTGGGAAAGTAGCTCCAGACAGCACCTGTTCTAATGAACCTCACGCGATTCATTAGTATACAATTAATCTCCAGGATACAATAGGATTTTTGAAAGACAAATTACTTTCACATTTCACTTCTCCCCCACCAGATCTGTAGGTCCCCCAGAGCTTAAGCCCCACGTTTCCCCTACTCCTTGTGGGCACAGCCCTCTGTCCCCACAGATTTTCCCCATTCTCCTCTCTCACAACCTTGCTACCTCCATACTCCCAACCAAAACCTTTGGCCCTGCACAAGCCTGCTACCCAAAATAGGCAATTGTCCACTTTTTGTTGACTATTACAATACTTACTTCAGAATTGTTTTTGCACTACTGCAGTCTTCAAATCGAATAGAGTAACCAACTTCCTGGCCCAACATCACATCCATTTCATCAGCAACTCGTTGTGCCACACTCATTGCAGCTACTCTCCTAGGCTGGGTACAAGCTACACCTCTCTTAGGTCCAGGTAAAGACCGCATGTAGTCAACACACCACTGAGGGATCTGTCAAGGACAAATTTGCAATTTAAATACACTTTAAATGCCCAGTCAGATACAACACAATTTATTCTGTAGTTGTTGAGCAGGTGATATCTAAAGATAAAAGTCCTGTTTTACAGCCTATAACTTCAATTAGAAACTGACGGCAAGATTTTTGTAGGAGTCAGATGGCTTATTGGTATTTAAAATTAAAAAAAAAAAATTCCACTTATCCTTCTCATAATTTGCATTTCCTGAATCCATTTACCAATAACTTGGATCAAATATAGATGCGAGGCTGACAAATGAATGAGAAGTACACTTAATTCAAAATGAAGATGAAATATTTCACACTTAAGTAGTACTAGTTTTCACAAAACCTGCCATTTTTCAAATTAGTGAGAAAATGTATTGGTTGGCAGTACATTTAAGCAACTGTCAGATGACCTCAGTTTAGAAGTGCTGACGCTCCACTGGCATCTAAGAAAAGTAAACGCTCATGAAGTTTCATGAAGCCTTAATGTATACATTTTAGGGCATGTCTATACTGCAGTTAGCTGGGTATCAGCATTCAGGTTAGTCAGCTCTACCTGTGTTACTGTGTCCTTGCTATTTCTGCCCAAACTCACCCAGATGTCTTTGGGGCCATATCCCATGATTCTGTGTGCTGAGACACTAAGATTCTTCTTCAGTCAATTATGAGAAAACTTGTCAGACCTTGCGGGGTAACTTTAGAAAAGGACTGGAGGACTGAGTCTTGCCTGTGTCCTCACTGAAAAGAGGGTGGGTTCAGCAAGAGATAAAGCACAGCTCAGGCCTTAAAACAAACCCTCAGCCTGCAAGCAAGCATGGATGCAAAATACAGGTAAGCACCTGCTTGAGTGCTGTGTATGTGAATGGCAAGGTGGTTTGGGCACACACACATGTAGAAGCATGGGCTAAGGCCACATGGTAGACATACCCTTGAAGATTGTTATAAAATTGTTTAAATATGTTATAAAGCACACTTTAAACTTAAATATTTATTACAGATGCAGTTCCTTGAAAAAAATACCCAAGTGTTAAAAATTTGGCTGAATCAGAAAATATCTTAAAATATCACAGTGAGAAGTAAAAAGAACAAAGTGTGGAATCTCCATTTGGTTAGAGTTCCTAAAGAAACAGGAAGAGAATCTAACTTTTACCAAACAGATATGAATTTCCAGTATTACCAATGGAATCAGAATGTGTTTATTTTGTTTGCCTAACAAGCAATTTACTGATCCAATGACGGGAGATTTAGTCCCACACCCCCCTCATTTACAGTCTGTATTAAACTTTATTCTTAATACAGAAAGAAAAATCTGTACCTCTGATAATCTGATATGCAGAAGATAGTGAATGAAATATACTTGGATTACACTCTTAATTTGATGAGAGGTTCAGTAAATCACATTATCTGAAGACATCTCCAGGGATAACCAGTCATGGGTCTAGAGGTCAAGCAGAACTCCCATAACATTAATGTCCATGTAACCAGGCCCCTAGTAATTTCCTTTCAGAATACTCCTAGATTAAGAGCTAAAACAAAGTGCAAAAAGAGAAAGATACAAACAAAACTACAGAATCCCACTAAACACAGAGGATGAATGACTTAATACATGTAAGTTTCTCTTAATAGAAGAAAGTATTTTTTCTTCAAAAATGTTATTCTATAGACTGCTACTGGAAGAAACTGAACAGGCCCAAGATCCCAAATGCAACAGAAAAATCCACAAGCTGCAACAGGAGGCAAACACAAAGACATACCGAAAAAGCAACATGTTTTTAGTCAGGGCTTTGGAGCGGAGCCCGGAGCACAGCTCCAAAGCCCTGTTTAGGATTAAGGTACCCTTCTTATAAATATGAAAAATACAAGAGGTCTAGAGTACCTACTAAAAATTGTCAAAAGAGGGATAACAGACATCTGAACAGAAAAGAACCCTAAGGAGCAGAAAAGTTTGGACAAGATAGGCAAAAGAATAGGTTCTGTACCATAGGAATCTGAGTGCAGATTATCTGAGTAGAAACATGCACACAAGTGCTTCACAAATGTGAAGAGGAGAAATGAAGTCACTTTGCAGGACACCAGTAAAAATGCAAGTCTGAGGCTAGTTGCTGAAGCATCGCCTCTACAAACAGAATAAGTCTCGACGTGACCTTAAAACACCAGGCTTGCCAGACTACAACAGTGAGAAATATAATTAGACAGCCATTTAGAAATGGTTTTCTTGATAACAGAATCTAGTATAATGGTGTTAAATGAAAAAAGCTGGGTGGACTTTAAGGGCTTTAATCTGATTCACATAAAAACCAAAAGATCTCTTTACATCAAGTTTACAAAGAAAGACCTCACCAGGACCAGCATGCAAGCACACAGAAAGATGACTGTTTCACAATAAAGTGGAACTCGGTCATCATCCCTGGTAGGAATTTAAAATAAATCTATAGCATCACACGGTCCTTATAAAACTTAGCATCATGTGGATTGGTAAGAATCTGAAGCCACTGCACGAGCCAAAATTACTGCCACCAGGAAAATGGACTTTCCTTGTAAGAAAGCTATTTCACAGATATCAAATGGATCAGGAAGAGCTTTCATTAGCTTTGTGAGTCCCTTGACACAGAGGGGCTTTCTAATGAAGGGTAGAGATTTTCAAACACAAAAACCACTACATGAACCTGGTGACAAGGGGCTGCTGAGAGAATAGTCTACGTTGGATACATTTGTGACAGGCCAAAATAATAACCAAATGAACATTCAGTAGAGTTCTTAAAAACAGATTAAGTCAAATGAATAATGTAATCAAGCCAAGAGTTCCTTTTCGTCGTCGTCGTTAGTTTTTTTGGCGCGGAGTAGGGAAAAGAACACGGGTACTGTTTAAAGGATTTAAATGAGATTCTTTAACTACTTAAAAACCTTCACTGCTTAAAAGTTTACAGGGTGAAATCCTGCCCCATGGAAGTCAGTGGCAAAACTACGGTTGATGTTAATGGAACCAGGTTTTCACCTGTAATTCTTTTCTTGTGGATTGTTGACACACGTGCTCAGAAACCCCATGCATTCGGCCTCAATTCTCAAACTATGCGCAGGGTAGCGGCATCACTGGGTGTATGTTGAACAGTATTCTGTTCTGTGTGATGAGACTCCTAGTGGGAGCAGCTACTATCTCTATGGGTCAGTCACTAGGAAAATTTAAGAGCATTATGGAAGTGCCAATTACAGTTCCACAGTTAAGGTGGACTTGAGTTTTGCACTTTCAGCAAGGATTCAATCACTTATTGACAGAGGTGTCAATAAGCATATTTTGTTTAATAAACTTTAAGAGAGCAAGGGAAGGGAGTTCTGAATATTAATGTGCACCTTCTATTGTGACTATACTGACAACAGTACCTGTGTGCTTTAATCGTAGCTGCTGCCATTGCAGCCTTAAGGGGGTTCTCTCCCCAAACCGGTGGAACGCCTGAGCCAGATAAGGAGGAGAAAGAAGAGAACTTGGGATGACATTTTCAATGAGATCCTGCAAGCCAGTGATATACCAAGACTGCGAGCAAAGGGCCTGGAAGGTGAATACTGCAGATAGATTGGAGAAGGAAAGAGCGGAGAGGAGAAGAATTCACAAATCCTAGCAGGAAAAGGAGTTCCAGTATATAATGGGGCTTCTCCGGCAGCAAACAGATGCTGCAGACTCTTGTGGATCTACAGGTTCAACGATCCTGGGCTCGCCTTTCATTGCAGTCAATGGAGAACTCCATTACAGTGCCTCCCTACATCTCCCCCTCAACATTCCACATGGCTTCAAGAGCCGCATCCCTAGCCCTACCACTCCTCTCTGGGGGACATTAAGGACAATCACACTTCACATACACCTCTGAATGCCATAGTTGCTGTTTGTGTAGGTAAAATGGACATATATGTTCTTTCCCCTTGTTAAGTTCTGTTCCATTAAATTAAGTTAAATGTAGTTGCTTTTAAATTGCACAGGTTTTTCTTTGCACTAGTTTTGTTACTGAATAAAATTATATTGTTTGGAAAAGAATTAACCTTTATTAGTTCACAACATATGCTGCAGAGTGCCTAGCAGTTCCGAAAGTACCCACTTGTTACTGTACATACAGTGACCCACAACTCAGAGGATCAGTGAAAAATAGTAATCAAATGTACACCAAGCACTGTAAAATTAACAGGTGCACTGACAGTGTTGTATTCATAGGTGTACACCAAAGCACCAAAACAACAGGGCCAGGTAAAGCATAGTTCACCACAATACATTACTGTGGCTCACTGTTAAAGTGCTCTTTTCAAAGCCTCTGAGCTGCATAGCTCGACATTGAGCTCTTCTAATAATCGTTGTGTCTGGCTGTTCAAATTCAGCAGACAGGCACTCCTCCTCCACCATGGCAGCAACTTTTCCCCCTTTGCTTCACAGATACTATCCAAGAAAGAGCAGGCAGCTATAACCACTGAAATCCAATCTTGTGAGTAAACAACGCCAGCATCCCTTAAATCTACCAAAAGCACATTCAACTGTAATTCTGTACCTGCTGAGCTGGTAGCTGAATCTTTCCTTGGTGCAGCTGCGGTGGCTGGTGTATAGCTTCATGAGCCGGGGAGCAAGGGGTAGGCTAGGTCCCCCAGGATCACTATTGAGATTTCAACATTTTCAATCATAATCCGCTAGTCAGGAAAGAAAGTCCTTGCCTGTATCTTTCTGAACAATCCTCTGTTTTTAAAGATGCGAGCATCATGCTGCACCTTGCCTGACCAGCCAACACTGATGTCGGTGAAGTGGCCCCAGTGATCCATCAATGCTTGCATAACCATAGCCCTCTCTAATGGTGTACTCTGTGGTAAGGTGGTCTGGTACCAAAATAGGGATGTGTGTGCTGCCTGTTACTCCACTGCAGTTCAGGAACCCCATTGCTGCAAATCCATCCACTGTGTCGTGCACACTGCCAGGAATCACAGTCCAGCATAGATTCTAGGACTGGAAGGGACCTCGAGAGGTCATCGAGTCCAGTCCCCTGCCCGCATGGCATAGCAGGAGACAATTAACAGCCGTACACGCTTGCATGACAAAAACCCCTGCAGTGGATTTTCCAACTCCAAAATGATTTCCCACTGACCAATAATCACCCAGTGTTGCAAGTTTCCACAGTGCAACTGCCACTCTCTTATCCACGGTCAGTGCAGCTCTCACTTCGTTATCCTAGCACTGCAAGGCTAGGGCGAGCTCAGCACACATATCTAGGAATGTGGTCTTGAGCAATGGTTGTAAAATTTTTGGATGTGCATCATCCCAAACCTGCATTACCATGTAATCCCATCAGCGTTCATTTCTCAAGCCCAGAAGCAGCACATCATCTGCAACTGCTCTGTGAACACCACTGTCAACCTTGAATTGGTTCTTGCTATGTACAAAACCAATCTGTCCTCCGAGAAATCATCACGTTCCCTGTTGATTCAGTTCTTCTGTGGCCCAGCAAATATCGGAAAATTATCTGTTCTGTGCTTGCAATGCTTATGACAACAGAACAGAGCTGTACAAGCTCCATGCTTCCAGATGGTAGAGAGCAAGGATGGCCGAGCAGGTTCATGGGATTTTTTAAAAAGGCACAAATATTATGGGATACAGACGACATTATGGGTTGGAAACAATTTAACACTGGGAAGTTGATCTCTTACACCCATTCATGCCTGTGTGACTAATTTCCGCCCCATTATGCATTGTCAAAACTTACGCTGGAGAGTGGCAGGTTGCATAGTGGGATACCTACCTATGGTGCTCTGCACTGTCCATTGACATAAGCACTTCTGGTGAGTACACACAGCGCCGATGCAAGAAGACAAGCATGCATGCACACAAGTGATATACTACCCATAGCAGCTTTATGCCAATTTAACTTGTGTTGACCAAAATTTGTAGTTTAGACATGGTCTAAGACTTAGGCTACTAAGTCCCTCAGTCAGTTCTGAAAATTTTACCCCACGTGACCTACTTTGTAACCAAGAATACTGGAGGTTTAAGCCATTCATATGAAGGATACAAGCCACCTTATACCACTGCAGATGAATTCTCGGAGGCTGCAGTTAGTATCCTTGATGGACTTCTATATATTCAAGTGACTGATTTCTTTAATGGACTTTTGAGAACACGTTTCTTTTCCAAAGGACTTGTATATTCAGAGTTGCCTTAGACAACCCATTGCACAACGTGCTGACTTCAGCTGAAGTACATAAAAAAAAACAACAACAACAAAAAAAAACCACTATGTAATACCACAGAGGTATGTTACCATGCCTTCTTCCACTGACAAACAATTGGTTCCAGAAACCTGCAGTGAGAGGGACATCTTGTACCTATGTCCTCAACATTTTCCAGACTTTCAAACTTTATTTTTGACTAAAATCTATACAAATTTATACTAAAATCTGCTACAAATTCATTACTACCTGTTTAAAATCTTTTTTTTAGTCTTTATGAATCCATCTGCCTATACAGGGAGATTTAGGCATGCAATTTAATAAAGGACTTTTCCACATGAGCCCTCTGAGGAGAAACCAGGAACTATATAAAAGTGTTTGTACCCATACCCAAACTAGCAATTTTCTGATCCCTTAACAGATCCACTTCTATGTGCCACTCCCAATGTCTTGCTTATTTTGTAAGTCCCCAAATCTCTGGTGGGTTAGCAGGGGGCCTTTAGATCTAAATATCACATTGTTCAACGCACCAATAGCTTTGGAAAGCTATATATTCAGTACAAATCTAACCCAGGGAGATTTCCTCCTAGGATACAGAAGGGCATCCCACTGTCCTCTGAAGGAGCCAGCAACCTACAGAAGTAGTATAACAACAAGAAGCACCACCAGTTAAAGAGAAAATATATAATGTTGTTCTCTTTGGACCAGAGTATGGAAGATTTGAGCTTCAGTTTCTTTGATGAGCATAGCCCAGGGGCAGCAGCAGTCAGGAAATGAGTTCTAATTCTGGCCCTAACACAGACTAGCTGTGAAGTCATGGGTAAATCACCTAACCTCTGCAGCACTGTTTCACTATCATTAAAGTGTGAATTTCTCTCCTTCATAAGTGTTGACATTAAATGTATCTTTTAGAGTACAAAGTGATATTCAAGTACTATTGAGATATTAGATTTTTGTATGTCAATTTTCTGATTAAATTCAACTCAAGATCACTCAGTGCCATAAAAACAGCAGTACACACATTTTTCAGAAATGCTTTTCCTTTAGTTTTCACCCATTAGCTGGACTAGGATCTTAAAATTAAAATTATAATGTGTAAAATAGAGATCAATGTTTTAGGCATTAAGCAACTGAAAAGTTCATTAAACAAGTATTGCTCAAGAGGGTAAGACTTGTGATGTGTCACTAAGACATTGAAATAAAATTAACACAATACTAAACAATTTATCATAGTAATCCAAAAAAAAAAAAAAGGATATAAACACTCCATCCTGTAACAAAATCTTAAAACTTTAAGCAAGAAGCATCAAGTGAATAAGAACTCACCTGTGTCGTTTTACCAGACCCGGTCTCTCCAACCAGTACAAAAGACTGGTTCCTAATCAGGATATCTGTAAATCTTTCCTTATACTCCCAGACAGGGAGCTGAAGCCGCTTCTTTAGGATTTCATAGTATCGAGGTGTATGTGGTAGGTTTGTGAATGGATTAATACCCTGTGGAAGTATTGCTGGTTTTAAAGGTGGTAATCCACCACCAACAAGAAGCATAGAATTAGATGAAGGACGCAAATCTTTTTCCTTGTCTCTCTCTCTGTCACGATCTCTCTCTCTGTCACGATCTCTCTCTCTGTCTTTAGAACGATCTTCACGATCCCGGTCACGATCTCGATCCTTCCTAAAAGGATTTCCAGAACACAGCAAAAATACAGAATGTTGAAGTAAATATTTAAAGACAGAATATCTCCTATGAATGAAGTATTAAGAAAACTAGATAAAAATGAAGAGTTTAGGTTCTTTTCTTTACACTGAGTAGTTTTAAAAATAAGAAATAGGAGCTAATCTAAAACAAAAGAAATTATTAAACTAATGTTTCACTGTGAAATACATTATGCAGCTCATGCAAACTGAATGCACAGTAAATATTTTAAACAGTTTTGCAAGCAGTTTCACTTAAGTGTACTGCAGAGAAGGAAAAATATCACTGTTTACTTGCTTGTGTCATTACAAAGACCAAATTTCATGTTTGAGGCATATGCTATATTAGTTATGCAAAAATTACAAAAACACTCACTGCTCATGAGTGCTGGAGATAATACACACATACAGATACATACACCTACACGCACACAAAAAACAAACTTTATAAATAGACATAATTAAGCTTCCTAGTAATAATGGTAGAGAAACCAGAGTAAAAGCATTTGTTTTTTAAAGGCAGAGAAACTGGGGTACAAAATGCACTATGGCATATCAAATTTGGGGCCTAAACCGTATGATAAATTCCCTTTAAATTAAGAGGGAACTGCAAGTTAAAATTAATCCCAATCAGGCTGGAGGGAATATTCAGATCAAATATATGGAGTAAACTCAATCTGCCTTTTAGTTTCACAAGTCGCCTTCAAGTGGGTATCAAGTTTAATTTGGCCTCAGGTTTAGATTTCACAAGAACAAGGACTATAGACCAATAAAAATGTTTCTCACAATTCCCCTACCCAATTCACCAGAAACAGTTTTTTTGTGGAAGGAACATGGTCAATTTAAAATATAGTCCTTCTGGGGGGAAAAAAATGTATGAAAGGTAGTTTCATATACTACACCTGGCCTTGAATCACACTGGTAACTTTTGTGATTTTACAATCCCATTTCCTTTTTAAGTTTTTTTTCTCCCCGTTACCCCGTGAGAAACCCTCACAAACAAAAGGGGAAATGGACTATACAGTGGAAATGGAGAAACTGACTATCCACAAAGAGCTGTCAAACAAAACAAAAAAAATTGGAAAAGTTCGCATCTTTCAGTGACAAACACCATTTAGGATTACTGTAACAGGTGAAAATTTTCAGCCAGAAGTGTGATTTAATTTGACAGTATCCCTTTAAACTAAAAAACTTCCCCGGGACGTTTGCAACCAAACCTTTTCCAGGATTGTGTTAGTGACACTCAAATGTTGAAATAGAGGAGAAACTAACTAAACACAAGTAAAACAAAGGCCCCAAACTTGAAGAAAAAAAAAAAAAAGTATGCTCATGCTTAACTTTATGCACTGAGAATCATCACACTGAAGTCAATGGGGCTACTCACAGTGCATAAAGTTAAGCACGCGTGATAGTATCTGAAGGACTGGGACCCAAGCATGTTTCCACTGTCAAAGATGAGAACAAAAATAAACTGGGAAAAGCAAGATTGTTGAAAAAGATAATACCGAACTACCAAGAGGGCATTTGTAACATAGGTTAAGAAATTTAGTGATTTTCCACATATGTACCCCTTCCCTTTAAAAATCTCTGACCCATATTTTCAATAGCAACCACTAGTTTTGTGAGCCGATCTTTTAAATACCTAATATCTGATTTTCAGGCCTGCACTACAGTACAAGGTTATGTTGGCACAGCTATGGTGGTTAGGAGTGGGGAGAGGGAAATCACACCCCCTAGCCAACATAACCCTCAGTGTATATGAAACTATGCCAACAAAAGAGTGCTTCTGCTGGTTTAGCTAACATCTGTTTGGTGAGGTGTTACTATGCCAGCAAGAGAATTCTGTCTGCCTGTATACACTGCATCTACACTAGGTGACTATGCTGGCATAGCTATGCTAACATAAGTCCTGTAGCATAGACATAAAATCAAAGTTACACAGCACTGACTCGATTAATTTCAGTTGAAGTTGCGGGTGTTCAACACTTTTTAAAATTAAGCCTTAGATCTAAAGCTGAGCACCTAAAACCGGAGGATACTTTTGAAAATCTGGCCCTCTGAAACAAGTCAACTGTAGTTGGATGTAGTATACGTGACATTCTTGTTCCTGGAAAGGATTTACCAGTAAACTGAAGTTTAGTACCTCAAGGTAACAGCATTGTCTCTTGCTGCAAAAGAGATAATTTAGCCTATCCATTTGGTCATAAGAGTTGTAAATAAGGTATTTATAAAATTAACACATTTTAAATAGGAATTGTGTCTTACAATTTTTTTTTTTAAACGTACAAGTACCCCAACTTTTTCTACAGAATTTCTAGTATGCTGTTGATACAAATCAAACTGCCTCAAAACAGTTCTGTGGTCAGGTACAGCAACTATAGATAAACAAATGTTATACTTACATATGTAAAAAATTAAAGAACAATTAGTGACCTTTTGGCTTGCAAGCTGAGGATTCCCTCAACTTCATATCCTTTGAATTTCAATTCACAAACTTCAAATGGCACAACAACAAAAATCCTAATAATCTCACCTAAAAGTAAATGGCCAACTGATCTCTTTAGGAACTCTTCTTATTCTCCCTCTCCATTTTGGGGGCAACAGAAACTCTTCCTATTGAGCACCAGGCTGCCTCATACTATTCAGGGAAATAACAAGAATGGGCACAGTTCCTGAAGAGAGCTCATGGCCAATTACTGCCCCCCACAGCATCTCATATGCATCCTAGGCTGCTACTGGCCATGCCTCCTTTTAATACACAAAGTAATGAATAGGCCTGGGAGCTTCTACCTACAAAAAAATGAAGTTGCAACCAGCTAAAGTCAGCACATAGTAGTTTTGTATTTTACAAATTCTAAGCCCAAGATTGTTTTAAGAAGTGGCTGAGTAACCTTGCTCTTATGAGAAAAGGCCCATAACAACTCTAATTTACCATATCTAGATCCTCAATTGATTGTATGGCTCTAGAGGTGACCAGAAAGAATTACTGACACCATTAATATGTTATTTATCTTTTAAAAAGACCTAAAATCTACAATATTTTGTGTCACTGTTACCCTCACTCTCCCTCTGGTTTCAAAAATTTGTTCCATTTTATCCTAATTCACGCACTAATCCTGCAATGAGCTTTACAGTCCAAGGCCCTGATGCATCATCTTAAACTGTCTGAGCCAGCACCTGTCTCATGCTATCTGTTTGAACACCATCACAATGAGGGTCTGATGTGACTGAAGCCCCTGTGCACTAATGTAATATGAATAATAAATATAGCAAGTGCTTAAAACTTAATTTTTAAATGAAAGCTTACATTTTGCTGAAATTGATGTCTTCTTATGCCCTCACACTAGCCAGGAAAAGTATCCTTAGTTACAACTGGAAAGAGATTTGTTTTCAGGCTTTACAGCAATGTATTCAGTTGTGGGGGAGAAGTCTATTGGGATGCTGCAGAAGTAGTTTAGACTTTTAAAAACAGTTAATGATCTGTCTAGAATAGCGTGTTTAATGAGATTTGCGTATACTAAACTCTGAAAATGTTTCTATTAGTAGTGAGGTCAGAACCTATACAAACGGACAGAGAGATTGAGAAAATGCATAGAAAAATGTCAATTTGGAAAAATGCAAACTACACCTGGCAAAAAATAGATATTTGATTGGAGGGAGAGTCTGGAAGCAGAAGGAGGCCCCGTGACAATGAGAAGCTTTTCACACCTTTTGTTTGAAAAATAAGCCTAACACTATGATCAGACTGTTATGAATGAGACCACCCACACCAGCATTAGATAGGGTAATAACTTTTTTCTAAATAAGGACTATGAACCCTCATGCTTCAAGGCATATACCAGTTACCAACTGACATTTATTAGGACAAAATTCTCCCTAAAAGGAAAACTATTCCGTAAGTGTCTACTTTGGCATTTCTTGCATCTTTCTCTGAAGCTTCCATTATAACCACTTTCACAGAGGAGATACTGGATTAGATGGTGATTTGATCCAGTATGGCGATTCCTATTAGTCCTCCATCATTTTCAATTAGTCCATTTAACTGTTACTGTTGCCCACACACAACCAAGAAAAATCTATAGAATACTATTTTAAATTTCAGAATTCAAATGCTTCAACCAAAAGGTAAACTAATTTAAGGACACTCCGTATACTTTTGTTGTTGGTTAACATCCATCCACCCCATCAATTTTCAGTCTAAGTTAAAAACAAAAATAAATTATATGTAATTAAATTCACTCCTGCATCTCCTACCATCTCTTCCAATGTTTGTGATTTTACAATTACTTTTTTTTTTTTTTTTTTTTGGGTAATGCTTTCCCCTCTTCTGTTCACCTGTGGAAAATCTCACACAAAGAGGAATGATTGATCACACAGGGGAAACAGTGAAACTGACTAGACACAAAATGCTGAAAGATGCACAGAACACCAACAAAGGAATATCTTTGTCGTACCCCTCCCCCCGCCACCTTTGGTTTCGTTAATCATAGCTGTTACTCGTAAACAGCAGTTTGCAAAGCTGCAGACAGAAGTTGCCGAGATCACTCTACATTACTGAGGGAAGATGATCAGCCTAAGGCCGAAAACTATGATCTGGTTCAGGCCATGTCGGAGCGCTGGGGACACGAGTTTAGAAATGCCGATCCCCGCTCAGCGCTGCGCGGGGACCCGGGTTCACGGGACTATCTCATCGAGCGATATGGGGTTGCGGCGGTAACTCAATGACCCGAGGAACCGGGTAACGGGAGAACGGATGGGGTCACCGTTTGCACGGATACAGGAACCTTTCTGCTGCAAATCGGAGCCCGCCCCGGCCAGGACTTGGGATTCCTACAAGGAAAGGCGCAGGGGCCGGCTCCCGGCCGCTCCCACCCAGCTCGCCCGGCGCCCCCGCCGTGTCCCCTGCCCCGCACTGGGGCTTCCGACTCTTGGAGGAGATGGACGGAGCCCTCTCTAGACTCAGGGAAACCACCGGGCTCTTGAGCCGCCCCACCCCCCGAAACGGGCCGAGGAGACGCGCCCACCCCAGGGATTCGCCATGCGGCTTGTGTGCCGAGCCCAGGCGGCTCCTAGCCCCGCCGATTCCCGCCCCCCGGCCAGACCCAAGACGGCAGGGCGCGAGTCTGGCGCCGAGGGTACAAAGCGGATTAGGGGGGATCCGCTCCAAGAGCGAAAGTGACCGGCCCCCGCCCGCAGGCCGCGCGGCCAGGCCCCGGCGTCCCTCACCCGTCAGCCATGGCGCGCTTCTTGCTGGAGGTGTAGTCATCCCCCAAGTCTAGGCGATGGCGCTTGGACATCGTGCCAGCGGCAGCAGGGGGCCTTCAAGCGGGGACGTGGACGGCGGCTCCGCGCTCTCCGCTCCTCGGGCAGCAGCAGCGGCGGCAGCGCCGCGAGGCCAGGAACAGCAACTAAAATGGCGGCCGGAAGGAAGCTCCGCTCCGCGCGAGACACTGAACGAGCGGCTTCGAAGAGGGGGAAGCGGTGCAACCTCTCTGTTTCCGGCTGGGAACCTTACCCCCGCGCGTCCGGGTCCGGCCCGCGGGTCGCTCTTCGGGACCCCCATTGCCACCCACGGAGCGGAGTGGGGGCCACAGCGTGGGGCGGTGCGAGCGGGGAAAGGGGTGAGGCCGGAGTGCTCTGCCATGGCGCACACATGCAGCAAAAGCCAGTGCTGGGCAAGCGGGCCTGCCAGGGGTGGTGTGCACGGGACAGCCTGGAACTATGGGTACTGCCCCATGGCCCAAAGCAGGACCACCTCCCCACGCCCAGCCCCCAGGGACACGGTACCCTGACTAGGGACCAGAGTGTGACTGTGGCTACAGCTGGTAGTGCCCTCCTGCAGCGTTTCCAGGAGCAGCCTGCTTATAACAGCACATGGCCCAGATCCACAACTGGGCCTGGGAAACATCTCACCGGCCCCAGCCCTTCAGCACCAATAGGCAACGCTTTCCCACAATGACTGTGTTGTGCCAGTGTCATCACTTTTCTGACATGACCTTGTGACTTGCTATGATGGCTGACAGCCTTGCTCCACAAACAAAGACCCAATCCTACAGACTTGTTACATATGTCCATCATAACTTTACACATCATGGGACCTATTTAAATCTTTGTAAGATTGGGGCCATAGCTGCCCACCCATTAGTAGCACCAGCTCAGAGCAACTCAAGCCCCACTATAGGTCTGCACACACAGCTCTTTCATGCTAGGCATTTCAGCTGATGTCAATGAGAGCAGGAAAGACTTGAGAAGGCATCATAGTAGAAAGTATCTCCTATGATGGTAGATATGCAGGTGACTGAGCCTCTGATAGTGTAGCTGATGTGATTACCAACGTGATATATGCCATCATGTGCCAGCAATGCCCCTCTGCCATGTACATTGGCCAAACCGGACAGTCTCTATGTAAAAGAATAAATGGACACAAATCAGACATCAAGAATTATAACATTCAAAAACCAGTTGGAGAACAGTTCAGTCTCCCTGGCCACTCGATTACAGACCTAAAAGTCGCAATATTACAACAAAAAAACTTCAAAAACAGACTGCAACAAGAGACTGCTGAATTGGAATTAATTGGACACCATTAAATTAGGCTTGAATAAAGACTGGGAGTGGATGGGCCATTACACAAAGTAAACTATTTCCCCATGCTTTCCCTCCTCCCCCCCTCCTCCCCCCCACTTCCTCATATCTTCTTGTCAATTGCTGGAAATGGGCCATTTTTATTACCACTACAACCAGTTCTTTTTTTCTCTCCTGCTGATAATAGCTCACCTTAACTGATCACTGTCCTTATAGTGTGTATGGTAACACCCATTGTTTCATGTTTTCTGTGTATATATATATCTTCCTACTGTATTTTCCACTGCATGCATCTGATGAAGTGGGCTGTAGCCCACGAAAGCTTATGCTCAAATAAATTTGTTAGTCTCTAAGGTGCCACAAGTACTCCTGTTCTTTTTGCAAATACAGACTAACACGGCTGCAACTCTGAAACCTATCTCTACTGAGACATCCCAGAAATTAGGATCATAAAACAAAGAAAACGAGGAGTCTGATGAAGTGGGTTCTAGCCCACGAAAGCTTATGCCCAAATAAATTTGTTAGGCTCTAAGGTGCCATAAGGACTCCTTGGTTTTTTTGCTGATACAGACTAACGCGGCTACCACTGAAACCTGTCACCATAAAACAAAGAGAACCCCTTCAGGAATGATGGTGGTGTGGGAAAGGAACTAACTGGTATTCAAGAGATCTGAATTCAATTCCTGCTTCTGCCACTTTTTCCTACTCGCTGTCTTGTCTCATCTATTTAGGGCTTGTCTACATAAGCAAGTAATATCTATATAAGCTATAGTTTGAATTTAAACCTGTATAGTTATACAGGTGTAACTCCCCATGTGGACACTCATAATATAAGTCTGTTTGTTTTGTTTAAGCTAAACAAAAAAAGCCATCTTATTTCCAGAATAAGAATGTCCAAAGAGGGAGTTATACCAATATAATTTTTATTTGGATCTACCAACTGCTTTAAATTTGGGGACTCTAGATTTTGAGCTTTGTAGTGGCCAATCAGGAGTCAGCATCCAGGCAATACTTCAAATTTATACACAACTTTGGGGTATCTATTTCAGGGGTCATGGCAGTGTAGCCTTATATTGGCATGGTTCTATTCCAAATTTTGACCTGCTAAAGGCCATTTTGGCATTATCATTATTTGTTTATATTTTGGTAGCACTTTGATACCCCAACCCCATTGTGCTGTGCACTATATAAACAAATAACAAAGATACAGTCCCATCCCAAAGAGTTTCCCAGCTAAGACCTTGATTTTGCAAACACATATGCATCTGCAAGTACTCCCTTGATTTCAAATGGACTACTCATGGTGGTAAAGCTGAGCACATGCATTAGAGTTTCCAGGATCAATGCCTAAATATAAGGTGAAAGATAACAGGTAGCTAGAGCAAACAGATGGGGGTGCACAAAGGTAACAATGAGACAAAACTGACCAATGAGATAAGCATCTTGCCACAAGCCTGAGGGATGCAATACAGTAGAACCTCAGAGTTATGAAAACCAGAATTACAAACTGACTAGTCAACCACACACCTCATTTGGAACCGAAACTTAAGTATGCAATCAGGCAACAGCAGACACACACACACACACACACACACACACACACAAAAAGCAAATACAATGCAATATTGTATTAAACGTAACCTACTAAAAATAAAAGGGAAAGCACCATTTTTCTTCTGCATAGTAAAGTTTCAAGGCTGTATTAAGTCAATGTTCAGTTGTAAACTTTTGAAAGAACCAAAACGTTTTGTTCGGAGTAGGGCCATACCAAATTCACAGTCCATTTTGGTCAATTTCACGGTCATAGGATTTTTAGAATCATAAATTTCATGATTTCAGCTATTAAAATCTGAAATTTCACGGTATTGGAATTGTAGGGGTCCTGACCCAAAAAGGAGTTGTGGGGGTGAGGGGTTCACAAGTTTATTTTAGGGGGGGTTGCAGTACTGCTACCCTTACTTCTGTGTTGCTGCTGGCGGTGGCGCTGCCTTCAGAGCTGGGCAGCTAGAGAGCAGCGACTTCTGGCCAGGAGACCAGTTCTGAAGGCAGAGCCGCTGCCAGCAGCAGTGCAGAAGAAAAGTGGCATGGCATGGTATTGCCACCCTTTCTTCTGCACTGCTGTTTGGAGAGCTGGGCCGCCCAGCTCTGAAGACAGCGCAGAAGTAAGGGTGACAATACCAGTACCCCCCTAAAATAACCTTGCGAGGCCCCTGCAACTCCCTTTTGGGTCAGGATCCCTCAATTTGAGAAACACTGGTCTCCCACCATGAAATCTGTATAATAAGGGTAAAAGTACTCAAAAGACTAGATTTCATGGGGGAGACATGTTCTTCATGGCTGTGAATTTGGTAGGGCCCTAGTTCAGAGTTACGAACATTTCAGAGTTACGAACAACCTCCATTCCCGAGGTGTTCATAACTCTGAGGGCACGTCTTCACTACCCGCCGGATCGGCGGGTAGCAATCGATCTATTGGGGATCGACTTATCGCGTCTAGTGAAGATGTGATAAAATCGATCCCTGATCGCTCTGCCGTCGACTCCGGAAATCCACCGCGGCAAGAGGCGGCAGCAGAGTTGACGGCGGCGCGGCAGCGGTCGACTTGCCGCCGTCCTCACAGCCAGGTAAGTCGACCTAAAATACGCAACTTCAGCTACACTATTCACGTAGCTGAAGTTGCGTATCTTAGGTCGACCCCCTGCTGTAGTGTAGACCTAGCCTTAGATTCTACTGTACATATGCACATAATGGAACAGAGAGTCACTCATCTTTCAAAAGTAAGTTGTTAGTTGGGAAAGTATTTTTTTTAATTTCTTCCATGTGCATCTGTATTAATAAAAACCCTAGATTAATGAAACTGAAGGAATATTTATGATTTGTTTCCCTATTTATTCTTTATACTTTCCATTTCTCATTCTAGATAACAAAGATTTACTAGCCAGTTTCATATTCCTTTTAGTAAACTCTTAGCCAGTTTCATTTTCACTTTTTTCACTTTTTATATTAATGTAATACTATTTTGTTTGGGTTGCAAAGGAGTGTTTAAATGCAAACCAAACACTAATTTGATTTAAATTATTTCTCTAAATTTACTACATGTTTATAATTGTATTAGGTTTACACACACAAAAAAAATCCCTAAACATTGGGCCTAAACTATCTATTACTTTAATGCAGAGGTGCAGCCCGCAGAGACGTACAACTCCTGCAATACAAAGATATGTTATGGCTGGTTGAACCAAGGTAGAACAGAGATCCCCTCTCCATTGTAGAACTCCTTTGCCACCCCTACTCTGCCAATATTGGATACAAATGTATTTTTATTTTCTATTTGCTTATTAAAAACAATAAAAATCCTGAGTGTACATTTGCATTACTAAAGCCCACAGTTTTGTTTTTTAAAGTTGGGCCATCTAAAATTGGCTGCAACAAGAATACTCCCTGTATTAATCACTATTATTTGCTGTGATAAAACCATAGACACATGAACAATCCTAAACACAACATCCATCACAGCTAATCTGTCTCGGAGAACAGCCTAAGTGAATAGGTGGACTTCACGCCACACCCAAAAGGTAAACTTAGGCTATGTCTACACTGGTAATTGAACAACAAAACTTTTCAGAGGTAGGGTGACCAGATGTCCTGATTTTATAGGGACAGTCCTGATATTTGGGGCTTTTTTTTTTAATATGGGCTCCTATTACCCCCCACCCCCATTCCGATTTTTTACATTTGCTATCTGGTCACCCTATTCAGAGGTGCACCAGGAAGCAAATAGGAGGCCAGTGTGGTTTTAAAAGTAGTGATGTGATGTGCTCCATACATACAACTTTACCAACCGTTCAGGCACCATCTGAAACTTGTGAGCAGTCTTCAAACATAGCCCCATGTAGAGCACATCACTGTAATCCAGGTTGGAGGTCAGAAAGGCCTGGATGATTTTGGTAATATTTGAATCAGAGAAAAAGATTGCAGTTGCGTCAAGCACAGATAGGAAAATGCACTTTTAGCTATCAAAACCACATGGAATGCTAAGCAAATACAGATCAAGGAGGACTCCTAAATAGCATACCTCATTGACAAAGCATAGGAACACATCCCTCAATACTGGGGACAGATGCCACCCCTCCCTCACCCCCAGCCAACCAACATCACCTCTATCTCATCTGGGTTGAGTAGTAAGGAGCAGTTCAACTATAGACTGAGCAAGTGCAGAATGGTGGTAGAATGTGTCTTTGGACGTTTAAAAGCTCGCTGGTGCTGTTTGCTGACTAGGTTAGACCTCAGCGCAACCAATATTCCCATTGTTATTGCTGCTTGCTGTGTGCTCCATAATATCTGTGAGAGTAAGGGGGAGACGTTTATGGCAGGGTGGGAGGTTGAGGCAAATCGCCTGGTGGCCAATTTTGAGCAACCAGACACCAGGGCGATTAGAAGAGCACAGGTAGGCGCGCTGCACATCAGAGAGGCTTTGAAAACCAGTTTCATGACTGGCCAGGCTACGGAGTGACAGTTGTGTGTGTTTCTCCTTGATGCAAACCTGCCCCCTTTGTTGATTTTAATTCCCTGTAAGCCAACCACCCTCCCCACTTCGATCACAGCTGCCAAAGGAAATAAAGTCATTATTGTTTTGAAATCATGCATTCTTTCTTTATTAATTAAAAAAAGGGAGATAACTGACAAGGTATCCCAGGTAGGGTAGGGTGGGGTGGGGGAGGAGGGGAGGACAAGGCCACATTGCTTATTGTAGCCTGTCAAGGCTGCTTCCCGACTCTGAACTTTAGGGTACAAATGTGGGGGCCTGCATGAAACTTCTAAGCTTAACTACCAGCTTAGATCTGGTCCGCTGCCACCACTCCCAAAGTGCTAATTCCCTTCCCTGGGTAGCCTTGAGAGACTCTTCACCAATTCCCTGGTGAATACAGATCCAAACCCCTTGGATCTTAAAACAAGGAGAAATTAACCATCCCCCTCCTTTCTCCCACCAACTCCTGGTGGATCAAGATCTAACCCCCTTGGATCTAAAAACAAGGAAAAATCAATCAGGTTCTTAAAAGAAGGCTTTTAATTAAAGAAAAAGGTAAAAATCATCTCTGTAAAATCAGGATGGAAAATAACTTTACAGGGTAATCAAACTTAAAGAGCCCAGAGGAATCCCCTCTAGCCTTAGGTTCAAAGTTACAGCAAACAGAGATAAACACTCTAGCAAAAAGGTACATTTACAAGTTGAGAAAACAAAGATAAAAACTAACACGCCTTGCCTGGCTGTTTACTTACAAGTTTGAAATATGAGAGACTTGTTTAGAAAGATTTGGAGAGCCTGGATTGATGTCTGGTCCCTCTCAGTCCCAAGAGCGAACAACCCCCAAAAACAAAGAGCACAAACAAAAGCCTTTCCCCCACCAAGATTTGAAAGTATCTTGTCCCCTTATTGGTCCTTTGGGTCAGGTGTCAGCCAGGTTACCTGAGCTTCTTAACCCTTTACAGGTAAAAGGATTTTGGAGTCTCTGGCCAGGAGGGATTTAATAGTACTGTACACAGGAGGGCTGTTACCCTTCCCTTTATAGTTATGACATAGCCACACTACAAATCAAATCTGTTTGAATGACAGCCTTCTGTTGCTTGGGCCATCCTCTGGAGTGGAGTGGCTGGGTGCCCGGAGCCTCCCCCCATGTTCTTGGGCATCTGGGTGAAGAGGATATGGAACTTGGGGAGGAGGGCAGGTGGTTATACAATGGATGCAGTGGCGGTCTGTGCTCTTGTTGCCTTTCCTGCAGGTCCACCAGACGCCTAAGCATGTCTGTTTGCTCCCCCATTAGCCTCAGCATCGCCTTCTGCCTCTTCTCATCACGCTCACTGTACGCTTTCCTGTCCTGTGTCACTGTATGCCTCCATGCATTCAGCTGTGCCCTATCAGTGCGGGAGGACTGCATGAGCTTGGAACACATGTCATCGCGAGTGCATTTTTTTTTTGCCTTCTAATCTGTGATAAACTCTGGGCAGGGCTGTCCTTACCTATACACAAAGTATGCAGCTGCATAGGGCTCCAGCCCCTGCTCCGACTCTTCCCCAGGGCCCCCACCTTGCTCCTCCCCACCCCTGCTCCGCCTCAGCCCCGCCCCCACTCCCCTGAGTGCAGCATGGCCGGACCTGCACTCACTGGCAGTGATAAGTGCAGACCTGGCCCCAGCCGCACCGCCAGTGAGTGCTGGGGAGTGGTTTCCCCCTATCCCCCATGCCAGCCCCCCCCCATGGAGGCCTGGGGCCCACACACACCCCGCTCCTCCCCCGTGGAGGCCTGGAGCCTCCCCCCCCCCCCACAGAGGCCTGGGGCCCCACACACACACACACCCCACGGGGGGCCTGCGTAGGGCCCCAGAATAGCTAGGGACAGCCCTGCCTCTGGGACGGAGATGATAGGGGGAGCGTAGAAACATTTGCACCTGCGGGGGGATAAAAAGGGAGAGTAGAATTTAAGATACATTTATGAGAACAAAAGGGAGACTCTTTCACAGTGAAGCAAGCAATTCACAGCAGACAGCACGTGTGCTTTAGGTACAAGGTCGCCTTTTGCCTTTTATATTGAGTGCCTGCTGGTATAGTGACACATCACACATGGCTGGGCAACAGAATTCAGTTTGCAGGCAGCCATGGTAAGCCAAAGGGTACATGGGGTTGGCTTCTTCCACCTTCATAACATGTGGGAATGGTTTCAAACTGCAGTGCCCTCCTTTCCTATAGCAAGCAAAGCCAGTTGGGTTTGCTATTTAAAAGGAGGGGCTGTGGGGCTGTGGTTTTCGGGTGGATGTGCAGCACACCCTTCCCCCCACCCCCCTGCGTGGCTATTCTCTGGGATGATCCCTTCACCCCTCCCCCCACCGCGTGACTATTCTCAGGGATGATCCCTTTTAGCCAAGTGCAAACAGCCCAGCATAAACGGGGTCCTTTTACTGTTCCCTTACAAAAATTCCCCTATTTCAACCAGGTGACCATGAATGATATCACTTTCCCGAGGCTAACACAGAAAGATATAGAGCAAATGTTGCTTGAATGTGACCAAAACCCAGGACCATTTGCTGCCATGCTTTGTGCTGCAATGATTCCAGACTACTTGCTACTGGCTTGGTGTCGTAAAGTGTCCTACCGTGGAGGACGGAATAAGGCAGCCTTGCCCAGAAACCTTCTGCAAAGGCTTTCAGAGTACCTCCCGGAAAACTTCATGGATATGTCCCTGGAGGATTTCCGCTCCATCCCCAGACACGTTAACAGACTTTTCCAGTAGCTGTACTGGCTGCGAATGCATCCCAAGTCTTCAGAGCAAATCAAACATTAAACACAATTGCTTTTAAACCCTGTAGTGTAGTTACAAATGTGCACTCACTAGAGGTGCCTTCTCCGGCTTCAGGGTCCGGGAACCGGCCTTGGGAGGGTATTAGCTCCAGGGTGATGAAAAGGTCCTGGCTGCCAGGGAGAACAGATTCTCCGCTTGCCTACTGCTCATTCTCCTTCTCTACCTCCTCCTCTTCTTCATCCAGAAAATCCTCCTTCCTGTTGCGTGAGACTCCCCCCTTGCAGGTGTCCACGGACGGTGGTGGGATAGTGGTAGGGTCCCCCCCAGAATGCCATGCAGCTGATCATAGAAGTGGCATGTATGGGGCTCTGACCTGGAGTGACCGTTTGCCTCCTTTATCTTTTGGTAGGCTTGCCTGAGCTCCTTAACTTTCATGCGGTACTGCTGTGTGTCCCTGTAGTAGCCTTTGTCCATCACGCCCTGTGCGATTTTGGCATATATATTAGCATTTGTTTATTTTTATCGGAGTTCGGCCTGCACAGATTCTTCTCCCCATACAGCAACCAGATCCAGTGTCTCCCGTTCGGTCCATGCTGGAGCTCGTTTGTGATTCTGGGACTGCATGGTCACCTATGCTGCTAAACTCGCCATGCTGACCAAACAGGAAATGAAATTCAAAATTTCCCAGGACTTTTCCTGTGTACCTGGCTAGTGCATCGAAGTTGAAAGTGCTGTCCAGAGCGGTCACATTGGAGCACTCTGGGATAGCTCCCGGAGGCCAATACCATCAAATTGCAGAGACGTGCCAGCATCAGCGCAGCAGGGCTAAGGCGGCTCCCTGCCCGCTCCGCCTCCCTCCCTCCTTGCCACTCCTGAAAGCAGCCGGCATGTCCCTGCAGCCCCTGGGGGGCTGTCTCCATGCGATGCCCCCACCCTGAGCGCCGACTCCGCAGCTCCCATTGGCCAGGAACTGCGGCCAATGGGAGCTGCACAGGCGGCGCCTGCTGACAGCAGCGCACAGAGACCCCCTGCTCCTCCCCGCCTAGGAGCCACTGCCAGAGGGGCGGGGTGTGCCGGTCGCTTTGGGACCCGCGCCACCCGAGGTAAGTGCCAGCCCCCTGGCCCCGTCCCCCAATCAAGGTACCTCACCTTATTTTAATTTACTTCCTATTACTTATAATATAGGAGGAGGAGGAAGAAAAAAGAATGAAAAACAGGGGAGGAAGGGAGATAAGAGAGAATGTTCTTTTTCTTGGTTGGGTCTTGGGGTGGGGGGGCCAGAAATGAAGCTGTGCACAGGGCCCCACTAACTCTAAATCTGCCACTGTTTTCAGAGGTCTAATTCTTTCTTAACAAATTTGTTAAGGTTGTGACACTCTGTACCTCGGGGGAACACACTACACCCCAATGTTCATCCTTATAAAATGATTGTGTGGTATCCATGCAAAGTTTGTCATGGTGGGTGTCTTCGGAAGGCTCATGATGCACTGAACATTGTTAAGACAGAGTTTTTGTACTAAGGTGCAAAGCTCTCCTTTCTTCTGCAGAATAAAGCAACTCTTCCTTATCCCTGTCTGGCTGTTATTGGCTCTCAGCTAGGTGGACCCGATATTTCGGTAACATTATAGTAATGTTATAGGTTGTAATTTCATGTATATAGTTATGAGGCTGCAAATGTGTCCTCATGGCTTAAAACAAGCCCAGGCAAAACTCTCCAGGAACAGAGTGGCAGTTCACACCTCATCAGGGCATGCATGGGACAAACCGAGCCCAGCCTCACAGGAACAAAGGACACTGGCCTAGGCAGCAACAAAGGATCTGTTGGACTCTTGAGTGAGTCACCCTGCTTCCCTTGGTCAGATAGGGACTACAATAAGGTAATGCTCATCTGACCCTGAAGGGCAGGGGGAGGCAAAGCCAAGCGGGAAGAAGGAACATGATAAAAGGGAGAGATGTTTGCCATGCTCTTCCTCTCTCTTCCATCTCCATCTACAGACATCACCACCAAGCGACTGAAGAGCTGATCAAAGGGGAGAGCCTGGCTGAAGGGCAACCAGCCAGCCTGTGGTGAGAAGCATCTAAGTTTGTAAGGGTATTGAAAGTGTTAAGATCAGCTTAGAATGTGTTTTGCTTTTATTTCATTTGACCAAATCCCACTTATGCTTTGATTTATAATCACTTAAAATCTATCTTTGTAGTTAATAAATTTGTTTGTTTATTCTACCTGAAGCAGTGCATTTGGTTTGAAGTGTGTCAGAGACTCCCCTTAGGATAACAAACCTGGTACATATCAATTTCTTTGTTAAATTGACGAACTCATATAAGCTTGCAGCGTCCAGCAGGCATAACTGGACACTGCAAGATGGAGGTTCCTAGGGTTGTGTCTGGGACCAGAGATATTGGCTAGTGTCATTCGGTTGCACAATCCAAGCAGCTTACATGCTAGAGACTGTGCATGAACAGCCCAGGAGTGGGGGTTCTTACAGCAGAGCAGGGTAAGGCTGGCTCCTAGAGTTGAGGACTGGAGTGACCTAGCAGATCACCGATCCAGATAACACCAGGGGAACGTCACAAAGGTAGTACAGGAGAAACTGTTTGCATGTTATTAGTATCTATTTTTCCTTCTTTCATATTTAATACACATTTTTTATTGACTATTGTTTATTTGGTTCTTTAATACTTGATTACAGGTCCTTTCTTTCAACACAATTCTGCAAACAACATGTGCTTAACTTTAAACACACTATTAAAGGCAGTGGGACTACTTGTGCTTAAAGTTAAGCATGTGCATACATGTTTGTGGGATTGGGACCTTAGCTGTTCAATTTTTATCATCTGTATGTGAGTTGCTAAAGTCTGCCAAACAAAATCTAGTTACCATGATGTGAAATAGGTGACCTAATTACATACACCTGCTGGGTTAATAAAGCCAAATGTGTTGGAGGCTGGTCCTTTGTTATTTGTGAGGAGACAAGAGTGAATAATTAGCTGACTGTGTCAGTAACATGCAGAAAAACTCAGCGAGTGCTAGAAGCAGGTTGGAATACTGTGCAGACATTAACTGCCATACCTTGGCTAACAGCTGCTGCTGAACCCAGTTTATTATAACACGATAGCTTCCATGTTCTCTTCCCACTTCCAGGTTGAATATGGAAGATATTCTGCAGCTGTATTAAAAGCCCCCATGCAGAACAGACGTTAGCAGCCAATGAAAGTGCTTGACAAGGGGCTTTAAATGTCCACAGCTGTGTCAAAATGGATTGGAATCTCCTTCTCTTGATGCCTTATTTGCATAAAACCCCAGCAAGGAAGAAGCTAGGTTATTTTCAAGTTGGTTTATTTTTCTTTTGACAGCTGGGAATATTATTTTTAGTTTAATCTGAATACTGCTGTAACAGCCATAAAGGATTTAAGAGCAGACTCAGGCTAAGCCATTTTCTTCACTATTCGATTACATTACAGATCTTGTAATGACATCTTTTCCCTTAATTTGGTGGGACTGTACCCTGAGGTGAAAGCAGTCTGTTGCGTAAGCCAATTCCCTTCCAAAAGTACAGGGTCTAATACAAGACACAAGACCTAATTTGTAGAGGTGCTGAGCAATCCAGCTCCCACTGAAGAAAATGGGAATGGCAAGTGTACAGCACATTTAAAAAAAAATAATCAAACCAATAATATCTAGACTAAGGCTCTGCGTATTGTTTCACGTACTATAGGATCCTGCATAGAATCCTATGGGTGAGACTCACAGGGCAGGCTGAGGATTGCTGTGCCTAACTTTTAGGCTGCCTGCTGCCATGTAGAATTCACAAGCTCAAGTTAGGCATCCAGGCTCCCTATGCAATGAACAAGAAGAGTTAGGTGCCTAAAAACAGATTCACAGGAGCCAGGGCCGTAGCAACAAAGAACGTGGCCCCCTCCAAACGGTGGCCCCCTCCGAACATATGTCCGGGCGGGGCCCCTTACAATGCAGAAACTGGAATGCGGTATTTATTTTGCCACTTTTAGGGGCCCCCTTCCTTGCGGGGCCCCCTCCGGTTGGAGGGTATGGAGGGCACTCGCTACGCCTCTGACAGGAGCCAGCAAGCTGAGTGGGGAGCTGCCTAGGGTAGGCAACACTGATGAAAGGGATGTATAGGCAGGTCAGTCATCTGGTTTTAAGCTGGACAGTCCTGTTTTTGAATGGTTTGTCCCCTGTCTGGTGCTTATGTAACCCACACACCTCCGGGTGGGGCATGAAAAAAAAAAAAAAAAACATTCTCCAGTTTTAGCTAACAGTCAGTTGTAAAATTTTAGAGCTTGCAAATCCACTCAGTCCTACTTCTTGTTCAGCTAATCACTCAGACAAACAAGTGTGTTTACATTTGCAAGAGATAACGCTGCCCGCTTCTTGTTTACAATGTCACCTGAAAGTGAGAACAGGCGTTCTCATGGCACTGTTGTAGCCAGTGTCGCAAGATATTTGCGTGCCAGATGCGCATGCTTCAACCACCAGGGGACATGCGTCCATGTTGATGACGGGTTCTGCTTGAAAACCATCCAAAGCAGTGCGGACCGACGCATGTTCATCTTCATTATCTGAGTCAGATGCCACCAGCAGAAGGTTGATTTTCTTTTTTGGTGGTTCGGGTTCTGTAGTTTCCGCATCAGAGTGTTGCTCTTTTAAGACTTCTGAAAGCATGTTCCACACCTCGTCCTCTCAGATTTTGGAAGGCACTTCAGATTCTTAAATCTTGGGTTGAGTGCTGTAGCTATCTTTAGAAATCTCACATTGGTATCTTCTTTGCGTTTTGTGAAATCTGAAGTGAAAGTGTTCTTAAAATGAACAATACGTGCTGGGTCATCATCCGAGACTGCTATAACATGAAATATATGGCAGAATGTGGGTAAAACAGCAGGAGACCTAGAATTCTCGCCCCCTCCCCCCCAGGAGTTCAGTCACAAATTTAATCAATGCATTATTTTTTTAACCAGTGTCATCAGCTTGGAAGCATGTTCTCTGGAATGATGGCCGAAGCATGAAGGGGCATATGAATGTTTAGCATATCTGGCACGTAAATACCTTGCAATGCTGGCTACAAAAGTTCCATGCAAATGCCTGCTCTCATTTTCTGGTGATATAGTAAATAAGAAGAGGACAGCATTATCTCCTGTAAATGTAAACAAACTTGTTAGTCCTACTTCTTGTTCAGTCAATCGTTAAGACAGAGTGGAACTGTAGCCTCTGAAGTTTGATATTGTTTTGTTTTTGAGTGCAGTTATGTAACAAACAAAATCTACATTTGTAAGTTGCACTTTCAAGACAAAGAGATTGCACTACAGTACTTGTATGAGGTGAATTGAAAAATACTATTTCTTCTGTTTATCATTTTTACAGTGCAAATATTTGTAATCAAAATACACACTTTGATTTCAGTTACAACACAGAATACAAGATATATATGAAAATGTAGAAAAGCATCCAAAATATTTAATAAATTTCAATTGGTAGTCTCTTGTTTAACAGTGTGATTAAAACTGCAATTAATTGCGATTAATTTTTTTAATCACAAGTAATTTTTTTGAGTTAATCGCATGAGGTAACTGCAATTAATCAACAGCCCTAGTACAATAACAATCGGAAAAATGGTAGCTACAATGAAGTGTGCGGGGAATTTTAAAGTGGGGCAAAGTTTGGGAATCTTCAGAAATCTAGCTGAAGCACAATTGGCCCTGTGGAGAGTATTAAGTCTTGATGGTTTGTGAATGTAACTGTTTTTATCACCTTCTTTTAAAGCTAAAAGAGGCTTGAACTTAAGAAAATTCAAGCAACTGTACTCTTACTGTGAACTGCTGCCTCTTGCTTTAAAAATACCATGCATACAGAACATGGCATCAGGCACCTTGGAATAACCTAAAGAAATAAAACAACAAATGTTTGTGGTGTTTAATTTTGAAAGATAGCTGCTATACATGTGCAGGATTGGCTCTGTCATATTTTTACAACAAATCAGCCTTCTGAACATGATAGCAGAGTGGCAGTAGTTATGGTTGGGTTTCTTAGTTTATAAAATATGACTATTCTAACTACATTAAAATATACAAACTGACTCCAATTGTCTTGAAATTTGATGTGCCTCATGGGAACATGGGATAGGGTTCGTGATTCAAATTTGGGATCATTTGAGCAAGGAGTTCCCATGGTGCAGCCCTCCTAAAAACACCCAAAAAATCATGTATTTACAAAAAAAAAAAAAAAAAGTATGCACACTTGAAGCTCAAACTATGGCTCTGATCCTCCCTCAAACTGGTACTACCCTTTGAGATTTACCTGAGTTAGCGTACAGAATATAGGCGAATAGTCTAGACAAGATTACCCTATTAATGCAACCTGTCACTATTGTTCTTACATAGACATATTTGTTCTGCCACTATGGGGAAGCACTACTGAAAAAGTTGAGGATAAAGTTTGGAATGCCAGGTCAAAACAAACTAACAAATCTAAGAAAGCAAGACGTGCACGTGTTAACAGCCAGAAGGTTTGCAGGCAGTGTGCCATCACAATAATGACGTGGCTCAAGGACATACTTTGGTCATTGAACCTGTGCTACCTCGGCGCTGTGAGTTTGAGCTCTATGCCTAGCAGTTTTCAGAGGATGGGTGTTGTGCTTGATAAATTTGTGAATGGCATTACGTGACAAGGTTGTCTCCAGTAGTGGGGGACTGGACTCAGTGACCCAAGACCCTTTTCAGTTCTATATTCTCTCAGTTCCTGGACAAGAGAACGGAGAGTAACAAAAGGAAAACAAGCTGCTGGGTCATTTGGCTAAGGGGTTCCTGATACACAACACCCGTAATATGAACTGCTTATATAACATTTTCAGATTCTTATAACTTTTTAGATGCAGAGCTAATATCCTCAGTGCTTCAGCATCCTTGCACTATTCTGACCCACCGATCACTGACCAGCCTTTATAAAGCAAAATACATTTATTCTTAAAGTAAAAGCATTACAATGAAAACATATCAAAACAATAAAAGAACCTATACACATGCTAAAAGCTTACCAGATGTCACCTCTAACTTCAACTCAGGGCACTGGTAGGTGTCAGTCTTTCAAATGCTACAGCAGTGTTTGCCCCTTGGTTACAAGTTCATGCCCATTTTTAGATCATGAACCAGACACCAACTGGGCAGTTCAGTCATACAGTTCAGGCCTTTGATCTCCAGTCTCCTGGAACAGGTAATCACCAGTCAGTGACCTTCCCTTAGGGAATAGCTTCAAAAGTCTGGGTGTTTGCATAACTGGGTTTTTGGAAATTGTATTAACCACTCCCCAGGGATTCCCCTGGAAACCCACTCAACACTCATTGTCCCAAACTTCCATGTCTGTCTGGCAATTTTCAGTATAGTCATTTGAACGTCTTACACTTCTTCAGTCTCACAGCAGGCACAGAGCCATCTGTACCCTCTCCAACAAATACCCTCATCCTCCACAATTCCTCCTCAAGTCCCTTCACCAGGCCAAGGGAGGGGGCTCAAAGGCTACTTTTTATTTCACTGTTTCCCGATCAGGGAAAAGCAACCCAGAACTCCCTTCTTCCCCCTCCTACCCCTCAATGCTGCTGCTTCTAGGGGAAATGCATAGCAGACAGGTGCTACCTACACATGACCTAGACTCTGAGCCCATTACAGACTTGCAAAGTGTTACCATCCCTTCCCCCTTGTCCTGAGGATTCCTTCTGAGACACTGTCTTCACTTACCCCTCAAGATCACATGCATGCCACTACACTGCTCACAATCCTCCCAGTCACACATACCAACAACCTACAGAACTCAGTGCTGAAAGGAGGCAGACTTCTCATATCACAGTGACAACTCTGCCAACCTACTCCAACTAATCTCTCCACCACTCAGCACAACTCCCCTGAACACAGTGAACACAGCAGCTGGAGTGCAATCAGATAAATATTGGAATTCAAACTTCTGGAACACAACATAAACCATGGCACATTCTTAGTTATGGCACCACTCTTACTGACCCATTCCCAGTGGAGGAGGGGTGTACCTTAGCTCCCTATTTCCTGGTTTTCAGAAGTTTAAGTCTGCTTTATTGTAACTCTTCATATTCTGGTTTTCACACATTTGAGCATAGGTGAACTCAGCATTCTGGAAGGTCAAGAGGCACCACCAGGCAACCGTAAGCCTGCATCAAGAAAATTTTGGGCAGCTAATTGTACCTGTAGTATGGATACCATGACAAACCTCATTGGTTTAAAAGTGATTCTACAGACTAATATTTGTATCATAATGATAGAGTTGCAAGAGAGAGGTAAAGTAACAGTTTGAGGAGGAGACCTCATAGAAGCAAGTTCCCAGCACTGCTAGGAAACAAATGGCACTTCTTAGTGGTGGTGAAATACTTGACAGGGGGCACAAATGGAAGAGAAAAAGAGCAGGGTTGGGAGAGGGGGAGAAAGGAAAAGAGGAGGAAACAGCAAAAACATGGGAGAAAGGGAAGATGAAAGTGACAGAGGAAAAAAGACAACAGCAGTGATAAATGGATTGAAGAGAAGTAGAGTTGACAGATATCAGAGGAAGAGAGGTAGAAACAAGAGAAGAACGATGAAGGAAAATCTATCCTGACAAACAGAGTTGTCACTTAGGTTCAGAAAGGGGATGTGGCTCAAAAAGTGATGACTGAAGTTTCAGAGAAAGTAAGAGTGAAGGACAAACCACCAGCGGGGGGGCGGAGAGGGGGAAGAAGGGGGGGGGGAGGGGGTGAAGAAGAGAGGCCAGGGTGTCACCTTTCTTTTGGCTTTAAAAATGCATCCAGCTTGCACCTACACAAACACACACCTTGGCATGAGATTAAAAACCTCAAGCTAATTCAGCTTCTATCTTTATCATCTCTCTTCCATTCTACCTTTTTATTTTAAATTACCTTTAGCTAATGCTGCTTCCATTGCATGTTTCCATGCAAAAGCTTTGCTGTTATCTTGAACGGGGTCCTATGCACCCTCCATCCCTGTGTGTGTGCACGCATGCATACACTAACATTTGCTTCCCATTTAATAACTCAGAAGGTTATTTACTTCATGCAACTAACATCACACCACAAGGGGAAGAGAAACATCAGCGAAGAGAGTTATAACACGTTGGCGGGGGAGAATGAAACAATGCTGAGGGAGAAAGCAACCAATACACAGGGAGAGAAAACACAGAAGGCAAAAGACAGTGTGAAACCTGGGAAGGGGAGGGTGGAGAAGAGTCAGTTAGGCACATGTCTCAGTGGCACAGTGAATAACCCATATTTCCTAAGAGGTGAGGCCAGATAGCAGCCATTATCCAATTCTGTTCTTGTCACTCAAGCCAGTAAGGGCAAATGGGAAAGAAAGGCTACAAGAAGAGTGACAGGAAAATTCTTAGTGTTTCTTAAAATCTGTGTACACCTAGCCACTATAGCAGTGGTCCCCCAATGATGGGGCAGGCCCCCATTGGGGGGCACAGAGGAATGTTGTGGGGGGTGCAGTGGGACCTGGGTCAGCCCCTATGGGGGCAGGGAGGGAGCACCACCCAGCCCCACTCTGCCCTCATCTCTGCTCTGGCCCCAGCTCCTGGCTGTGGCTCTGCTTCCGGCCCCACCCCCAGCTGCAGCTCTGGCCCTGGCCTCAGTTCCTGGCTCCCGGCCCGGCAGTGGCTCTGCTCCCAGCCATGGCTCCAGCCCCGCTCCCAACCATGGACCAGCCCCAGCACTATCCCCTGGTCATGGCTCCGCTTCTGGCCCCGGCCACAGACCTGCCCCCAGCTGCGACTCGAGCCTTGGCTCCTGGCTCCCAGCCCAGCTGCCACTCCAGCCCCAGCCTCGGCCCCCAGAGAGGGTTGCCAGGTGTCGAGTTTTGACCAGAACGCCCAGTCGAAAAGGGATGCTGGTGGCTCCAGTAAGTACCGCTGACCCGGCCGCTAAAAGTCCAGTTGGCGTGGGGCCAGCAGGCTCCCTACCTGGTTCTGCGCAGCTCCCTGGAAGTGGCGACAAGTCCCTCGGCTCCTAGGCAGAGGGATGGCCATGAGGGCTCCATGTGCTACCCCCTCCCTGCCCCGAGCTCCAGCTCCGCAGGTCCCATTGTGCGGGAACTGTGGCCAATGGGAGCTGTGGGGGCGGAACTTGCGGGTGGAAGCAGGGCGCAGAGCCGCGTGGCCGCACCTCCGCCTAGAAGCCAAGCGACAGGTCGCTGCTTGTGAGCAGTTGCCTGAGGTGAGCATTGCCTGGAACCTGCACCCCAAAACCCCTCCCACACCTCAATCCATTGCCCCATCCCTGAGCCCCCTCCCACACGCAAAATTCCTCCCAGAGCTTGCAGCCCCCTCCCAAGCCCCAACCCCCAGCCCTGAGCCCCCTCCTGCACCCCCTCCCATGCCCCAGTACTCTGCCCTGAGCTCTCTCACAGAGCCTGCTGTGACGGGTTGGATCACAGAAACCCCCTTGGGAGCTGCCACCCGATGTGCCAAGACTACCCCTGCTTCTGTTTTCCCTGCCAGCTCAGGACTCCAGCGCCCTGTCTTGCTGAGTCAGACACTCCTGTCTGACTCCAACACAGACCAAGGGTCTGAATCACTTGTCCCAAAACTGCAAGTTTACCCAAAAACAGCTCACAGGAGTGTGCTTGTCTTTAGCACTCAGATGCCCAACTCCCAATGGGGTCTAAACCCAGATAAATCCGTTTTACCCTGCATAAAGCTTATGCAGGGCAAACTCATAAATTGTTCGCCCTCTATAAACACAGATAGAGAGATATGCACAGTTGTTTGCTCCCCCAGGTATTAATACATACTCTGAGTAAATTACTAAATAAAAAGTGATTTTATTAAATACAGACAGTAGGATTTAAGTGGTTCAAAGTAGTAACAGACAGAACAAAGTAAGTCACAAGCAAAATAAAATAAAATGCGCAAATCTATGCCTAATCAAACTAAATACAGATAATCTCACCCTCAGAGATGCTTCAGTAAGTTTTTCTCAGACTGGACACCTTCCAGGCCTGGGCACAATTCTTTCCCCTGGTACAGCTCTTGTTCCAGCTTAGGTGTTATCTAGGGGATTCTCCATGATGGCTCCTCTCCCTCTCTGTTCTCTTCCACCCCTTTATATATCTTTTGCATAAGGCGGGAATCCTTTGTCCCTCTGGGTTTCCACCCCCCCTCACTGGAAAAGCACCAGGTTAAAGATGGATTCCAGTTCAGGTGACATGATCACATGTCACTGCAAGACTTCATTACTCACTTGCCAGCACACACATATACAGGAAGACTCACAGGTAAATACAGCCATCTGCAGACAATGGGAGTCGTCAAGATTCCAAACCATCCTTAATGGCCCACACTTTACATAATTACAATAGGCCCTCAGAGTTACATTTTATATTTCTAGTTTTAGATACAAGAGTGGTACATTTATACAAATCAGATGATCATACTCAATAGATTATGCACTTTGTAATGATACCTTACAAGAGACCTTTTGCACGAAGCATATCCCAGTTGCATTATATTCACTTATTGTCAAATTTTTATAAAACTATCCCAGTTACATTATATTGACTTATTATCATGTTTTTATAAAACCATATAGACTGCACAACGTCACACCCGCATCCCTCCAGCGGCCCAAAACCCTGCCCCAGCTCTGAGCCTCTTCCCACACTCAAACTCCCTTCTAGAGCCCACAATCCTCACCCCCTCCTGCACTCCAGCCCGGAGCCCCCTCCTGCACCCAAACTTCCTCCCGGAGCCCGCTCCCCGAACCCTCTCCTGCACCCCAACCCCCTCCCTAGCCTGGATCCCGCTCCTGCATCCAAGCCCCTCATCCCTGGCCCCACCACAGAGCTTGCACACCAGTCCACAGCCCGCACCCCAACCCCCTGCCTCAGCCCAGAGCCCCCTCCTGCACTCCGAACCCTTCGGTCCCAGCCTGGAGCCCCCTCCTGCACGCCAAACCCCTCATCCTCAGCCCCACCCCAGAGCCAGTACCCCCAGCCAATGCCCTCACCCCCTCCTGCACCCCAACCCCCTACCCCAGCCCAGTGAAAATGAATGAATGAGTGAGTGAGGGTAGGGGAGAGTGAACGACAGAGGGAGGGAGGATGGAATGATGGGGCAGACACGCAAGAAGGGGCTGGGCAGGGCCCCAGGAAAGGGGTAGGGGGCGAGGCAAAGTTGTTTGGTTTTGTGAATTAGAAAGTTGGCAACAGGGGCGGCCTGCCGGTCGTTGTGAGGGCAGCATGCCTGCGGGAGGTCCACCAGTGCCGCAGCTTCGGCGGTAATTCGGCGGCGGGTATGCCGAAGGCGCGGCACCGGCAGATCACCCGCAGAAATGCCGCCGAATCCGCATGACCACGGACCGCCCGGAGGCATGCCGCCGAAGGCCGCCTAGCTGCCATGCTTGGGGTGGCAAAAAACCTAGAGCCGCCCCTGGTTGGCAACCCTGCTCCCAGCTGCAGCCCCACATCTGCTCCTGGCTCTCAACTGTGGGAAGGGAGGGGCGCAGACAGGGGTAAGGAGAGGCGCAAGGTAAAAAGTGTGGGGACCAATGCACTATATAGTGGATCAATATCCAAACAGAGCATCAGCCTAAACTCTGAATGTTCTTGGGTTAAAATAATTGTTTGTGTCACTGAATATAGCTTTCTGGGTTTAATTTTCTTTTATTTTGTTTCTAGGTACCAGTGTGACAATACATCACATGCTACACAGAGGCCATGCTCAATGCCTCTTCATGGCTGTTCATTTTTCAACATGCTGCGCATGACACATGGATGTCAGCTCTGAGCTGCTGCACTGTACTTTTGTTTCTTTCTGTCAACTGGAGACATGCTCTCTTGTTGAGTCAAGTAGCTCCATAAATCAGTGGTGTGCTGGAGGGGGCTTCTGGTGGAATTTTAACAAGGGACCCCTAAGCATCCACAATTATTCTGAAGAGGAGATGAAGGTCACATCTCTGCCTAGGATGATGGAGTTCTCCTCCTCCCTGGATAAACTATGTCTGCCAGTAATGACTTATGACTGGGTCTCCTATGTCAGAAGAGAAAATACTTTGCCTTTAAAACACCAGACTGCACAAAGTGTCAGGTATTTAAAACAAAATAGCTGGGAGAGGGGTACCCCTGGATCCCAGTAACAGGGAGTCAGCTACTAGAACATAGTGTTATTCTGTCAGCACACTCTGCCAGTCCTGTTATTTCCAACCCAGGAGTACAAAGGGGGTTTAGTGTCTCTCTCTCTCTAGAGAGAGAGGAAAGGGGGTTCTGTAAGGAAAAACCCCAGGAGCAGCCATGCTATTAAGGAAGCTTAGGCTGGATTTCTGTTGTTTTGTTACTAACAATAAAAGGCAAACCCAAGAAAGGCTGAAAGCTTGGCCTAGATCCAGTGCTTGGAGTGTTGTGTGTTAGGGGCAGATAGGAACTCCATTAGCTTATATCCCCCTGAAGCTATTCACTATTTCACTCTCTTTTTAAATGATACCAGCATAACATTGTGCTATACCATCATACTGAGTATAACTTTCCAGAATTAACTATAAACATTTCCAGTAACTGCTCTTAATACAAGCTAGTGCCTCCCGCCTTGGCTGTGGTCATGAGAAAAAACTTTGTTTAATAGAAAAATCAATGAAGAGCTTCCCCAGTCCCTCACTCTCTGAGCATATTCAGACCAGGTTTATGGAAGTTATCATAGGCTAAGGGAGAAAATGTCTATAGGTGCCCCTGCTTCAAATAGTGATAGAACACCAATATGCCCTACATATCGCTAAAGAACGTTATTAACGGTGATGCCATCTACAAACCAGACCATTAAAATGTGGCATATTCCCAAACACTTTTTAAAAAACAGAATTTCTTTAATGAAATGTTCACAGGGATGTGCAGTAACTATTCTAATTATTTTTCATTCTATTGAACATGTGCAAATTCAACTTTAATCTAAATTCCTTTCTTCTCTTGATTCCCCAGCTATTCCATTTCCTGTAAGGCATGTGAATGGAGATATTTGCCCAAGAAAGTGACCTGTCTCAGTACAGCAGCTGCCACTCAGTAAAGAATATGTGATCTTTGTGATCACATTGAAAAAAGAAAAGGGGAAAAAAAAAAAAAAAAAAGATATCCTAGAGGATTCCCAACCACTGAGCTGGGGGAAAGGTATTCAGAAATGTTCACAAGAGGTCTGAGCCAGCTCCCACTGAATTCAGCTGGTGTTGGATCAGGCTCAAAGGCCTTCTCCAAACTACAGGCAAAACCGTATATATAAAGTGCTGTTTTGTTTAGAGAAGGAAAATGTGGTCACCATACACTTTACTCCCATTGCTTTTTATTTCTCTCTTCCTATTCTTTAGTAATGCATTAATTTATGCTTTATTTAAACTAACAAAATCAGCCAAAGCACAGGACTTGGTGGTGATGGGGGACTTCAACTACCAGACATCTGTTGGGAAAATAATACAGCAGAGCATGGATTATCCAACAAGTTCTTGGAATGTAGTGGAGACAATTTTTTTATTTTAAAAAGATGGAGAAAGCTACTAGGGGAGAGGCTGTTTTAGATTTGATTTTGACAAATGGGGAGGAACTGGTTGAGAATTTGAAAGTGGAAGGTGTCTTAGGTGAAAGTGATCATGAAATGGTAGAGTTCATGATTCTAAGGATTGGTGGGAGGGAAAACAGCACAATAAAGATAATGGATTTGAAGAAGGCAGACTTTAGCAAACTCAGGGAATTGGTAGGTAAGATCCCATGGGAAGCAAGTCTAAGGGGAAAAACAGTTCAAAAGTTTTTTTTCAAAGAGACTTTATTAAGGGACACGAGCAAACTTTCCCGCTGTGTAGGAAAGATAGGAAATATGGCAAGAGACTACACTGGCTTTATGAGGAAATCTTCAATGATGTGAAACTCAAAAAAGAGTCCTACAAAAAGTGGAAACTATGTCAAGTTACAAAGGATTAATATAAACAACTAACATACATATGTAGGGACAGAATCAGAAAGGCCAAGGCACAAAATGAGATTAAACTAGCTAGAGACTAGTAACAAGAAAACATTTTACAAATACATTAGAAGCAAGAGGAAGACCAAGGACAGGGTAGGTCCATTACTGAATGAGAGGGGAAAACAATAACAGAAAATGTGTAAATGGCAGAATTGCTAAATGACTGTTTTGTTTCAGTTTTTACCAAAAAGGTTAGTAGCAACTGGATGTTTAACATAGTGAATGCCACTGAAAATGAGACAGGATCAGAGGCTAAAATAGGGAAAAAGCAAATTAAAAATTACTTAGACAAGTTAGATGTCTTAAAGTCACCAGGGCCTGATCAAATACATCCTAGAATACTCAAGGAGCTGACTGAGGAGATATCTGAGCCATTAGTGATTATCTTTGAAAAGTCATGGAAGATGGGAGAAATTCCATAGCACTGAAAAAGGAGAAATAAGGACAACCCAGTGTGACAAAGTTCCTCCTCTATCTTGGTGGGTCCTGTGCTTATTGGCAGATTTTCTTGCCTCAGAGATTCACCATGTGGGTTGGGGAACAGCCCAGAGACCTTCCCCTCTGGAAGAACCCACAGTCCAGGTCAATTGGGAGGTTTGGGGGGAACCCGGGCCCACCCTCTACTCTGGGTTCCAGCCCAGGGCCCTGTGGACTGCAGCCGTCTATAGTGCCTCCTGTAACAGCTGCATGACAGCTACAACTCCCTGGGCCACTGCCTCATGGCCTCCTCCAAACACCTTCTTCCGGGTATCTGATAACGCTTGTGCTCCTCAGTCCTCTAGCAGCACACTCTTTCACTCTCAGCTCCTTGCACCTCTTGCTCCCAGCTCCTCAAACTCACACCACAAACTGAAGTGAGCTCCTTTTAAAACCCAGGTGCCCTGATTAGCCTGCCTTAATTGATTCTAGCAGCTTCTTCTTAATTGGCTCCAGGTGTCCTAATTAGCCTGACTACCTTAACTTGTTCTAGCAGGTTCCTGATTACTCTAGTGCAGCCCCTGCTCTGGTCACTCAGGGAACAGAAAACTACTCATCCAGTGACCAGTATATTTGCCCTCTACCAGACTCCTGTACCCCACTGGGTCTGTCACACCAGGGAATTACAGACCAGTCAACTTAACTTCAGTACCCGGAAAGATAATGGAGCAAATAATGAAGCAATCAATTTGCAAACACCTAGAAGATAATAAGGTGATAAGTAACAGTCAGCATGGATTTTTCAAGAACAAATTGTGTCAAATCAACCTATTAACTTTCTTTGACAGGGTAACAAGCCTTGTGGATGGGGGGAAGCAGTAGATGTGGTATATCTTGACTTTATTAAGTCTTTTGATACTGTCTTGCATGACCTTCTCATAAACAACCTAACCTAGATGGAGCTACTATACGGTGGGTGCATAACTGATTGGAAAACCATTCCCAGAGAGTAGTTATCAGTGGTTCACAGTCAAGCTGGAAGAGCGTATCGAGTGGGGTCCCGCAGGCAGAGCTGGCTCCAGGCACCAGCTTAACAAGCAGGTGCTTGGGGCTGCCAAGGGAGAGGGGCGGCACCTGCGGCAATTCGGGGGCAGCAGGTCCCTCACTCCCTCTAGGAGCGAAGGACCTGACGCTGAACTGCCGCCGCTGAACTGCCGCCGCCGATTGTGGCTTTTTTCCCCCCCAATTGCCGCTGCCAATCGCGGCTTTTTCTTTTTTTTTTTTTTTTTTTTTTTTTTGCTTTTTGGTGGAGAAGTTAAGGAGAGGCAGCAGGAGGTTGCTATCTACAGGATTCCTTGGCTGGGTTCTCTCCCCCCCCCCCCCTGGACTGGATAAGTGGCTGGACTATTGAGATACTGAACCCCAGAAGGGGAAAGACATGGATGGTGGCACAGCCAGAGGACCAAGTCATGAAAAGGATGTTGCGATCCCTGTGCCGGATGGGTCTTCAGGTGGAGAAGGTGGCGGGAGAGGCACCACCAGGAGAGGGTGTGCTGGCTGAGAGAGCTAATCCCCAAGATACCTAGCAGGAGATGCTGCTCTGGTGATTGAACCCCAGGACAGAGCTGATTAGGTACTTTAAGTAGCTATGGCCCTGATCCAACAAAGCACTTAAGCATGTGCTCAACTTTCAGCACAAGAGCAGTCCCATTAAAGTGTTTTGCTGAATGGTGCCCCATATTTCCAGGAAGGGGTTGCCAAACATCTACATCAGTTTCTCTGGGCAGGTCTACACTAAAAATTTACCTCAGCACAGCTGCACCAAGGCAGCTGCATCACTACAGTGACTCTGGTGAAGACGCTGTAAGCAGACAGGAGAGAGCTCTCCTGTCAGCTTACCTCCATCTGCACAAGAGGGGGTAGCTACGTTGGCCAGAGAAGTTCTCCTGCTGACATAGCACTGTCTACCTGGGGAGGGAGGAGTTTAAGGTTGGCATAACTATGTTGCTCAGGGGTGTGGATTTTTCACACCTCTGAGTGACATAGTTATACTGAAGTAAGTACATCTCTACCCCGATATAACACGAATTCGGATATAACGCGGTAAAGCAGCGCTTCGGGGGGCGAGGCTGCGCGCTCCGGTGGATCAAAGCAAGTTCGATATAACGCGGTTTCACCTATAACGCGGTAAGATTTTTTGGCTCCCGAGGACAGCGTTATATCGGGGTAGAGGTGTATGTAGTTTAGGCCAAGCCTCTGTTTATGTAGGACCTAGACTAGTTTGTGCTTGGTGGCTATAGAATCAGCCAAGGTTAACTCGAGCTTAATCACTGTGCTAAGCTGTGCTAACATAATTGATAATGTTGATAGAGTACATAAATAAGGAAGTAACAGAGCATAGCTGTATTAGTTTGTGCCTTTCAAAAAAGAAAATATCAATTTTTGCAAAATGAATAGGAAACAATAGGAAAAACATTATTTTCAAGCTTCTCATTATTATTTGTATTACCATAGTATCCAGGAGCCTTAGGCCTGGTCTACACTACGAGTTTAGGTCGACTTTAGCCACGTTAAATCGAATTAAGCCTGGACACGTTCACACGACGAAGCCCTTTCTTTCGACTTAAAGGGCCCTTTAAACCGGTTTCTTAACACCACCTCCGACGAGGGGATTAGCGATAAAATCGGCCTTAGGGGGTCGGAATTGGGTGTGTGTGGACGGAATTTGACGTTATTGGCCTCTGGGAGCTATCCCACAGTGCTTCATTGTGACCGCTCTGGACAGCACTCTCAACTCAGATGCACTGGCCAGGTAGACAGGAAAAGCCCCGCGAACGTTTGAATTTCATTTCCTGTTTGCTGAGCGTGGAGAGCACAGGTCGCTCATCAGCACAGGTAGCCGTGATGGAGTCCCAGGATCGCAAAAGAGCTCCAGCATGGACAGAACGGGAGGTTCGGGATCTGATCGCCATATGGGGAGATGAATCAGTGCTGGCCGAACTCCGAAGCAGTAAACGAAATGGCAAAATATTAGAAAAGGTCTCCAGGGCCATGAAGGACAGAGGCCATAACAGGGACGCACAGCAGTGCCGCGTGAAAATTAAGGAGCTAAGGCAAGCCTACCACAAAGCCAGAGAGGCAAACGGAAGGTCCGGGGCTGAGCCGCAAACATGCCGCTACTACGCAGAGCTGCATGCCATTCTAGGGGGTGCAGCCACCACTACCCCAACCGTGTGCTATGAGTCCCTCACTGGAGAAACACACAGGAAAGCGGGTTCTGGGGACGAGGAAGATGAGCCTGAAGATAATGTAAATAGTTCACAGCAGCAAGGAAGCGGAGAAACCAGTTTCCCCAACAGCCAGGATATGTTTATCACCCTGGACCTGGAACCAGTAACCCCCGAACTCACCCAAGACCCTGTGGGCACACAGGGGACCTCTGGTGAGTGTACCTTTGTAAATATTACACATGGTTTAAAAGCAAGCGTGTTTAATGATTAATGATTAATTTGCCCTGGCAATCGCGGCCAGTACAGCTACTGGAAAAGTCTGTTAACGTGTATGGGGATGGAGCGGAAATCCTCCAGGGACATCTCCAGAAAGCTCTCCTTCATGTACTCCCAAAGCCTTTGCAAAAGGTTTCTGGGGAGGGCTGCCTTATCCCGTCCGCCATGGTAGGACACTTTACCACGCCAGGCCAGTAGCACGTAGTCTGGAATCATTGCATAACAAAGCATGGCAGCGTATGGTCCCGGTGTTTGCTGGCATGCAGACAGCATCCATTCCTTATCTCTCTTTGTTATCCTCAGGAGAGTGATATCATTCACGGTCACCTGGTTAAAATGGGGCAATTTTATTAAGGGGACATTCAGAGGTGCCCCTTCCTGGTCTGCTGAACAGAAATATTCCCCGCTGTTAGCCACGCGGTGGGGGGAGGGGTGAAGTGATCATCCCAGAGAATTGGGTGTGTGGGGGAGGGTTATTAGTTGGGTTTGTGCTGCACGTTAACCCTGAAACCGCAGCAGCCCCTCCTTTTACATTGCAAACCCATTTGAAATGGCCAAACCAACGGGTGCTTGGTATGGTTAATGATAGCAGTACTCTTTGAAACCATCCCCACATGTTAAGAAGGTTAAAAAAGCCAAAAGACTGTGTCTTACCATGGCTGCCTGCAAGCTGAAATCTGTGACCTGGCACTGCGTGAGTGATCTCTCACACCAAACAGGCAGGCCCTCAATATAAGAGGAAAAATGCGACCTTGTAACGAAAGCACATCTGCTGTGTAGTGTGAACAGCAAAATGTAACGTGAAAGAGTGTACACATTGTTCTCTAAAATATATCTTTTTTAACCACCTCTCCCTTCTCATCCACCAGCTGCAAATCATTCTCCTTCACAGAGGCTCGTGAATATTCGAAAAAGGAAGCGAAGGACGCGTGATGAAATGTTTACAGAACTTCAGACTGCCTCCCACGCTGACAGAGCCCAGCAGAATGCGTGGAGGCAGTCAATGACTGATTACCGAAAAGCCCAATATGAGCGAGAGGAGAGGTGGCGGGCTGAATCGCGGGCTGAGGAGGAGAGGTGGCGGGCTGAATAGCGGGAGGAACAGAGGAAGTTGCGGGCTGAAGATGAGAGGTGGCGTCAGTTTGCACACAGAAAGCAAGAGTCCATGCTCCGGCTGCTGGAGCATCAAACTGATATGCTACAGCGTATGGTTGAGCTGCAGGAAAGGCAGCAGGAGCACAG
>NW_020664417.1:70335794-70361847 GCF_002925995.2 Terrapene triunguis | reverse complement strand
CAGACCGCCGCTACAGCCCCTGTGTAACCAACAGCCCTCCTCCCCAAGTCCCATTGCCTCCTCACCCAGACGCCCAAGAACACGGTGGGGGGGCCTCCGGCCACACAGTCACTCCAGCCCAGATGATTTCCCGAGCAATAAGTGTTAAAGTTTTAAAGTTTTAAACTGCAGTGTGTCCTTTTCCTTCCCTCCTCCCCCACCCATCCCGGGCTACCTTTGCAATTATCCCCCTAGTTGTGTGATGAAGTAATAAAGAATGCATGAATGTGAAGTAACAATGACTTTATTGCCTCTGCAAGTGGTGCTTGAAGGGGGGAGGGTAGTAGGGGAGGGTGGGGTTGTTGGTTTACAGGGAAGTAGAGTTAACCGGGTGGGGGGGGGGGCGGAGATTTCATCAAGGAGAAACAAACAGAAGTTTCAAACCGTAGCCTGGCCAGTCACAAAACTGGTTTTCAAAGCTTCTCTGATGCGCACCGCGCCATGCTGTGCTCCTCTAACCGCCCTGGTGTCTGGCTGCGCGTAATCAGCGGCCAGGCGATTTGCCTCTACCTCCCACCCAGCCATAAATGTCTCCCCCTTACTCTCACAGAGATTGTGGAGCGCACAGCAAGCAGCAATAACAATGGGGATATTCTTTTCGCTAAGGTCTGAGCGAGTCAGTAAGCTGCGCCAGCGCGCTTTTAAACGCCCAAATGCACATTCCACCACCATTCGGCACTTGCTCAGCCTGTAGTTGAACAGGTCCTGACTCCTGTCCAGGCTGCCTGTGTACGGCTTCATGAGCCATGGCATTAAGGGGTAGGCTGGGTCCCCAAGGATCACGATAGGCATTTCAACATCCCCAACGGTTATTTTCTGGTCCGGGAAGAAAGTCCCTTCCTCCAGCTTTCTAAACAGAGCAGAGTGCCTGAAGACGCGAGCATCATGTACCCTTCCCGGCCAGCCCACGTTGATGTCAGTGAAACATCCCTTGTGATCCACCAGGGCTTGCAGCAGCATTGAAAAGTACCCCTTGCAGTTTATGTACTCGGTGGCTTGGTGCTCCGGTGCCAAGATAGGGATATGGGTTCCGTCTATCGCCCCACCACAGTTTGGGAATCCCATTGCAGCAAAGCCATCCACTATGGTCTGCACGTTTCCCAGAGTCACTACCCTTGATATCACCAGGTCTCTCATTGCCCTGGCAACTTGGATCACAGCAGCCCCCACAGTAGATTTGCCCACTCCAAATTGATTCCCGACTGACCGGTAGCTGTCTGGCGTTGCAAGTTTCCACAGGGCTATCGCCACTCGCTTCTCAACTGTGAGGGCTGCTCTCATCCTGGTATTCTGGCGCTTCAGGGCAGGGGAAAGCAAGTCACAAAGTTCCATGAAAGTGCCCTTACGCATGCGAAAGTTTCGCAGCCACTGGGAATCGTCCCACACCTGCAGCACGATGCGGTCCCACCAGTCTGTGCTTGTTTCCCGGGCCCAGAATCGGCGTTCCACGGCATCAACCTGCCCCAGGAACACCATGATTTCCACATTGCTGGAGCCTGTGCCTTGTGAGAGGTCTAGGTCCATGTCCATTTCCTCCTCACTCTCGTCGCCACGCTCTAATCGCCACCTCCTCAGCTGGTTCCGGTTTTGCTTTGGCATGTCCTGGCTCTGCATATACTCCAGGACAATGCGCGTGGTGTTCATAGTGCTCATAATTGCCACGGTGATCTGAGCGGGCTCCATGATCCCAGTGCTAGCTATGGCGTCTGGTCTGAAAAAAGGCGCGAAAGTAGTATCTGACGGACCGGGGGAAGAAGGGAGGGAGGGAGGGAGGGGCGAGTGACGACATGGCGTACAGGTACAGGGAATTAAAATCAAGAAAGGTGGCTTTGCATCAGGGAGAAACACAAACAACTGTCACACAGAATGCCCCCCCCCCCAAAGATTGAACTCAAAAGCCAGGGTTTAACAGGAGGGAGGGGGGAAGCAAATGAATACAGAATAAATCTATTTTTTACATCTTAAGACGACGGTGCAGCATGACTGATAGCCATCGGCATTTTCTGGGTGCTTGGCAGCAAATACTGGGCGCTTGGCAGTAAGCCTTCAGGTCTATTGCACCATCTGATACCCACTGCAGTATGACAACGATGGATACCAGTCGTAATATACTATCTACTGCCCAAAAGGCAAGGGGTTGCTGCTGTGTAGCAATCTAGCCCCACGTCTGCCAGCCCCATGTCTGCCAGCACCCAGATCGCCCTCGGCCTCTTCTGGGTGCTTAGCAGACAATACTGGGCACTTGGCAGAAAATAGCATACTACGACTCTGCTAACGTGCAATGATCCAACAGGGCGCGTGGCAGAAAATGGCATACTACGACTGATAACCATCATTGTCTGCCCAGGTGCCCATGATCGACAGCCACTGCTGTCCGATGAGGACGGTTACCAGTCGTAATAAACCATCTACTGCCAAAAGGCACGGGGGCTGGTGCAATGCAGCCCCACGGCTGCCAGCCCCACAGCTGCCCGCACCCAGATCGCCAATGAAGGCTACCAGTCATGCTGCACCGTCTACCGCCAAAAGGCAGTTAGCTGCTGCTGCTGTGTAGCAATGCAGTCCCACAACTGCCGGCACCTAGATGACATATGGTGACGGTGAGCTGAGCTGAGCGGGCTCCATGCTTGCCGTGGTATGTTGTCTGCACAGGTAACCCAGGTAAAAGGCGCGAATCTATTGCCTGCCGTTGCTGTGACGGAGGGGGAGGGGCCTGACGACATGTATCCAGAACCCCCCGCGGCACTGTTTTGCATCATCCGGGCATTGGGATCTCAACCCAGAATTCCAATGGGCGGCGGAGACTGCGGGAACTGTGGGATAGCTACCCATAGTGCAATGCGCCGGAAGTCGACGCTTGCCTCGGTACTGTGGACGTGGTCCGCCGACGTTATGCACTTAGAGCATTTTATGTGGGGACACACACAATCGGCTGTATACAACCGATTTCTATAAAACCGGCTTCTATTAATTCGATCTAATGTCGTAGTGTAGACATACCCTTAGTCATGGACCAAGACTCCACTGTACTAGATGTTGTATAAACACTGGGTGTTACAAATGACACCCCTGAGCTTCAGCTGCAAGCCAGGAGAAGGCATAGCATAGAGCTATCTGGGCCAGCTGTGTGCTAGGCTAATTCTTTGACATGAATTAGGCCCAATGCAGCCAAGGATAAGGGCCAACATGTTCATTAGTGCCAATGAGAGTTGTGTATTCAACAAAGAGAGACTATTCCTCAATGGATCAAGTCCCTAGTACAGGTAAAAGTACAACCACACAAACTGTTCAGCCAGCTGTGTTAAAAGAAAGACACCCATTTGTTTTTTTAAAAGTGCTGAATCGGGTGACTGGCTCAAGTGACTGTGATAGGGAGCCAGCTAATTATTCAAATCCACTCCAGTCATGGAAGAGTTGACAAACTGGCACCATCCACTGACTATTTAGGGGAATCTATTCCATTTTAAGTGGACATAAGTGAAATCACAATAATAATTTGCATCCTTTATGGCAGTTACAGCATAATCCCCGAAATAAGAGGCATAGATATTAAATTCCTTTACCTTTTCCATGGTGGGGTTCAAATGAGGGTGGTGGATCACTGGTAGGTAGGTTACATAACTGCCCATGCTGTACTTGATTTATAGGTAAATAGCAGACTCCATCTCCCCATGTCGTCAACCTACTAGCACTTTTCATTAGTGCTAAATACACTTAAAAAAAAAACAACACACACACTTTTTTCATACTATAAAATGTATATTACATTGCCTCAAAAGTAAAGGGCTTCCCAAAGGATCCAAATGTTGGGGGTGCGGGGCAGGGGAGGCAGGAGGAAAACACTAATTAATAGAACTTGGTTGTTCCATGGAGTGATCAAACAGGCGAGCACTACAGCCAACGATAAAAGGAGGCAAAATGCTATGTAGACTGTTATAGTCATCTGCTTAAAATTCAGCTGGTCTGAGTGCTGGAATAATTTGCTCTGCACCATCTGGCAGCTATTAGTGGGGGAAGGGGAACCCCAGCAGCATGTAGAAATACTATACTGGAATTTACAGCTTAAATTATTTATAACAGTCCACTATATATTATATGAATTACTATATATATATATAAATAAATGTAACAATTAAACTGTAATGTAAACAATCCAATAAATACTAACTTTTGGACTATTTAGAAGCAAACTTACTACTTAAGAATAATGCATTTGTACTTTATATGTGGATCTGTAGCATACTAAAGCCCACAAAATACCATACAGCAAGATACACTAACCAGTGAGTTACACTTGCAGCCAATGTATGTTGTGTCCTACTCTATGCACAAGCAAAATAGGATGGTCCTGTGAGTCTGTTTTAACTCTCAGCCCAGAGTCAGCTCAAGATGTAAAGACTTCTGCTTTCAGCAATGGAGGCCCGGATTTAATCCCCAGTATTGGCCAAGATGGTGGCTGTCATTAAATGGAAACTTGTATGAGATTCAAACCACTCTGTGCCTCAGATGCTTGGAATGAGGTTCCTCTGTGCAGAGAAAGCATGCAACCCACTGTGGATGTGTGTCATAGATCTGCTCCACATAGGATGTGGCACTGTTTATAGCTCTCCACTTGGGAGCCCATCTCTTTACCTAAATGGTACAGACTAATTTTTCAGCTCTAGAGGCCCTTGGCTCAATCCTCAGCATCAGCCAAGATGGCAGTTGCCACACAAACACATTATACATTTAGAAATCCTACTTTGGGACATGCATGAAAGTCTGGTATCATCTATGAGACCCAGGTGCACCTGAAGGACAAAAGTTGGCCCTGCGTTTGCTCTCAATAGACTTGTGAATCCAATACAGCAGCTAATTACTGAGATCTTACTGTCCCAGAAAAGTTTCTTCCTCCAGGAGATAGATTTCACTTACCACCTCAGAAATGACCAGTTTCTGAAACCTGTCCAACCAGCTGCCATATTGAAGCCCCTAGAGAGCATCGGGTGCAGTACATGGAAGCATAAAGGATAACTGGTTTTACAGATGTGTATTGTGTTTTGAGCAACAATAGTTAAGAGTCTGTGGGTGTATGAGAAACATAATTTTGCTTACTAGGCAAAAGAAATGGTACTGTTGTTTCAAATGTGCATGGGGTGGGGGGGGATGTTCCCTTTAAATTCCACACCCCAAAAGGCTGTTGCCTGACAACAACACATTCAATCAATGAAATACATGATAGAAGCATTATATCAATAAAACAAACTCTTATTGGCTGAGCAATGAAAATGAAGTGTGATGTTGTCACCGAGCAATGCTTGAGACCTAGTTAACCCTTTTGTGAATATTGATCCACAGGGTGGTGCTCCATGACTACCCTTCTTAAGGGTAGGAGTGTTTCCATTTTCCCAGGTTGCTGCAAAAAGAATGTTAATTACAGTACCAATGCTGCCATAATGCTATTGTAGTGTTGAAATGCTCTTGTAATAGTTGAGAAGACACTTTCTTTCTAAGCCTCGGTTGGAAGTGGCTTATAATGTTCCCAAAACATGACCCTTAGGTCTGATTTTTTTTTAAATCATGCTTGTGTTCTGCTCATAAATGAATTTAATTGGGAGGGTTGAAGAAAATCCATTTAGCTGGTTTTGAGTTGTGCAGGTGTTAAGTGTTTTTCAACTTTTAAAATACTTTGGATGTTTCAGTGTATTTGAATAAACAAAAAATTATTTTTTTTAAAAAACACAGCTCAGATGTTTCATATACATCACAATTACTGGGCAAACTGCACCTCTGACCATCTTCTGGTCTCATTGAGTGCTAGGGTGGCCACAGACGCATCCCCAGAATACAGGATGTCCCCACCCCCACCTGCATGGGCCCATCCCCATTGGTGTCCAACTGTCTCCAGTTTCCTCTCATTTTCACCAGACAAAGCCACATCTGGTGCTAAGTCCTTGCCAGAAAGGGACAGTGCTCCACAAAATGAGGACTGTGACAGGTTCAGTCACACAGACCCCCTTGGGACTGTCACCTGATGTGCTGAAACTACCTCTGAGCCCATTTTCTCTGATGGCTTGGGACTCCAGAACCCTGTGTTGTTGAGCCAGACACACTAGCCTGCTCCAACACAGACCCAGGATCTGAACCACGCCCCCAAAGCTGCATCTCAACTGAAAACAGCTCAGCAAGTACTCCTCTCTCCAGCACCCAGACACCCAGCTCCCAATGGGATTCAAACCCCAAATAAATCTGTTTTACGCTGTATAAAGCTTATACAGGGTAAATTCATAAATTGTCCACCCTCTATAACACTGATAGAGAGATATGCACAGCTGTTTGCTCCCCCAGGTATTAATCACTTACTCTGGGTTAATTAATAAACAAAAGTAATTTTATTAAGTATAAAAAGTAGGATTTAAGTGGTTGCAAGTAATAACAGATAGAACAAAGTAAGTTACCAACAAAACAGGCAAGTCTAAGCCTAATATATTTAAGAAACTGAATACAGGTAAATCTCACCCTCAGAGATGTTCCAATAAGCTTCTTTCACAGACTAGACTGCTTCTTAGTCTGGGCCCAATCATTTCCCCTGGTACAGCCCTTGTTAGTTCCAGCAGGCATCTTAGGTGAAAAGCAGGGGCTTTCTCATGACTGGGACCCCCTTTGTCCTGCTCCACCCCCTTTTATAGCTTTAGCACAAGGCAGGAATCCTTTGTCTCTCTGGGTCCCCACCCCTTTTTCTAAATGGAAAAGCACCAAATTTAAGATGGATTCCAGTATCATGTGATATGGTCACATGTCACTGTAAGACCTCCTTCTTCATTACCTAGTAGCTGGAAGACACCTACATAGGAAGGCTTGCAGGTAAACAAACCCATTCAGAGTTTATTGATTCTGAAGCACCCTTAATGGCTTCCACTTAACATGTTTATATCAGTAACACAAGTTTATATCTTATTCTCCTAACTCCAGACATAGAAATAATACATGCAAACAAATCGGATGAACACACTTGGTAGATCATAAGCTTTGCAATGATACCTTACCAGAGACTTTTTGCATGAAGCATATTCCAGTTACATTATAGTCACACTCATTAGCATATTTCCATAAAACATATGGAGTGCAACGTCACAAGGACTCTCCAGCTTTAAACCAGACTAGTGTGCTCCCTGCTGAGCGCACTCCATCCCAGGCCTCAGGCCTCTAGCTGAGCTAGGGTGGAATCACACAAACTCCTACTCTCAGGCCAGGAGCTGGGTTGCAGCTCCTTGGTACTAACTAGAATTGCGTCCTCAGGTATGGCACAGGCTGAGGCCCTGCAGATCCAAGGCAAGCACAGTCATCAGCAGTGACAGCCTCCTTAAAGCAAAGTATTATTTATTTAGAACAAAAAATATTCAAGTAAAATTTACCTTAAAAACCAATAAGACACGCTACACGTATGTCTATCTTACCAGGTGTTTAACCATCTGATTCATAGATTTTTTTTTTTTTTTTTTTTTTAAGGCCAGAAGGGACCATTGTGATCATTTAGTCTGACCTCCTGCATAACACAGCTCATAGCACTTCCTCAGATTAATTCCTGTTCTAATGAGAGCATATCTTTAGAAAAACATCCAATCTTGATTTTAAAATTGCCCGTGATGGAGAATCTACCACAACCCGTGGTAAATTGTTCCAATGGTTAATGACCCTCACTGCTAAAAATTTACACATCTTTCACACGGAGGCTAGTACAACTAGTTTCCTATAGACTCTTCTACAGAGCCTCTCTCTGTCAGCTTGTCTTCCTGTTAGAGTTCACTGACACTCTCTGGACAGCCCTCAGCCCCCTTGCCAGAATCAAGATACCTTAACTGTTTACAGCCCTTTTGATCACTAGCCTCCCAACCCAGTAAGACAGCTGTGTCTCTTCAGGCTAGAGTCTGGAATGATCCCATTGTTTTTCAAGTGTGCGCTTGGGTGTCTTTTTCTGGGAAGCCATTGTGTCACCTTCCTGTCCAGACCCCATTAATTTCAAGCATTATAGGCATACAATAAGCATTCCACTACCTCCAGAATTATGTATTCCCAACTCTTGTGATTTCTTTGCAAGTCATATGAGTTTGACTGGCGCTGCAGCCAGCTCTAGCCCTCTCCTGAATGTCAGCTCTGCCTGTGGCTGGAGCGGGGGAGAACCCCAATGACTGACTGCTTTCTCCCTTGCCCTGCCTCATGGGGAAGAGCAGCCAATCAGGGCTGCTGTAGAAAGCAGGCAGAGCCTTGCCCCGCTCCCCCCCATAGCACTTCAGGGGTCCTGGGGAGCTGAATTAATTGCTGGGCAGGGGGATGGGCAGATGTGGATGTGAGAGCTCCTGCAATGCAGGCCAAAATCACCTTAATAAATTTGAGAGCAATGGCAACATTAATTGTTACAATCACACACACCAGGGATAGGCAGCAGGAGCACAAAAATCAAAGCACAATCTTTGGCCTAAAAATCATGATTATTTTTTTAATCTCATGATTTTGTTGAGCCGGACAATACCAAATACAAATTAGATGAAGACAGGCATACAGGAAATTCTAATAGCCCACCCCACCTGGAGCGCCCCTTTGCAGCAAACCATGGTACAACAGACACATCTGCCTCAGTTTCTTCTTTCAGAGTCCTCAGTAACTCCATGAAAGCTTATCCTCTAGTCCATAGTTCAAATAGTCCATAACAGAAGTCCCAAGCATATAGTCCATTTCTCATGCCAATGGAAGCAGTCATTAAAGCTCCAGAAGCTGGTACTTTGATGCCCCACATACCATACACCAGCACCTTTGGCCATAAACAGACTCTGTCAATCCTTTCCTGTCCTTGTAGCAGGACAGCCAACCCAACCATAGCCTTTCCAACTGGAGTGCAACCCTGCTCTTCCCAGGAGGAACTCCCATAGCCTCTCTGTTGGAAACATCCTTGCAGGGGAACAGCCATCTTGCCCCCTGACCCTCCCACAGTTCCTCTGGGTTCAGGTCTCCAGTCCTGGAGATGCCAGCAGGTAAAGTCCTCCATTGCTTGCCTGCTTTCAACCCTCTCTGACCCTTGGCTCCAGCTCTCTAGCACAGAGCAAGCAGGCTTCTCCTTCCTTCCTTCAGTTCTCTGGCCCTGACTCTCTGGCTTGGGTACACCTGCCAGCAATCCTCTCTTGCTGCTCCTCTGCCTTCTGTTTCCTTCCAAGACTCCCCCAGGTCTCTGGCAGTTCTCACCTGCCCTTCCTGACTGAAATAGTTTGTGCAGACTCACTGGGATGACTCCTCAGCATCTCTCTCTCTCTCTCACTGGGTCTCTTCCGACTGACCCAAGTAGCCCTGATTCACCAGCTTACTCTCTGATCTTTTATAGCCCCCAGGTGCTGCCCTGCTCTCTTAATTGGTCAAATGGGGGGACCTGCTCTGGCACAGGGATGCACGATCTGCTTCATTCACATGGGGCAACCACCCTGTGATGCCACCACAGTAATACAATAACTTTGTGTGTGATCTAGTCAGTGAGGCAAGGTTCATAGTGTAAGCAGGGTCTGAACTGAGCTCTCCCCTGACATCTAGTGACACAGTGGGGGAAAAGACTTCAGGAACAGAGGTATTTCAATAGACATGCCTACTCTGCCTATGTGCGCAGCATGATGGAGCTGCTTTGCCAAAATGATTAATTTTGTCTGGTTTTGGGTTACAAATCACGCTAGTGTTCAAATGGAGGGGCAATGAAATTGCAATGGTAAAGAGCAGCAGAACTGTGCGTAGCACGTCCTGATTGTGGGGGTCACCCTAAACTGAGCCTCACTCGCTAAGCAGGGGGTAGGGATGCCAAATCCCAGTGAAGATGAGAGGGGGGTGGGGACAGGTATTCCTATGTGGCCCCTGCCTAAAGGACTCTACACACCAGTGTTTAAAGCTAGAGCTGATTAGACTCAACTGAGAGTCATTGTTGCTATTGAGTGATTACCCAAGCTGAATACCTGATCAGCAGGTCTAAGGGCTATGCCTTAGACGTGGTCTAGGGACAGTGGTGAAATGAAAAACAATGCAGAAGCTGTACTGGTAGTGAGGTTCCCTACTACCCAGTGAAATCACTAAGGGCAGGTCTACACTTAAAATGCTGCACTGATGCAGCTGCACCACTGTAGTGCTTTAGTGAAGACACTCCTATGCCGATGTGAGAGCTTCTCCCACTGGCGTAGTTAATCCACCTCCCTGAGAGGCAGTAGCTATGTCAACAGGAAAAACTCTCCTGTCAACATAGCGCTGTTTGCATGGGGGTTAGGTCAGAATAACTACATCACCTCTGAGTGACATAGTTATACCGATACAGGTCTGTGGTGTAGACCTGGCCTAAGAGCTGAAATCACTAAACATTGTGGTTAAGCAGTGGAACTTCAGAACATGGCATTGCAGAAGTGGCAGTGAGCATCCAGCAGCAGCAGTGGTGACCAGCCATTTCCGAGGCGCACAGCAACCATTGAGACATTGCTTGACGCACCCCTCTTCTTTTCTGAGGTAGGAGGTGAACCCTTGTGAATGCACCTTCGAACTCTGAGTTTTTGCTAACCTAGGACAGCCAACTGTGAGTGGGGTGCAGCGGAGGGAGAGGGGAGTGATGTGTGAAAAGGATATTTGTTCATGGGGCTTTCCCACTGTAAGGAGGGAAACTGAGGCAAAAGTCAATGCCCTAGACACTGTGGGGTCAAGTTTTTGCTTATGGTTGCATGCTTTTGAATGTGGTTCTTTCCTAAACTAATGCTTAGTTTCCTTTCCCTTTTAATAAAAGTTCTCTTTTGCTAGACCCAGATCAGTGCTTGCAAGTAGAAAAGTACTGTCTCTTAGAGAGGCCCGGAAAGGGTGTTAAATTTTCCCAGATTATTGGGTTGGAGCTCAAGCTGTTTCTGTGCTGTTAAGGGGCACCCCTAGATATTTAACCCAACCCTTGTGGCTGCCAACTCCACCTGGCAGAAGGGTTACAATAGCAATATTGATACTAGTATTACATTTTATTCCATATCTGTCACACCATATACAATACCATCCTCAATGAGTAACTGGTCTGTTGCCTACAGTAGTGGAAATGCTTCACTTTTTTGTAATATTGTAAGGAACTTGCTGGCTCATGAAAGAGCCCTCTACTGACTAGACAGAACATAAGAATGGTCATACTGGGTCCATCCAGCCCAGCATCTTGTCTTCCAACAGTGGCCAATGCCAAGTGCTTCAGAGGGAATGAACAGAACAGGTAATCATCAAGTGATCCATCCCATGTTCCCCATTCCCAGCTTCTGGCACACAGAGGCTAGGGACACTTCAGAGCATGGTTTTACATCCCTGCCCATCCTGGCTAATAGCCATTGATGGCCCTATCCTCCGTGAACTTATCTAGTTCTTTTCTGTACCCTGTTATAGTCTTGGCCTTCATAACATCCTCTGGCAAAGAGTTCCACAGGTTGACTGTGCGTTGTGTGAAGAAATATTTCCTTTAGTTTGTTTTCAACCTGCTGCCTATTAATTTCATTTGGTGACCCATAGTTTTCCTTATTACTTTCTGCACACTAGTCATGATTTTATAGACCTCTACCACATCCCGCCTTAGTCGTCTCTTTTCCAAGCTGAAAAGTTCCAGTCTTATAAATCTCTCCTCAGATGGAAGCTATTCCATACCCCAGTCATTTTTGTTGCCCTTTTCTGTACCTTTTCCAATTCCAATATATCTTTTTTGAGATGGAGTGACCAGAGCTGCATGCAGGGTTCAAGATGTGTATGTACCAGGGATTTATAGAGAGGCAATATGATATTCCTATTTCTGATGTACTTACATTTTTTTCCTGTTACTTTTTGAGCCTTTGGCTAGCTGTTCTTCAAATTCTGTTTTGGCCTTCCTAATTATATTTTTACTTTTCACTTGCCAGAATTTATGCTCCTTTCTATTTTCTTCAACAGGATTTGAAATTTCTGAAATTAAATGCTACTGTGGTGGGCTGCTTTGGTGTTTTCCTCCCCCCAGGGATATTAAATTTTATTATGTTATGGTCACTATTACCAAGCGGTTCAGCTATATTCACTTCTTGGATCAGATGTTAATCTTCAAAGGACAGAAAAGAGAAAAAAACAACCTGAAGGCAGAGTGGACCAGGCTCTGGAGTGAGTCAGAGGCTGTAGGGGAGCAGGAGCAGGAGGTGGGTGTCACAGCCAGGTCGTCGGTAGCTAGCAGGGCTGGCGCAACCCATTAGGCAACCTAGGTGGTCGCCTAGGGCACTACAATTTGGGGGGCGGTGACTGTGGCGGTATTTCGGCAGCGGGACCTTCCGCTGCCTCTGTGGGGGGCAGCATTTCGGGGCGGGACCTTCCGCTGCCTAGGGTGGGAGAAAAGCTGGCGGTGCTCCTGGTAGCTAGGACTAGTAGTAAGAGCTAAAGTCTTCAGTCATAAGACAGGCTGGGTCAGAATACTGGAAGGTCAGAAGCAGGAGACAAACTGGACATCTGAACCACAAATCAGATGCCAAGAACTCATGCCAGGGAAGCAGGAAGCACAAAGCACACAGTCTAATACAGGATGAAGCTTAGTTGTTCAAACAACTTCCTGTTCTTGCTGCTTTAGGGACAACAGGCCAAGCAGCTGCTCTGGGACTCTGCCAATAGGACTGTTGGGGCAGATCCTCAAATTGGGGCTGGGCTCAGGGGGTCCCAAGTAAACAAGCAAGCATCAGCAGGCTGCGCAGTGGAAGGTTGGAGCATGGCTGCTCCTATAAATCCTGTGGGCCCAGGTTAAGAACCATGCGTCATGACATCACTTCTTCCCCTAGGGACACCCTCCTGGTGATGTGGGTCCAGCTTTCTCAGTATTGCTCCTATGGAGGATCTGAACCAGGGTAGGAACATGAACATTTTCTGGTTGCTTCCACTTGTGTTCCTCTGGGCCACAACCTTCTCAGTCAATCAGGTACCCTAAGTTCCCCCCATTTGATCTTACAGTCTAGGACTTAATGAACAACGTTTTCGTCCTGACACTGTATTTGTACTGGAATGGACAATGATTGGGCTCTATTGGGCAGAACTGTATTCTCAGTGTATGGTTTTAGAAGAGAGACACGGAATACAGGATGGATGCTAAAGGATTGAGGGATCTGGAGCTTGAAGGTGATCAGGTTGATTGGTCGCTGAATGCAGTATGGACCAAGTAACTGATAGTCTAGTTTCCGGGAGGGTCTGTCCATGTGAAGGCATTCTGTTGAAATCCATACCTTTTGTCCTACAAAGTAGGTGGGGCCCTGTCATCTGTGTTTGTCCGCATGCCTTTTGTAGTCTTCCTTTTCCTTTTTCAAGGTGCACCTTCACCTTTTCTTGGATGTGATGGACATGTTGTACTAGGTCTGAGGTGGATGGGATGGAGAGGATGTGGGTAATTGTGGGTGGTACACATAGTTGATAAAGATAGGGTTGGGGCCTGTGGATTCATGGTCCACATTATTGTATGAGAACTCTGCATATGACAATAGTAAAGACCAGTCACCTTGGTGATGTTTGATGTATCACAATAAGTATTATTCAAGGATCCCAGTTGGTGCTTTCCATTTGGCTGTTTGACTGAGGTTAGTAGGCAGAGGACAGGTGCACATAAACTCCTAATAAATGTAGGGCCTCGTGCCAGAAGCGAGCAGCAAACTGTGGTCTGTGGTCAGAGGTGATATGGTCTGGGAAGCTATGAAGATTTCATTGTTTATCCAGAGCTGGGCGGTTTTCTCCGCAAAGGGTAAACCTGTTCAGGGAATAAAGTGAACCAACTTAGGAAAGCAATCTACCACTCTCAGGATGTTCATGAAACCACTGGATTCTGGTAGTTCCACTGCAAAATCCAAGGAAATGGCCTCCCAGGGCCCAGATGGGGTGTCCAGAGGTTGGAGGAGACCACAGGGCTTTCTGCAGGATCTTGGTGCGTGCATGCACCTGACAGGAACCTACAACGGTCATTATCGTGGGGTACATTCAGAGCCACCAGAAGAAATGGGACATTAATCATTGGATTTTATATGGCCCTAAGTGTCCTGTCAAGGTGGAGTCATGGCACAGTTGAAGAACCGCCACCCTCGCAGGTCCTGGGGGAACATAAATGCAGTCCCTCACAAACATGATCCCCTCCTGGGTGTCAAGTGGTTCTCGGTTGACAATCACCAACCCATCAGGTGGAATTCTGGAGACAGAGGCAGAACAGATGAGCACACGCAGGTAGCAGCGAATTGCATTAAGAAAGTTATGGGAGTTGAGAACATGGGCTGGTTCCAGATTGGGGTCTCGTGGGTCAAAGCCATATCTTCAGGATAAGGCATTGGCCTTGCCATTCCTGGGTCCAGGGTAGTAGGTCAAAGTGAAGTTGAACCAGGAGAAGAATAGGGTCCATTGGAGCAGTAGTTTGTTCAGGGCCTTAGCCTTGCACAGGTACTCCAGGTTCTTGTGGTCTGTAAACACTTGGACCAGATGACAGGCTCCTTCCAAGTAGCGTCACCACTCTTCAAAGGCAGTCTTAACTGCCAGGAGCTCTTTGTCCAAGATATTATAGTTTCACTCAGCAAGTGTAAGCTTCCTTGAATAGTAGGCGATGGGATACAGTATTTTCTCAGGTCCATGCCTTTGGGAGAGGACTGGCCTGATTGCCATACTGGAGGTGTTGACTTCCACAATGAAAGCTTATGCCATGTGGGTGTGGGCCAATACTGGAGCAGTGGTGAAGGCAAGCTTCAATTGCTCAAATGCATGTTGGGCCTCAGGAGACTAATGGAACTTGGAAGTTTTTTGGAGTAGGGCCATGAGTGGCTTGTTTAAAAAAATTAAAAAAAAAAAAAACCTCCAGAAGAAGTTCATGAAGCCTAAAAAGTGTTGAAGGTCACACATATTGCAGGGGCTGCCCAGTTGGGGACAGCCTGGACCTTGTGCAGATCCGTCTTGATTCTTTCTGGGGACAGGATGAACCCCAGGAACTCAGCTAAGGTCTGATCAAATGTGCACTTCTCTAGTTTAGCGTAAAAACCATGTTGTCATAGTCTCTTCAGGACTGTGCGGATGTGAATGGTGTATTGGTCCAGGCCATCTGAGAAGATCAATATATCGTCTAAGTACACTACAATGAATTGGTCCAATAGCTCTTAACATATCATTAATAAAATGTTGGAATATTGCTGGGTTATTAGTCACTACCAATGGCATAAATATTCAAAGCGGCAGTAGTAGGTCTGAAAGGCAGTCTTCCATTCATTCCCCTCTCGGATACAAATGAGATTGTAAGCTCCCCAGAGATCCAGTTGTGTGAATATGCAGTCAGCCCCCACATGATCAAATTGCTCGGGGGTTGGGGTAGTGGAAACAGTTCCAGATTGTTATCTGATTTAGGGTTCAGTAATTGACATAGAGGCAGAGGTTAGTACAGTTGATTTGCAGATGAACCCCCGGGTCAGATTCTCTTGGAGATATTCTCACAATGCCACTAGTTCAGGCTCCAACATTGTATTTCTGTCCAAACAATATTTTCACCCCTAGCAGAAGTTCCATGAGGAAGTCATAGTCCTGGTATTGGGGGAGGTTTGCTGCATTCTTCTTCTCAAAGATGTCAGTGTGGTCATGGTACTTGGGGGGGGAAGGTCCATAGTTTCCCCAATAGGTGCTTCAATGCTGGCAACTACATCTACTTAAGCCTTCTTAGGTCCGGGTGCAATGTTTGCTGGTCCCTGGCCATGCTGTTGTCAGAGTTCTGATGGGAAGGTGATGACTTTCTGTTCTCACCGGTGAATGTGGGGGGTCATGAAGGGTCAGACAGGAGATGCCAAGGATCAGAGGAAAATGTGGGAAATGGATCACACTGAATTGTATTATTTTTCTATGTCACTGAATAATGGCCTTCAGGGGGACAGTGTCCTCCACAACTGGACCTGAAGACCGTGGGGAGCTGTCAGTAGTTTTGATTGTGTCAGGAATGACCTTGTGTAACAGGGGAATCCTTAGGGCCCAAGCTGTAGCTGCATCCATGAAATTGTCCACTGCTCCTAAATCCATGAGGGCCCATTGGAGGGGAATCTGTCGGGAGTCCCCTGGGATGTTCAGCTGGATAGACACTTGCAAATGAGAAGCCTGTGGCAGGGGCTCAGGGTGTGTCTCAGTGAGGAACAGAGTACAGGGAAGTTCTCGTCTCACAAGGTCCAGGCCAGTCCTCCCCCCCTCCACCCTCCCCCCCCATCAGGCCAGGGTCAGCTTGTTTCCCCAAGCTCTTCAGCATTCCTACTGGAAAGGCCAAACGGGGCCTGCAATATCCGTGTTCCAGGTTTGACGGAAACTGCCAGTGGTGCCGGGGCTTCATGAACCAATGACTCCTCCTTTTTCTGCTGAAGTCCCCTCGAGGCAGCCTCAGCTGTTTGCACTTGGTGCTGGTCATCAAAGATGGTTGAAATCAATTGGAGAAAAGTATCCCAGGCTGACAGCACCAGGCTATGGCCTTCTAGCAAGGGGGAGGCCCAGTCTAACATATCTCCTGTCAGCAGGCTGATTAACAGGGCCACTTTAGCCTGGTCAGAAGCATAGATTTGGGGACATCAGAAAAAGAAGGTGGCATTGGTTCATGAAGCCCCGGCACCACCGGCAGTTCCCGTCAAACCTGAAACAAGGATATTGCAGGCCCCTGTTTGGGGCATGACACTGCACGTTGTGTTCGCAGCGAAGTATTCTCAGTGCTGAATTGCCTCACTTGCTCCTGCAGCCACTGGTTGTTCAAGATCAGCTGAACAACTTAGGCCTGCAGTGGTTGATTATCCACCTGGAGGTGGAGGGCCTATTCAGGTGAGTCTGATACTTCTAGTGGCTGCAGTGGTGCTGGTGGATCCATCCTTCTTGCACCAGGCTTGGCTCCTTAGGAGTAACTGTGGTCTGAACAAGCTGTCATGGCTGGGTCTTGGGCAACCAGACCTAGTAGTCAGAGCCAGAGTCTGCAGTCACAAAACAGGAGTCAGGATACTGGAAGGTCAGAAGCAGGAAACAAACTAGAGATCAGAGCCATGGGTCACAAACCACAGTCAGGCCAGGTGACCAGATGTCCCGATTTTATAGGGAGAGTCCTGATTTTTGGGTCTTTATCTTATATAGACTCCTATTACCCTCCACCCCCATCCCAATTTTTTACATTTGCTGTCTGGTCACCCTAAGGCCAGGATACCACAGGCTCAGAGTTAGGAGACAAACTGGAGATCAGAACCACAAATCAGATGCCAGGAAATCAAGTCAGGGTAGTTGGAGCAGGAAGCACAGGACACTTAGCCCGCTTCCTGTTTCTGCTGCTGGCTTAAGTTGTCACGCTGGCCCTATCAGCTGCTCCAGGACTCCAACAAAAGGACCGCAGGGGCAGAGCCTCAAACTGGGGCCAGGAGCTTCATGGGTCCCAGGTAGGCAAGGGTCAGCAGACTGCCAGATAGAGGGTTGGAGAGTGGCTGCTCCTATAAACCCTGCAGTAGTAGGTTCAAGACCCATAGGCCATGACATTGGGGACTTAGGGCTGAGAGCCAGGCAAGAAAGCAGCCTTTTGTTGCAAGGGAGCCAATAGTCGTGATGGCTTGCAAATGGGACAGCTTTGCAGACAGCCTTGAATGAGACCACAGGTGATGGACATAAGGACTAGACTCTGGCCAGGTAATCTTCAATAGATTGGGTTAGGGTTGCCAACTTTCTACTTGCACAAAACCAAACTCCCTTGCCCCGCCCTTCCTCTGAGGCCCTGCCCCTTCTCCGAGGCCCCACCCCCACTCTCTCCATCCCCCCATCTCTGTCGCTCGCTCTCCCCACCCTCACTTATTCACACATCTTCGCACATTTTCACATCTATTTGCTCACTTTTAATTGCATAGTCACATACCATTTTTTCCCCCCACATGGGTTGTCAGCAGGACCCTCAGATTAACAACAAATAAGCCTACCAGCTGAACTAAAGGCATAATTGGTGTCAGCAGGGCTGTTACGCAACACACGATTTGCCAGTGGGTCATACAAGGAGTTGTGAGACAGCAGTAGAACACTATTTATCAAAATTCCAGTGGAGCTATTATTGTGAAAGGCTAAGGGAATGAGATTTCAGTATGCCATTAAAGATCTGAGGTTTAAGGCCTAATTTAGTAATAAAGGTTATGAAATACAATAATATTAACAATAGTTTGTGGAAGAAATAAACCCTGAATTCAGGATGTTATGACTCGCAACCCATTACACTTTCCTCTGAATACCAGGTATTTATGGGAAGTGGGGCCGCTGTCTCTCAAAAATAGGAGAAATTTTATTTGAGAGGCAGGAAGATGTCACAGAGCTGCCAAATGCATGACTGTCATGCAAGATATGTGATATCTTGCAGGAATAGAGCTGAATGAATAACGTCAGAATCAGACCTTTTTTTTTTTTTTTTTTTAAATATTATGTGAGATCCACCTAAAAGGGTACTTGTTACCCCAACCACTTGACACCCCTCACCACTCATTCCTGGACAGCTGCCTACACACTACAAACCCATCTTGTGATTCCCATCCCACCTAATGGAGCAAAGGGGCAGATATTAACTTCAGGGAGCTTAACTCCAGTGAAGGGGAAGTCAGGCAGGCACTTCACTCCTCTCCCCAAGGGAGGAGGAAACACAAGAAGCCTCAAGACTATCTTTTTCTGCAGGAGGAAGATTGCCTGGGGGCACTTAGGCTGCACTCACACCATACGTGTGTTTCTCAGACCAGGTGCCCTCATGGCTACTACTTGATACCTCTTTGAAGTGGGTGAAAGATCACATTTTTGGCCCTGGGAGTGTCACTTACAAAATCATTTCCCCCAATAGTGATCCTGGGTAGCGTGCATAGGGGTGAGTGGGACAGACAGTGAAAGGGAAGCAAAATTGGAATCAGTGTGATTTTGGGGAGATGATGTTGTGTGGGGCAAGAGGAGACAGACGCGTTTATCCAAAGGAACAGTGTTTAAATTAACTCATCCAACCTCCTCATCCTCCCTACACACAGCACTCACCAATCTCCAGTCCCCTTTATCCAAATGGCTTGCATATTATTCAATTGCACTGAAAGCCTCGACTTTGGGCAGCTTCCGAAGCCCATATTTGCGAGGATCATGTCTCTCAATGCTAGTCTGCGACTCAGCTCTCTCTCTCTGGTTTCATTTTTGCTTTTTAGCAGCTCCCCCTCCTACTTAGACATGCTGGAACAGGCTGGGTGTTAACTTTAATAAGGAATCATCTTTCTCATAGACTGGTTTCAGATGCCTTCATCACATTCAGAACCCTAAAGAACACACCAATATTGTCTTCTTTAGAATGGCATGGGCCAGGTGCTAGTTGTTTACACACTGAAAGCACACCTGGATTCCGGATATCCAACAGAAAAAAAATGCACATAGCAAAGCACACAATACACTCAACATTGCCATTGCTCTTTCACCAGTGTCCGGATTCTCTAATTATAATGAAGAAAAAACCAAGATCAAGGGTGAAATGCACCATATGTCTTTCTATAACGAAGCACAGCAAGGCACTACATTAACAACTGTCTTAATGCCCCCTGTTGTGTTTGGATATTGAAGGCCATGGCATGCTTCACCCTTAACCTTTTCTTTCCTGGTTTGTATTGTTCCCCACACACATAATTTCAGCATTATTTCCACACAGCTTTAATATGTGAATATATTTACAGATGAAATAAAGGATGTGCACATCATTTTGTATTTGCACAATTTAATGGGCAAGATATAGCAAGAGACTGCGACTCAGTTATAATAAGTCTTCTAATTTCTGCGTAGGTACAGTCAGCTCTATATGCAACTTCTCTGCACTTCTCAAATTACAGCTGGCATGGTGAAAAAAGGCATTTGGTATTTAAAAATAGACGTAATAGCTGTCTTCTTAAACAAATAGGAGAAATGGCTTTATTAGCTTCTAAATTTGTTTTGTGGGTGTGAAGCAATTGAGGGAAAGCTGAATCAGAGAAATGAGTTTTACATTTAATCATTCCTGTTTCTTGTGGGAGTGAGTTCCATAATCTAGATAGATCCAACTGCTATGACAGTTCTGGCTCTTGTGCTTACAAGCTCCTCTTCTTAGGGCTTGTCCATGCATGATAGTTAATCCACAATACAGTAAGGTGAGTATTTAAAGCAGATTAACTATTCCCGATTAACTTCATATGTGTGGGCTCTGATTCCAGAATAGGAGTGCCTTATTCCAAATTAGTTTAATTCATTTCCAGTGAATTAAAAGGGATTCAGCTAATCTGGTACAAGTTTCATTTTTCTGGTGGAACTTCACAATTGTGGGAGGCCACAGTCACAGCTATTGCCACATCTTGCAAGCTGCAGAGGTCCAAACGTGGAGCACACTGTGTGACAAAGACCCAAAATGAGGGACACAAATATTTATTCATGCAGATAACTTAAAATGCTGTGGGATTCATTCCATTAGATGCTTGCTACAATCTCACTTCCATGCTTCTTTATTTCTAATGTAAATAATTTTCAACAATAAAAGTGAGAGAGCACCAAATTTGAGTGGCATATAGGCAACTTTTGGAGTAAAATGAGGGACATCCCTCATGATGAAGGCTATTTGAGAGATATGGCCACAGTGGGAGTGTCCATGTATGGTTCCAGACTCTAAAGCTACATGGCTTTCTTACACATTGCTGTAAAAGAAAGGAAACTACTTTCCATGGCCACATGTGAAACATCTCTCATTGTTAAAAGTAAAAATGTAGCCACACAAATAGCAATGTCCAAAGGACCAACGAGTACCAAGTACAGTAGAACCTCAGTTACGAACACCAGAGTTACGAACTCACTGGTCAAACGCACATCCATTTGGAACCGGAAGTATGCAATCAGGCAGCAGCAGAGAGATAGACACACACAAAGCAAATACAGTGCAGTACTGTGTTAAACGTAAACTACAAAAAATAAAGTGAAGTTTAAAAAAAAGATTTGACAAGGTAAGGAAACTGTTTCTGTGCTTGTTTCATTTAAATTAAGATGGTTACAAGCAGCATTTTTCTTCTGCATAGTAAAGTTTCAAAGTTGTATTAAGTCAATGTTCAGCTGTAAACTTTTGAAAGACCCATAATGTTTTGTTCAGAGTTACAAACATTTCAGAGTTACAAACAATCTCCATTCCTGAGGTGTTCATAACTCTGAGGTCCTACGTACCTGTTTAACTGCAAAGAAGAGCTGAAAGACAAATAAAAATATATATGCACATGGTTGTAACCAAAAAGTAAATAAAGTCCTAATCATACCTCAGTTTGGGGGTAGCTGCATCTCTGACTTCCCCCAACCTCGTGGCCCACTCCTGAACACTGTAACCCAAACCACTCCTGTAATCACACCCTACACACTATTGTAATTATTTTTGTTCAAAATGTTTTCTGAGGTATCACTTGAAAACTAATAACTCAGTAGTCAATAATATCATGGTGATAAGTATATAGCAATATTATATGTAAAACTATTCCCCCTGTATGATGTTACTAGCACATGTTCAAAAACAGACAGCTCTGCCTAGGCAAAAGTTGTTAAATGGGTCTATCCTAAACAAAGGAGTGTGTGTTAATCTTAATTTACTTAGAAGTAGTAAACAGGGTCCTCAACACAGCAGGGGGAGGAGATGGCAGGGAACAGAACAATTTTGCATTTCAGTTAAACACAAGCGTGGGGAGAAAGAGCATGGAGCCTCCTTCACCACCAGATTCCATGTTGCCTTCCTCATTGACTGAATAAACTTTACTTTGAGGTGTAACTTACAGAAGAATCCATGTCAAAGGTTCACTGGATTATACAAGAACAGGGCAGAAAACCCCAAGTTCTCTCTTTCACCTAAGAAGACAAAGGTGCCAGCACCTTTGGGCCTCTGGAAGAGACCCTGATCCAGGAAAGGGTTGGTCACCATCTTGCTGAAAGACTGTGGGTGAGAAAGGCCATCTTGAACAAACAGGGCCGGCTCTGGCTTTTTGGCCGCCCCAAGCAACAACAACAACAACAAAAAAACGGGGCAGCCAGAATGGCAACGCAAAAAAAAAAAAAAAAACACGCGGCGCGGCGCGGCCAGGGTCAGGGTGCAGGGGGACTCCCTGCGCTGCAGATGTGCCCGGGCTAGCGGGGGGAGGAGGAGGGAGAGAGAGAGAAGGGGGGCAGCCCCGCTGCCTGCCGGGAGGGCTCTGCGCTGCTCCGGTCAGCTGGGAGGGAAGGAAGGACGCGGGCTGCCCTGCTGGGCTTGCTGCAGGGCGCTCCCGTCCTCTGTGCCGCCGCCCCCTACAGGGCGGCCGGAGCGGAACACCACAACAAAAAAACAAAACAAAAAAGCGGCCGTGCCACCCTAGGATTGGGCTGAATGCCGCCTCCTACAAGCTGCTGCCCCAAGCACCAGCTTGCTCAGCTGGTGCCTGGAGCCGGCCCTTTGAACAAAGCCTTGAATCAAAATTTGCTAGATTAAGTGTTAGACTTTTAGGTGCATGTTTTCACTTTTATTTGCTTGTAACGCTCTCTAACTTTATCTCTTATATTTGAACTCACTTAAAATGGTATCTTCTTTTGTTAATAAACTTGTTTTACCATTAATCTAGACCAACAGTGCTGAGTTTGTACTAAAGCAAATGTCAGCTCTAGTTAACGTAGCAAAATGGTGTGTTTTATCTCTTTAAAAGTGTAAACAAACCATATTATTTCTCTGAGCTGTCTAGGAGAAGACTGGACATTGCAGAGCACATGGTTCGGGGAAAATCCAGGACTGGGAACATGTTGGAGTCACCATGCAAGTAGTAACCATGGCTAGTAGAAGCCAGAGTGGGGCTGTAGACATGCTGCTGGGGTCAGAATTGCTGAACCAGGACTGTCTAGCACACAGACAATCAGGGTATGCCCTGCATGCTTGTAGGCTGGTTGTAAGCAGCCCAGGTTGGGAGCTAGAGCAGCAAAGCATTGTGAGGCATCCAAGGTTATAGGGCAGGTGGTGACAACCCCTCACTGGTCTGGATTGCAACCCAGAACATGACAGATGCCCCTTAAAGGCAGGGAGCTGTATCCTTCTCCCATCTGACAAAGGGCTGCAGCCCCCATGCAATTCACTAAAGTCAAGCACCTGTGCTTTGCTTTCTCTCCAGTGACTATGAACAGTGTAAGCTAGTGGTTATACTAACCAAACAGCAATTACAAAACAGAATATTACTTCCCCTCCCCGCATTTTTAGTTCCTGGGGTAGAATACAGGTCCACAAAGCTACATCTATTCAGAAAGTTAAGACAATAGTCCACAAAGATACTGCATGTTGTTGCAGTATTTGTCACAGTACCAAGAACTCATAGTTCTGGGAATGAATTTAGACTTAATCCACCAGGTAGATAAACTATTTCTTTGAACCTACTCTTTAAAATAAATGTATATTATGGACCTGATTTTCAAAGCAAGCCTCTATTTTTGCAAGCATAATTTTTCCAGAAGAACAAGAAGTGACAACGGATCTCATAGCAAACTAATTGTCAATCGAAGCGAGGTCTTGTGCCCACCTGGATGGCATTTCTCTGTGTCTGTCTGTCTTTAATGTGATAACTTTTGAACACCGCATCCGAACAATACCAAAATTTCAGGAAACGTGTTAGACATTGATGGGCAGAACTCTATTGATTTTGAAAATTAGAAACTGGAAGAGGCATGGGGGGACACAGGAATCCCCTAACATCTTGTTAACAGAGCCAGCAGCTTCACTCAACTCTGTAATTATGTCTATAGATCAAAGAACCAGTTCATGGCAGCCATCAACACCTGCTAGCATAACACCCCGATCTCAGCTCTGCCCATCCCCCCAATACAGTCTAAAACTGAAGACACTCTGAATGACTTATCTCCCAGACGGAAAGAAAAGAAATAACAATGGTGGAGGGAATAGGAGTAGGGAAACGCATACAAAGCTCCCAGCACGGAGGGAGGAGAATGGGGGACAATGGTATGGGTGAGAGGGACATGGAAAACACACAGAGCTCCTGGCATGTGGCAGAGGAGAGAAAGGGGGACACAGAGACCCTAGCATTAGCACGAAGGTGGAATTGGGGGAGACACAGAGACCATGACATGGAAGGATGAGGGGATGGGGGGCACACCAAGATCTTGGAATGGGGGAAGGGAAGAATGTGGGGGGGTACACTGAGCCCTTTGCATGGAGGAGAGAAGGGGGAACCTGGTGTGGGGGAAAGGCACACAGAATCCCTGGTGGGGGGAAATGGGAGGCTCAGAACCTTTGGCAAGGGGTGAGAATGGGGGACAATGTATGAGGACAGGGGGCATTGGGGACATGGAGCTTCTGGCATTGGCCAGTGGGGTGGCACAGATCTCCTTGCATGAGGAAGGTGGTGGTAAGGTGAGGCAGGGAATCCCTGAAATAGAGGGGCATGGGAAGATGGCACAAATTGAACTTGGGGGGGGGAGAACGGAAGGATGCATGTAGCCTCTGATAATGAGCTCGGCCTACAGAGGCTACAAAGTGTGCAACCCTCTAGTCATATAAAACGGTAAATACTTGGATGGGAGGCCCCCCAGACAACCCACCCTCTGCAGCACAGGTATTAGTGATTCATGCTATCCTCTGGGTCTGTGTTTACGTAGCTGCAGGCTGGTATCATGGGGCACCGTGCTACTGCAAATGCAGTCTTTCAGATGAGATATAAAGCTGAGGTCCTGGCCACTTAAATTAATTAACAATGAATCATGTGGTCAGTTCCATGTTCTGTTTATCATTAGTTATTATATTACAGCTCTCCAAAATTACTAGGCACCTTGCAGTACAAATAAGATGACAGGTCCTTGCCCTGAAGAGTTCACAATCTAATTTCACCTAACAAAACCAAGGGGGTAACAAAACAGTAGGATGGATCTGGGGAAGGAAGGGCAGGGAGTACAGCAATAGGCTTATGTGGTTACTCAGCAAAAGCTAGTGCAGAGCAAGGTGGATTGATTTAGCCACATCATCATCTTAAGAAGTAGTTTCAGAAAATATACCTTGTGCTAGTGTCTAGTGGGGACTGTGAGACCTTATAATGCCTAAAAACAAACAGGAATATGACTTTCTAGAGCTGTGGTCTCTGATTTCACATGCAGGCTCAGCACCATAGTGGAGTTCCAAGATCACAGACAGTGCTAAAGGGAAGGAGGAAGAGAGTGAACAGACTATGGTATGTTATAGGAAATCTCATGAAATTTGAATTTCCCTGAGATCCTTGGAGGCAACAGCAGCAGTGACACTCTAGCCTGAACACTGGAAGCCAGAGGGGAAAGTGTTGATCAGTCTGCAAACTGAACAAAATGTGCACAACTTAACTTCCACGCCAGTGAGAACCACATTGCAAAATAAAACCAGATCAAAATTAATAACTGCCTGGAAAGCTAGGCAGAATTATTCAAAAACAGGCTCATTCCAGAGTAACCTAGGGCATAAAATAATCTTCAGACCTTGCTGTCCCAACCCCACTCTCACCAACAGCAGCTATCACCTAACATTTATCTTGAAAGTTAAGGGCAATCTTCTATGTACTGAAAAAAAGTTACCATAGATCCATAGTTAGGGTCCTACCAAATTCACTGTCCATTTTGGTCAATTTCACGGTCATAGGATTTTAAAAATAGTAGATTTAATGATTTCAGCTATTTAAACCTGAAATGTCACAGTGTTGTAATTGTAGGGGTCCTGACCCAAAAACAGAGTCACTAGGTTATTGTAGGGGGGGTGTTGTGGTACTGCTATTCTTACTGCTGCCCTGTTGCCTTCAGAGCTGGGCAGCTGGAGAGCAGCAGCCAGGGCCGGCTCCAGGCACCAGCCCACCAAGCTGGTGCTTGGGGCGGCACCTGGAGGGGGGCGGCGCGGCGCTCCGGCCGCCGGGGAGAGTGGGGCCACGGCCGGGCTCGCCGCCCTCCCCCCGGCGCTCTGGCCGCCCTCCCCCCGGCCGCCGGGGGGAGAGCGGAGCCCCCGCCGGGGCTCGCC
>NW_020664417.1:70268657-70325794 GCF_002925995.2 Terrapene triunguis | reverse complement strand
GTTCCCAAAGCTATGATTACCCAGCAGAGAGAACAGAATCTGCATAGATGATTGTGCCTGTATCAGAATTACAGGGCATGAGCAGAGCTGAATGACCTAATAAGCCCTGAGCCAGGAACTCTATTGTATTCATTTAGATTCTAATGCTGTACCTTCCACTGTTAAGAATCAACAAGGAAACTAATGTCTGTTGTGTGAGGGTCCCTCTCTGTTTCTCCCACACCAGGAAATGCTACATGCTACATGCATGTTTTTTCTTGGTGTGTTTCTTTTATTATGTAAGCTAACAGTATCAACTGCTTAGTGGGAAAGAGAGGCTGAAGAAGACGGTTTGACATTTGACCCAGACGTTGGGAGGCTTGTTGTTCCAAGTTCCTGTCTCTTGCCCACTTAAATTTTACCCTTGGTATGGACAGTGCCACTGCTCCTGACAAGAGAAAGGTGGGCAAAGGAGGTTGAGGTGGTCCCTTCAGTATCCAGAGCCCAGACTATGAGGATGCAGATCAAAGCCTTGTCCACTTGGGTTTATAGCCACCTCCTGTAGCTACATCAATGTAGCCACATGAATGCAAAGCCCTAGGCCTGGTCTACAAACGTTAGGTTGACATAGCTACAACGGGTGGGGTGTGAAAAAAAATACACTCCTGAGCACCATAGCTATGCTGACCTAACCCCCAGCATAACTGCAGCTGTCAACAGAAGAATGCTTCCATCAACATACCTACCTTCACTCGGGGAGGTAATGTTCCTATAGCAACAGAAAAACTTTTGCTGTCAGCGTAGGCTCCATATACACTGCGGGCATAGCTACAGCAACCTTGCTACACTATGGAGACTATATGAGTGAAGACATACTCTTAGTGTAGGATATGCTGCACCAGGTGTAAGTGCAACAGTGCAATTCACTTTTTACAGCAGTGCAGCACACCTTTACCAGAGGGTATACATTGGCGCAGCTACATCCAGTGTAGCCACACAGATGCAAGAAACCCCAGTGTAGATGTGGGCTAAGACTTTAAGCCTGCTGCACTATTGTACAGGGAGCCAGTGACTGCACCTTGTGTATTATGCATCAGAATGCGAAGTGCCTTTCTTTTTTTTAACCTGTGAAGTCTGCCACCTCCAAATATCTACAATGCTGAACTCTTTGATCTTGTTTGCCAAAGATTTGGTATCCTTGCCTGCATGGGTGATGGTATAATAGGTCAAGGAAGGCAAAGCCTTCCCTGGCACAGCCGCCCCCCCCCCCCCCGAGGGACACCTGGGCTGCTGTGGCCCCGCCCCTTCCCCAAGGCCCCACCATCTGCTGCTGCCGCCGCCTGCCTATCTGCACTCCACCTCGCGCCGCCCAGGTCCCTGCTGCTCGCCGCATCGTTTCTCCTCGGGGGTGGGGGAAGTTAGGAGGGACGCTGCAAGCAAGCAGAGGGCGAAGGGGTCTGGCAGGGGACTGTGGTCGTTTGGCCGGGCACTAGGGCCACTGGCTGGGCCTGGCACTCGAGCAAGGGGGAGTGGCTTGGCGCGGCACTCAGACAGCTAGACTCAGCCTGGCGCTGCAGTTGACCCAGCGATTGGGTGGAGTGGGGGGGGAGGGAAGAGTAGCGGCCTGGCCTGGTGCTGGGAGTGGCCTGGCGGGGTGCTCAGTTGGGGTGGTTGCCTTGGGGTGGCTGAGGTGGACAAGCCAGGGCTCCTCTGTTATGGGGGGGGGCGTGTTTTGGGGCTCCGGTGTGCAGGGGCGGGGCACCAGGTGGAAGGGGAGGGGCCAGTGGGCTAGCCTCCCCAAAGTGGAGGTCCATCCGCTGCCTATGTGTACTTGGTTACAGGATGGTCAAAAAGAAGCCTGGCACTGTGGTTCATAGAATCATACCATTAGAAGGGACTGCAAGGATCATCTAGTCTAACCCCCAAGAGTTTTATTCCCAGCTCTTTTTAAATTTTGAAATCAAGATTGGGTGTTTTTCTAAAAGATATGCTCTAGTTCAAACTGGAATTACTTGGGGGAAGTCCTATGGGCTGTGCTATATAGGTGGTCAGACCAGATGATCACAGTGGGCCCTTCTGGCCTTAGAATCCATAAACCTGTACCGCAGCTTTGCTCTGTGATTTTCCACAAGTCATGTAACCTTTTGGTGCCTCATGGTACAGCCTGGATAACAATCATTCCTAATTCAACGGAACATTATGAGATTTAAGCCTGATCGACACTTAAAATTAGCTACATCGCTCAGAGCTGTGAAAATTTCATACCCTGACTGAGCAGAGAGGTGGATTAACTACAGAGATGGAAAAACCCCTTCTGTTGCCACAGGAAGCACCTACACTACTGCATTATGGTGGCATTGGCTGCAGCTGGGCGGGTGTAGTGCTTGTTGTGTAGACAGAGCTGTAAATAATTCTTGAAGACTGATTTTTGCAATGCTTGGATGAAAGGCCACAAGTATTCTTGTCAATATAATTATTTAAAAAGGTCAGTTGATAATGTGCCATAGCCTATATTATTCTTATACTCAGATTTAATTATTATTCATAATTTATTATGGTGGTACCCAGGGACCAACAAAAAAAAATGGGTCTCCATTATGCTAGGCATAGAGCAAATGCATGGTAAAGATGCCCAATCAGCCATTTAGCAAAGAAACAAAAAGTTAGTTACAAAAAGACCACACTGTATAGTCAGTTTTAAGGATGCAAACAACTGTTTGGAATAAGACCTTAAATTAGTTCAGTTTGAAGCAGTTAAGGCAAAAGTAAATTATTTCTATTCCTTGTCTGATATGGAAAAGTTTGGGGCAAGAGAGGGATACACAGGAGAGAGCGATGATAAATTATCCGTAGGTCTGTGCTCTCTCTCTGCACGCTGCACAGCCCTCAGGAGCATAAGTTAATGTTCTAGTCAGATGAAAAAGAGATAGAGTTTGGGAGCTGGTGCAACCTATCTACAGACTGAATATCAATGTCATTTATTTCACCTGACATGCGTACACAAATATGTTAAACTTCAGGAAAATTAGCTTTTCATCTTGCTCGAGGAAGCTGAATTCCAGCTTTGGAAAGAAATCGCAGAGCAATTCTTCATTTGTTAGAAAGCAGTTAACAAAATAAAGTGCTTCTGAGAACAGATCCATTGATCAAAGCTGTTTTGATTCTGAGGCTGAGGGTTTTTTGTTTTAGTTTGTGTTTTGGTTTGTTTCTTGCTTGCTTCGCCCCCCGCTTTTTCTTTAGGGCTGATGAAAGGTCCCAGATGGATAATCCTACAGAGTCTTGACATCCTCTCATTATCCACCAAATATGTACTGAACAATCCTTCAAATACTGCCCTAAAACTGGAAAAACCACCAGGAGTTGAGTTTTCAAAGTCTGTTCAGTCTTTTTGCTGAGACAACCAACAAAGTTGCCAATTCCAATGATGGACTTTGTGATGTAGCTACTTTAGCCCTGATCCTTAGTTATTCACTGCAATGGGAGCAGAGTCAGACCCTTATTTTTTTTTTTTGGAGCTGCACTATCACTCCCACTCTTAGCCCACAAACTGTCCGATGGTAAAAACTTTGCATCATTAGCAACCTAGGCAAGATTTGAACTGGTGACCTAAAGGGGAAGGTACAGTAACCCCACCACCAGTCCCGTGGGGCATCCAGTCCCCTTCTAGTTGGTGTTTTTAAATTTAAGTAATTCTGATCTCAGAAGCAGGTGAAATGCAAGATTAAATAATCATTTTACAACCACCTTTCAAATAACTTCCAGAGATTTCTTCAATTAACTTAATCCTCCTCTCTCCCTCACACAGAAACACTTTGTATGAAAGTAAATTCTGTAATTAGTTGCCTAAATCCTCTAATCCCACCTGTCGTGCTTTGAATCCTGGCAGATGGTTCGAGACATACAGTATGGGCCCATATCTCCATCATCTCATGTCCTTCCAATTGATGCTGGTTCTGGATAGCAGAATTCTGAAACAGGCCTTCTGGACTTCAGGAACCAGGCGGAATCCAATTCCTTGGCTGCTGCTACAGTACAATTCACAGCAAGGGGAGGTTTCCATAAAGGCACAGAATATACTGGAAGGCTGCCAGCTGGCTTTGCAAATACTGGTAACATTCTTTCCCATCCCAACTTCTACACAGAAGTTGTGTGTGCCTTTGAGAAAAATGCAGTTTGTTCCCTAGATTTAAATTCTCTCCAAAGAGGACTTCTGTGGCGACAGACATAGAACGAAATGCCATCACTTGCAAAAGTTATTCATTACATTTAGTTGGGCACAGTCCATGGGTCAGCTGGAACATGAAATGTCATGCAGAAAATTAAAATGGTCCTTGCCCTGGACATGCTGCAAGCATGTTGGCTGGATGTCTCTATTCAGCCATGAAGCGGTTAAACATATAAGTGTTCATAATGAGGCTTCACATTAACTCCCAATTAAGGTGAATGGGGAATGTTCATACCTCTCAATGCTATTATTTCAGTCATGCTGGCTGGCAGACTCAACCAGACAGCAATGCATCCTTGTCATAGGTGCCAGCTGTTCCTGTTTAGGTGGAACAGTCCCTTTTTTGTCATTCTGGCCCATTAAAATAATCCATCAAATCCAGTACATTTCAGTAGGGGCTAATGGCGCAACCCTGTCTTCCCTTCAAATGTCCCTATTAATTTCTTCTATATGTTGTCATCTGTGTTACATTGTGAAGTATCTTTGCAACTTTATTGATTTTCTTTTCTTTTCTTTTTTTAAGCCTCACAAACTGCCTTGCACTATTCAGCTGAAAAAATAAACATCCCTAGATTCTGGGAGATAAGAACTTGCTGCAGGTCAGAGTTCAGGAGAATACTATCTTGGCCTACCAGCCAACTCTTTAAATTACTTTGCTTTTGTAAATTGCTGTAACCAATTGCTCTGCCCTCTACTGGATAGAATCAGAACAGTTCTGTATCATAGACCCTATACTACTAACCGCACAAATTAATTAGTAGTATACTAATAGTATATCATAGGGCCCTGAAGTAGCAGGGCCCTATGTTTTGGAGCAGGAATAGCCAAGTTCTGCATCCTTTTTTCCCCCTTCTATCCTCTGTGATGTCAGAAACAACGGTGAATATTTAGGTGACCACAGCTATGTTAAATATTTTCAGTGGAATCAAAAAATCCTTTAACATATTAAAAATATTCTAATCTACCACCAAAGACACTAAAATGATCAGTGAAAGGCTATATTATGACAATAAACCACATCATATGAAAGATGTACATGAGTTGCAGGTCACTAATCCTACATATACAAAGCTCTTAAAAGGACAGTAGCAGGCTAAAAATCATGGCCTTGATTCTCCATTCTGTCCACATAGCTAATGAAGATGTGATTGTAGCTCAGGTAAACATACTGGTGCTAGCTTTAATCTAGCAAGCACAGGTAACCATAGTAGTGAAGGAGCCACCTCATACCCATGGGAACACTGGGTATGTACTCTGGTTGCTAGCTTGGGCTGAAGTCTGTGTAGCAGCCAGCAGGTATGCCTGGAGTGCTACAATCACACCTTTATTTATGTGTAGACATACTCTAGCTGTGAGAGTTTCCCTGCACAAGGGGTATTGTCCTGTGGCTCTCTCACAGGGCTCACCCCGCCCCTTCTTTAAGGTATAAAATGCCACTCTGGTGGAGATGAAGAAGAAGAAAATGGACATTGCAGAGTTTCCAGCTGACTTTTTCTCATCCTGTGTGTTTCTCCGCAGGAGGGAGCAACTGATCCCCTATTCAAAAACTGAATGATGCCCAGATTCAATTAGCTCAAAATCATCATGAAACGCCCTGTGTTGCTTCTTGTATCAAGGTGGCTCAATTCTGGCTGTTTCTTTCACTGCTCACCCTCGTACATGTTAAAGGATTTGTTTTCTCTCTTTTTATTTTTTTAAAGAAATAAGCAACTTCAGTCTAACAGCCACAAGACAATAGACTTACCACTGCAAGAGGAGTCAAAAATTTACATTTCACACAACCTGTTGTGCCACAGTATTGCAAAGGTCTTGCATCAGCGTCTCATGCTAAGCAACCTTGGTGCTACAATATCTAGGCAACACAGGCAGTGGTAGCCTCTCTCTGAACTGAAGGGTGGTTTCTGCTTGTTAATGTAAATGCATATGGGTTTTGAATCAAAATGAAGACTAATTGGAATCTCTCTCATTGCTGAAATCTCTTACATGATACTGAATTTATTGTCAGGGTTACACTAGAGAAATTAAACTTGGGTAGGTATGTGTTTAGTCCTTTTTGTTAAGCAAATCAAACCTCTTTATACCATGACTGTACATCCTTCCCGTCATATAAAATATATATATTTTCCATTTGACTCTGAACTCTTCTGCTGCTTTCAGTACTTGCTGCAAATATATAGAGATTTGTTAGAGCTGCTCTTCTCTCCCATGTTGTATTCTAATACTTAGTTATTTCTGAAAAGAACTAAATACAGTAAAAGCTGTTTTATCCGTCATGTTGGGGGAATGGGGGATGCTGGTAAATGAAAAATGCCGGTCAACTAAGAGGGAGGGAGTTTGGGTGCAGGGGGAAAGGGGGGCCTCTGGGAGAGTTTGGGTGCCAGAGGGAGCTCGGGGCAGCGGCTTGGGGTGCAGGGTGCTGGATCTGGGGGCCGCTCACCTCGGGCAGCTCCCTGCAAGCGGCGACCTGTCCCGGCTGCTCCTAAGTGGAAGCATGGCAGGAGGTTCTGCGTGCTACCTCTGCCCACAGGCGCAGCCCCTGCAGCTCCCATTGGCCGCAGTTCCCAGCCAATGGGAGCTGCATTGCTAGTGCTCGGGGCGGGAGCAGCACACAGAGCCACCTGCCACGCCTCCGCCTAGGAGCAGCCAGGACCAGTCACCGCTTGCCCCTGGATCCGGCACCCCACACCCCTCCCATATCCCTCCCACACCCAAACTCCCTCCCAGAGCCCACGCTCCACACCCCTTCCCGCGCCCCCCCACCAGCCTCATGCCAACTGGACTATAAACCAGAATTTCAATTAAGATCAGAAATGTCAGTTTATAGAGCTTTCCGGTTGGTGAAGTGCCGGATAAAACAGCTTTTACTGTAAAACTCTTCTGATGCGTGCATGCACACACATGAAACTGTGACCAAGCACTGCATGAAAAAATAAGTTTACAAGCTTGATTTTCGATCTGCTGAGCACTCAACTCCAGATGAAATCAATGGGAGTGGCTGGTGCTTCTCTGCAAATCAGGCTCCACCGAGTTTATGCAGTGCAACCAGTGTACATAACTGGTGTGCACAGCATGCAGATCATGTGCAGATCGGTACTGAGTGCCTCATTGGATAGGGCCTGATTGGGCAATCCCCACTTACTGAAGTAGTCAATGAGTCAACCTGCAGGCATGAGGGTTGCACAACTGGGCTTTTACCCAGTAAAACCAAGAGTCAGTTTACAGTGCATAAAATATATTAATTTACATTCAGATGATTACAAGAAATTCTAATTTATACAACACTTCACTTACTGAGAAAGTGATTTTTCTCTCTTTGAAAAAATACAGAAGATCTGTATGTAAACCAGGAGTATTCCATAATATTCCCATTCATTTACACACACATAAAATCCATTTTTTCATTCAATGAAGAGCCCTCATAACATAAAGCAACTTCTACATGCAGTTTAGTATAGTTTGATGGGAAACAGAGAAACTGAATGGAACTACATTGTATACTGTACATTGTACACTGTACCTATTACATTCTTGGGATCCCAAAGCACTTTCCAAGACAGAAACTGGTAGTATAGGGCCCTAACATGTTCCCTCGGAAGTCAACAGGAGTTTTGCTATTGATTTCTATGGTAGCAGGACTAGGCCCATCATTCTTTTGTATAGGCCAACTAGCAGGTATTTGGCACTTACCAAATGGTGTTTAGTCCATGCACGGCTTTGTGTTCCAATCTGTTTTATCAAGAAAGGAAACATTGCCAGGACACTGGAGATTTTCCATACTCTGTAAAATACCATGAAGTCATTAACTTCTACCTGGACAGCCACCAGAGACAAACAGAAAGGACCTTGGCTTCTATGTCTCATCCAAAGGATATTATAATGCGCTGGCCTCATTATTCACAGCAGAAAAGGCCTTTGTCATGGTCAGATGCCTTTAATGTGTTTTGTATACTACATAAATTCAAACTTGATGGCTCATTTATTTGTTGGATTGCAGCTTTATTCAATCTAAATGAAGCCTTGGTATTTACTAATAACTTATGCTATACCTTGTTTGTTTAAGAAAGCCACAAGTCAGGGCTGTCCAGTCCACCGTGTCCTCTGTTGTCTGTATTAATGTTGGGCTCTGATATTTCAAGGACTGTTATCAAGGGGACAAGAAGAAAACAACATTTAGCGTGTGGATTTTTATTCCAAGCCAGGAAAGCTCAGTCCTGCGATCTCACAAAGATTCTCTGCATTCAACAACTCCCGTCTCCAGGTCACAAAGACCTTCACAAACATTAAGGAAGCATCATAACATCCCCATAACACACCATTCTACAGAAGGGGGAAACTGGAGGTACAGGTAGTTTGTGTGACTTGCTCCAGGTCACAAGAAGATTGACTAAGCTGTGACCAGAACCCAGATCTTCATTCTTGTGTTTAACCACACCACCATCCTTCATCCCATTTCATGCGAATATTCTTTACTGAAACCACAAAAGGCAGCTATTAAACTACAGCGACATACCAATGAACATTCAAAACAGACACGTTTTGCTTGTCTGAAAGATAATATACTCCTATAAAAGGTGTAATAACTTGTCTAAAGTATAGAATAGCTATCTAATGTATATTACATATTAGTTATTCCAACTGGCACATTTTTTGTAATTATTTCTTTTAAAATATGCCCATAATTCACATTAATTCCAGACACATTCCCCACAAGAGAAAGAATATTGTGGGAAAAATAACAAACTGGAAAGCCCCGTCAAGTGGCCCCCAAAGTACTTCAAAAATTGTTTAAAACAGAGCAACTCTCCAATCCAAAAATTATCTGCTGAGTCAAAATAAAGCTAAGAAGCATATTGCCTCAGTTGCTATCCAGCTAGAAGCATGAATAACCAGCCACAACCAAACCAAACCAAACTTCGATGGGGTATCCACCCCACACAGTACTGGAAGGGGCCCACTCCTCCAGCATCCAGCTGGCCCCGTTCTCGGATCACCATTTGGTGACCATGACGGCCTCTCTCACCTCGGAGAGACCGGGGCTGGCCTACTGGCACTTTAATAATAGCTTGCTGGAGGATGTTGGCTTCGTGGCATCCTTCCGGGAGTTCTGGCTGGCCTGGCGAGGGCAATGGTGCGCCTTTCCCTCGGCTCAGCAGTGGTGGGATGTGGGGAAGGTGCGCACCCGGGTCTTATGCCGCGACTATACCCAGGGCGCCAGCTAGGGTGACCAGATGTCAAAACTGAAATATCAGGACGCGGGGGGCGGAGCAAAAAAAAAAAAAAACCCGCCAGAGCGCCCCCCCTCCCCCCGCACTGGTGCAATCCCGCGGACAGCCCCGGAGTGGGGGGAGCAGGCCCCAGCCCCCCCGTCCCGCTCGGGTCCCACAGGAAACGAACCGGACTGCCGCTGCCTCCGCCCCGGGGCCGCCCGCGGGATTGCACCAGCTGGGCAGCCAGCCCAGACGCGACTGGCCAGGGGCTGGGCGCAGCGTGCGCGCTGGGTCGCCGCAGCAGGCCCGGGCTCGGGGGGTTCGCGCCCCGGGCGCCAGAGCCGCAGCCGCCAAGCGCCACGTGCTTGGCCAGCAGCCACTTCCTCCCGCCGCGGCAGTGGGAGCTGCAGCAGCGGCTGCTCCCGAGTCCCACTGGCCACTGCCCAGGTGGGGAGAACAGCTGCCGCCTGGCCCCGCAGGCCACCTCCCTGCTCCTCCTCCAGGTACCACCCTGCCCGAGTCCTGCCTGTGCTCGGGGCCAGGCCGGACTCACACTCAGCCCGGCCCTGCGCTCCCCTGCATTTCCCAGGCCTCCCTCCAGCGCTTGCGGAGGGAGAAGGAATGGCGTGCTTGGGGAAGAGGCGGGGATTTGGGGAGGGATCCAATCCGGCAGTGAGGGGGCGGGGCTGGGGGCAGGGATTTGGGGAGGGATCCAATGGGGGAAGAAAGGGGCGGAGTCGGGGTGGGAGCCTTTGCTTGTTTGTCCAGTGTCCTGACCTAACATTGGTCAGGACGCGGGACAAACAAGCAAATATCGGGACAGTCCCGATAAAATCGGGACGTCTGGTCACCCTAGCGCTAGCCGGTGGAGAGATGTGGTGATAGAGCAGTTGGAGCAGGAGGTCTTGGAGCTGGAGAGGCATCTGGCCACCAGCTCCAGGGATCCATCACTCTGTGGAGCGTGCTGAGAAAAGCAGGAAGAGCTCCAGGTCCTCGAGGACCATCAGGCCCGGGGCGCCTTCATTCAATCCCACATCCGTCTCCTTTGAGAGATGTATCACGGCTCCCGCTTCTTCTATGCCCTGCAGAAACAGAGGGGGGCAAAGAAGCATGTCACCTGCATTTTGGCAGAGGACGGCTCCCGCCTCACGGATCCAGAGGAGATGCATGAAAGGGCCAGGGCCTTCTATGCCAGCCTCTTCTCCCCAGATCTGACTGACACCGATGCTTGCACAGTGCTCTGGGACAAGCTTCCAATGGTCAGCGCCAGCGACCGGGACTGGCTAGAGCTGCCTCTCACTCTGGCTGAGTTCTCGGAAGTCCTCCATCTTATGCCCACTAATAAAACTCCGGGCATGGACAGGCTGACTGTGGAGTTCTACCACATGTTCTGGGACATCCTCGGCCCAGACCTTGTCACCATCTGGGCCAAGTCCTTGGGAAGCAGGGTTCTCCCTTTGTCGTGCAGGCAAGCCGTGCTCACCTTGCTTCCAAAGGTGGGGGAACCTTCAGAACTGGCGTCTCATCTCGCTCCTCAGTGCGGACTATAAGGTTGTAGTGAAGGTCATCTCGCTGCGGCTGGGGTCCATGCTGACGGACGTGGTCCACCCTAACCAGACCTACACCTTCCCATGCTGTACCATCTTTGACAATCTGTACTTGGTCCAGGATCTCTTGGAGCTCGGGTGTAGGGATGGTCTGTCGTTCGCCCTTCTGTCCTTGGATCAGGAGAAGGCATTCGACAGGGTGGACCATGGGTATCTCATCTCCTGGGCACTCTGCGGGCATCCAGCTTCAGGCCCCAGGTTGTGGGTTTTCTCCAGGTGCTGTATGCCTCCACGGAGTGTTTGGTCATGCTCAACTGGACCCTGACCCAACCGGTCAGCTTTGGGTATGGGGTTCATCAGGGGTGTCTGCTGTCAGGCAACTTGTATGCTCTGGTGATCGAGTCCTTCTTCTGTCTCCTCCATTGGAGGTTGATGGGGTTGGTGCTCCATGAGCCAAAGTTGTGGCTGGTCCTGTTGGCGTATGCCGACAATGTGCTCCTCATGGTCCAGGACCCGGGCCACCTGTTGAGGCTGAGGAACCCCTGTGGGGCAGCCTATCAAGGGAAGGAGCAGTGAGTGCTGGGAGAGTAATGCCTGGAACTCTGCATGTTCCCTCACAACATCCCCTGGCAATGAGTTCCAAGTTATGACCGTGCGTTGTATGAAGAGATACTTCCTTATGTTTGTTTTAAATATGCTGCCTATTAATTTCATTGGGTGACCCCCTGGTTCTTGTGTTACATGACAGGGATATTTCTGTTGTGTATATTTAAAGTGGGCTGTGATTCTACATGAAGTATGGATCCGTCTGTATCACGGGGTGCTCCACTCACCGCTTGTCTGGTACCTCCTCCTGGTCACTCTGGGATTTAGCTCTCGAGGTTGACGCCCCCTTCTGCAGTTTACATGCAGTCGCTCCCACTTTCTCTCTGGTCTACAGTTCCTCTCTTGTCCCAGGAACCACAGCGTCCTCTTCATGATTCATCCCTCTGGCCCTGTCACTCAGCATTCCTCCCTTCCTGGGTATATCAAAGTCTTTCCTTCAGCAGTCCCAGGCAGTCTTCCCATTCACTGCCTCAGGTGCCACTCCTTAAATGGCTGGTAGGGGAACCTGGGCCCACCCACTACTCCGATTTCCCATTTAAGGACCCTCAACCCAGAAGTTCTGGACTTTCCTGTCTCTGCCCTCATTGCTCCTTCCCTGGACTGCTTACTACAATTCCTGGTTCCCCTCCTATATCCAGGTGTACCAGCTCCAAATGCCCCTTTTCCCAGCAACTGGGCCTTTCTGTTGCCATCTTCCTGCTTTATAGGCCCCGCCTGTTCCTGAACAGCTTTCCCTAAGCCTGAATCCCTGCAAGTTAAAAGTTGTTCTAGTTTATTGGAATTGGCTCTGGCCAACATGAATATTAAATTGTGGGCTAAATGAATGTGTTCATTGCTTGTGAGTGTGTATACAGGTCCTACTACTTCACCATTTGTATTGACAGGAACAGGGGAAACAGCTTAAAAAGTAGAAAATCATGATTCTGGCACTGAACATTGGAATCACATAATCAGTGCTCCCAATCTACTAATTTAGTTTCTTCTATGAAACAGGACAGGGATTCTGAAGTGAACAGGAAGACTAGGAAGGATCCTCAGTCTTTTTGTACTAGGTGACAATTGATTCCTGACATAACCAACAAACTTTTCCCATTTAAACCATAGGAGACTATAGGGTTTGGCAGAGGTCCAACTTTACACATCAAAAATGTCCTTTCAATAGCACAGTGAGAGAATTGTACCTTCCTCAGGTGCAGTTTTATATCCTCAAGATCAAACATTTCATAACTTCTACAGTAAAGCTTCCAGTGGAATTAATTCAGGCTCGCTTCTGTTGACAAAAATTTGGTAATCCTCTAATAAAAACATTCAATCTGTATCTGGCTTTTTCAAAGCACTTTATAACCTTATAATCCTCAGTTTTAATAAAATGTGCAGGCTTTGGGAATAAGTCTTGCAAGTGACAAATAGATGGCAACTCATGGGAGGGAATTCTGGAACTTGAAGATGGAATGTCATTTTGTTACAATTTCAAAGATGACAGATTTTTCATTATTTTTTCCATAACTGTTTTATTATTTTGATACATTCTAATGTGAGGCCTTCCCTTCTGAAAAACCACTGTTGTATATTCTTGTATTTCTACTCCTCTATTTCCCCTGAGCCATAGAGACACTCTCATTGCTGGCATCCAAATACCAAGCTTTGAGCAGCAGGTGGTACAAGGCTTTCCCCACATACCTGTAAGAACAGTTGTTTTATCTTATTTAACTGGAACGCAAAACCTCGCCTCATAGAACACCCCAGTAGGAGCCCAATTTTGTATAAATGTGTACCATCTTCACAGAGAAATGTTGCTCCTAGAAATGTGACTATATTTAATGGGATACTAATCAAGTCTCTATGTACTGAGAGTTTAAAGCTTTTCAGTAAGCAGGTGGCATTCCCACTCCTGCTGTTAAAAGTATAGGCTGATCAGATCCAAATTTAACCCCTTCTTGGGCTTGCCTTTATTGTTAACGTAAACAAAACAAACCTCAGAGGAAGTTTTCTCCTCAGCTTGACTGTTCCTAATGGTCTCTCTTTCCCAGCAGGACCCCTCTTTTTCTGTCCCTAATTCCCCCTTCCTCAGAGATACTCAAACTCTTCTTACCCCAACGTTGGAGGTAATGGGACTCACCTGGTCTGACATCAGAGTGAGTCAGTAAAAGAGCTCTGCATCTTTATGCAGCGTCCTAAAACTTGACATTTTGTTATGCACCATCATAAATCCAAAATGAATCTTTTTCAGAAAAAAAAATCAGAACATATGCAATGCAGAAAAATTCTTCAGATTGGAGTTTTCCTATTCCATTTTTGGTCATATAGTATAATTTTATTATTTCCTTAGATGGAAACATTATCCATCATGTGATTTCACAGGAAAATGCATGCCTCTAGGCGATTACTGCTGTTCATAGGGGCTTAAGAGTTGGCATACAACATTAAAAAAGTCAAAATCCTTTAAGGATTCACTTAGAAATGAAAACATTTTTATTTATTGATTTCTATGAATTTCCCCATCAAAGCCTTGGCCCCTTTGACAGTACAAGAAAAAAAGACCTTAACTATTTACACTTCAGTGTCAAAAACTAGTTAAATTGGGATAAGAAAATTCTCTTATTTATAACCCGTTAATTTGATCTTTTAAAAAAAAAATTCTCCATAGGGGAATTTAAATAAGTGTATATGCTTACGAAAGCTGCATGTAACCAGGAGATGTTGTTACAGTCAAATAAGAGGCTTGGAACCTCTGGAATTTCAGATCATAAATAGGATCTAGGATCTTGTATTTTAACTGAGACAACAACAATAATGATAATTAACACACTGTTAAACTTCATTAGTCTCCCAGGGTTTAAATTATGCTTACAAAATCAACACATTAGACTGAATACTGTTAAAAGGTAGGGAGCCATTTTGCAATGAAAACTATTTTTCTTCTGCTGAGAAATATGTCTGTTTCTTTACATCTTTCTCCAGAATATAGCCAGTAAGTGACATACCATTATTTAAGCTCTCCAAAGTGTCTCCAGACAAATGTAGGGCCAGACACATCTTTACTTTTACTGAGTCTGTGTCTGTCTCTATGTGTAATCCCACTGAAGTCAATGAAGCTATTTACTGCTCAGTGCAAGTAAAGGTATCAGAATCTGACCCTCGGGAAATAGGCTTACTTTACTTGGCATTAATAAATCCGGCCTTTGTTTGGTAACTGTCCAAAAGAGTAAAACACAGTGAGCCACATCATCAGCTGTAGCAGAGGAGTGCTCAGCATCCCTGCTCTGTGCACAGGGTCTGGCTCTCCAGTGCAAGTTAGAATAGCCTTGTAGCGAGCTCTGGATGCCTATGGTACCAGGGGCCATTACAGCAACTGTGGATCACCAGGGTGCATGAATGCCCCAGCCACACCCACTAGAAGAGTGGTGGTATAGGCACAGCTAGGGGTCTCTATATACTTGAGGCTCCCTTAACATGGGGAGAATCTTTCAGTGGCTGGGTAAAGCTGGTTTTAGGGCAGCTATCATAACACAGCCCAGGATCTAGCCCATCATGCTCATTGTTCCCTTATACTCCCCCGTCAACCTGTCTGCATCCATCTGTTATCTCTTGCCTTATACTTGACTTGTAAGCTCTTTGGGGGCAGGGACAGGGACAATCTTTTTCTTCTGTTTGTACAGCGCCTAGCACAATGGGGTCCTGGTCCATCACCAGGGCTCCTAGGTGCTAGGGTAATACCAGTGATAAAAAGAACAGGAGTACTTGTGGCACCTTAGAGACTAACAAATTTATTAGAGCATAAGCTTTCGTGGGCTACAACCCACTTCTTCGGATGCATATAGAGTGAAACATATATTGAGGAGATATATATACACACACATACAGAGAGCATGAACAGGTGGGAATTGTCTTACCAACTCTGAGAGGCCAATTAAGTAAGAGAAAAAAAACTTTTGAAGTGATAATCAAGATAGCTCAGTACAGACAGTTTGATAAGAAGCAAGTGTGAAAATACTTACAAGGGGAGCTAGATTCAATGTTTGTAATGGCTCAGCCATTCCCAGTCCTTATTTAGCCCTGAGTTGATTGTGTCTAGTTTGCATATCAATTCCAGCTCAGCAGTCTCTCGTTGGAGTCTGTTTTTGAAGTTTTTCTGTTTTAAGATAGCCACTCGCAGGTCTGTCATAGAATGGCCAGACAGGTTAAAAAGTGTTCTCCCACTGGTTTTTGAGTATTATGATTCCTGATGTCAGATTTGTGTCCATTAATTCTTTTGTGTAGAGACTGTCCGGTTTGGCCAATGTACATGGCAGAGGGGCATTGCTGGCACATGATGGCATATATCACATTGGTAGATGTGCAGGTGAACGAGCCCCTGATGGTATGGCTGATGTGATTAGGCCCTATGATGATGTCACTTGAATAGATATGTGGACAGAGTTGGCATCAGGCTTTGTTACAAGGATGGGTTCCTGGGTCAGTGTTTTTGTTCAGTGATGTGTGGTTGCTGGTGAGTATTTGCTTTAGGTTGGGGGGTTGTCTGTAAGCGAGGACAGGTCTGTCTCCCAAGATCTGTGAGAGTAAAGGATCATCTTTCAGGATAGGTTGTAGATCTCTGATGATGCGCTGGAGAGGTTTTAGTTGGGGACTGAAGGTGACAGCTAGTGGTGTTCTGTTATTTTCTTTGTTGGGCCTGTCTTGTAGGAGGTGACTTCTGGGTACTCGTCTGGCTCTGTCAATCTGTTTTTTCACTTCAGCAGGTGGGTATTGTAGTTTTAAGAATGCTTGATAGAGATCTTGTAGGTGCTTGGAGCAAATGCGGTTATATCTTAGAGCTTGGCTGTAGACAATGGATCGTGTGGTGTGTCCTGGATGGAAGCTGGAGGCATGTAGGTAAGTGTAGCGGTCAGTAGGTTTCCGGTATAGGGTGGTATTTATGTGACCATCGCTTATTAGCACAGTAGTGTCCAGGAAATGGACCGCTTGTGTGGATTGATCGAGGCTGAGGTTGATGGTGGGATGGAAATTATTGAAATCATGGTGGAATTCCTCAAGGGCTTCTTTTCCATGGGTCCAGATGATGAAGATGTCATCAATGTAGCGCAAGTAGAGTAGGGGCGTTAGGGGACGAGAGCTAAGGTAGCGTTGTTCTAAGTCAGCCATAAAAATGTTGGCATACTGTGGGGCCATGCGGGTACCCATAGCAGTGCCGCTGACTTGAAGGTATATATTGTCCCCAAATGTGAAATAGTTGTGGGTGAGGACAAAGTCACAGAGTTCAGCCACCAGGTTAGCTGTGACATTATCGGGGATACTGTTCCTGATAGCTTGTAGTCCATCTTTGTGTGGAATATTGGTGTAGAGGGCTTCTACGTCCATAGTGGCCAGGATGGTGTTTTCTGGAAGATCACCGATGGATTGTAGTTTCCTCAGGAAGTCAGTGGTGTCTCGAAGATAGCTAGGAGTGCTGGTAGCGTAGGGTCTGAGGAGAAAATCCACATAACCAGACAAGCCTGATGTTAGGGTGCCAATGCCTGAGATGATGGGGCGTCCAGGATTTCCAGGTTTATGGATCTTGGGTAGCAAATAGAATGTCCCTGGTCGGGGTTCTAGGCATGTGTCTGTACATTTGTTCCTGTGCTTTGTCAGGGAGTTTTTTTAGCAGATGATGTAGTTTCTTTAGGTAATCCTCAGTGGGATCAGAGGATAATGGCCTGTAGAATGTGGTGTTAGAGAGCTGTCTAGCAGCCTCTTGGTCATATTCCAATTTATTCATGATGACAACAGCACCTCCTTTGTCAGCCTTTTTGATAATGATGTCAGGGTTGTTTCTGAGGCTGTAGATGGCATTGTGTTCAGCATGGCTGAGGTTATGGGGCAAGTGATGTTGCTTTTCCACAATTTCAGCCTTTGCACGTTGACGGAAGCAATCTATGTAGAAATCCAGTCTGTTGTTTCGACCGTCCAGTAATAGAGATGTACCTGTGCCCTGAGAGTTCCTACATGATTGATACTGATCAAGGGAGCATCCTCCAGTGGTTCCAAACCCAGCTGAATTGCCTTGCAGCAATGGTACTTATGCCACACCCTTTGTGAGCAGACAGAATCCTGCTGAGAATTGTCTCTAGTGAACAGAAGTTTACAGTAGAGTCTTGCAACCCAATGGCATCCAACGACAAGTGTTGGGTTAGGATCAGGTCAGGTCAGGTCCTGCTGCCTCTCCTTAACTTCTCACCAGTGCTGCTTCAAATTCCCTGGGCCACTTCTCCGCAGCACCAGCACCTTCTTCACCCTCTTCCCAGGGCCTCCAGCCTGCAAGTCCCAGCATCCAGATGGAAGCTCTCTCTAGTTTCCCCAGACCCTGCCAGCAGCTGCCCTGTCTATGGTGCTACCCTCCTGCAGCCTTCTAGGGACCCAGTCCTCTCCCTTGGGCTCCCTGCAGCAACTGACTGCCTCTGGCCCAGCAATGGGCCTGCTGGGCCCTGATTGGCTGCTCCCTGCGCAGCCACCCTAGGCTGCTTTTAACCCCTTCTCTGCCACTGTAGGGCGGATGCTCCATCAGAGTCTGGTCTGAGAACAATTCAATATCTTAGGCTGGGCTTTAAAAGTAGGGCTGAACAGGCCTCTAGTCTACAGCTTTGGGTTTTGAAAATCCAAAGTGAATTAACTAAACTCAATCTTCACCCACAAGAGAACAATGTGCATGAGAGAAAAGATTTAACTGAACTTCAGTTCTGTCCTAAACAGTCAGCTCCTCTCTGAAGGCAGCTGGCAGGACATTGTCATTAAGTGTAAAAAAACAAAAAACCCCAACAGAAAAACCTCTCTTATTAGAATAGGGAAGATCCAACAGGCCACCTGAGCTCCACACTTCCTTTCCGTGGCCTATCACAAGCACAGAACAAACTGCCATAGGTGGGCAGGACAATTCAATTTGGGTCTTTCCTTGAAACAATGTGTACTCTTCTGGTAGTCTTGTACTGAATGAAAGAGCAGTGACAGTTCTTGACCTTTATAAATAAGCTTTAAAAAAAGATGATCAGGTTAGAATGTTTTGTTAAAAACAAATGTCTATCTCTATAAAACACAAACTACAATAAAACAGAAAGAATTCCAAAATCTTCACTATGAGTACTGTTTACTATGGACATTTTATTCAGTCCCCAAATGAAATTGGCTACTCCTTCATATTATAATGTTCTATCGGTTATCATTGGGATTACCATGAATCCCACTAGACCAGAGGTTCCCAAACTTTTCTTATTGCGTGCCCCCTTCCAGTTCTACTAGCCACCCATGTGCTCCTACCCATCTCATCCCTGAGACTGTGTGTGTTCTTAACACTCCTTGTCTTTAGCCATCTCTCCATATTTCACTGTTATGTACAGATATAATGTGACGTAGACAACCGAAAAAAAAATTCCTAAATTCTGAGCTCACACTGGAAAGTTGCTGGGCAACTGAACCCGCACTGTACAGTGATTGGAAGTGAGGGCTCTGTACATTAGCGTCTCTGCGTATGTGTTCTCATTGGTACATCTTGAAGTAAATGAACTACCGTATTTTATATAACAAATTCCCACAGAGTTTTAAAACTTCATCTGAATAGCCTATTATGAAAATGCAATAAATAAAATAATAAATAAATAAAATCCACCATTACACAATTTCTCCCACGTACCCCTTGGAGATGTCTCACGTACCCCCAGGGATCTGCGTACCACAATTTGGGAACCCTTGCACTGGACTATAGAGTGATCATAAATCTCAATCCGAAGGCAGTAAAATGTAACAACCTACTTTGCGTTACCAAATATTTAAAAAACAAAATGATAAATCTCAGCTGACTTGGGGGGGGCGGGGCAGCAGACGAAGAGTGGAGAGAAAAAGAAAACCCGAAGGATACTTCTGTATGCAAAAGTTTGATGATCTTAAATTTTGTAGAAAGGGTTCAGATAAGAGCCACGCAAATGAGTAAAGGATTAGAAAACATGTCTAGTAGTGGTGGACTCAAGGAGCTCAATCTTTTTAGTTTGTCACACTTTAACCTTCTCTTTGATTATCAGTCTATAAGTATCTACCTGGGGAACAAAAATTTGCAATAGAGGGCTTTTCAACCTAGCAAACAAAGGTATAACATGCTCCAATGGCTGGAAGCTAAAGCTAGACACATTAATATTAGAAATAAGGCACAAAGTCACGTTTGTTTGTTTTTGTGAGGGTAATTAATCATTTGAACAGTTTACCAAGGGTTATGATGGACTCTTCATCCCTGGACATTTTAAAATCAGAATTGGATGCTTTTCTAAGAGACATGCTCTTGTTTAACCACACCTATTGGACTTGAAGAAGAAATTAATACAAGGAAGTTTCTATGGCCTGAGTTACACAGCAGATCAGACAAGATGATCACAATGGTCCCTTCTGTGGTTTTTTTTTTTAAATCTATGAAGATTAAGCTTAAATCAAGATGACTATGTATACACTATCAATTTTCATAATGCTTTCTAGACAAAGGGAGAGACATGATCAAGGCTTAAATGAGCATACGCACTTAAGATGAGCTCTTTGGGATTGGGAGTGTGATTGTTATTTTATGTCAAAACTGATTGGGACATTTGGGCACTACTGATACACTCATAAATGATAAAACAACCAACCATCCGACTGGGGAGAGAAAAAAGGGAAGATGAGGCAAACAGCAATAAAAATCATGCTTTTGCATTGCATGCAGGTACTGCATGCCTCAGGGAGCTGGTTTCCGTATTAATTTTTGTGCATGGAATCAGAGAGAGTCTCTAATCAGCACACTATGTATTGAAGAAATGTAGCAAACTTCAAAAGAAGCAGAATGACTAGGAATGTGAGGAGAGTAAGAGAACACTTTGAATTAGTTAGAGTGGTGCTCAGGAGCATCACAATCTGTTCACAGCCACCAATGAATCAACATGCTTGTGTAGTGACTATGTGAATAGTTAGACCTACACACAAGTGCAGGGGCTACTCCTAGCAGAGGACAGCTATGCCTGAGACCTGGCTGTTCAGCAGTATGGTGAGCACTCCCCCTGAATTCCTTAGGAACGCACCCCATTTAAGCAGGGTAAAGAGATGGGCAAATGAACTTAATGCCAGCTAAGAACAAAGAAGGGTAATGCAATTCACGGAGAGAAGCTAAAACTAAGATCTCATCTACTATGTACACTATTGTAGGGGGGAGAGAAATAACTCTAGATCAAACATGAAGTGAATATCGGGTTGGTCAGGTAAAAGCGATATTAAATTCCAAGTATCTTCTTTGTCTAACTGTGCCTGTTTGAATGGGTAAATGCCTGTAACAGAGGTCAAAAGTCCTATTCTCTTAGCTGTGTGACATAACTCATGGGAAAAGGCATTTGGGTTTTGAAATGCACTCAATGTTTGTTTGGATACTGAATCAATTCTGACTGATTTATCTCTTAAATATTTGTTGCCTGGTTACTACTCATATTACTGAACTACTGGCCCAAATTTCCAGTGGCTCTTGGGTTTGGACCCATGGACAATAGTGCTGAGATCCTTCCATTACAGCTGTCCACTACTAGATGAACTTCAAGGCTTATATATATTCTTTACTTTCCCTCCCCATTAGAAAAAAAATCAGTATCTACATCCTCCAGTTTAATTCTATGCATACATGATTTACCAGAGGCCATAAATATATCATTATCTAATAGTGAATTGATCCAAACACTAAATAATTATATATAATAATTTTCCTAGTAATTGGGTTCATTCCCTATATTGTACACACACACAAAATTAAATTCTACTGACAGATATGGTTCTAATTTTTAGATGGATTGTTTCCAAACGAACTTATTGAAGGCCTCTCCTTCCCCTCTTCCCACTCACAAAGTGATTTTATCCTAAGCTCTTAAAGTGCAGGAATTTCAAGAACGTTTTGAACTGGCTGGCTGGCCTGCTGGCCAAGTCAGATGCTGATCAGTAAAACCAGCTTGGAAGTCATGTGATCCTCTCCCCTGTTTTAGCAGAAATTAGTTTCCTTGCAGAGCAGTATTTTTTCCTGTAGTTATTTAACTTCAGTTCTCACTGTGCAGCATTCCCCAGGAAGCTGGAAATGTGCACAGCTTCCTTCCAGTTATATTTATTTATTAAAAAGTTTAAAAAAAGATGGCTATCCCAGGCTCTCAGTGCCCCTTAATATTTCTTTTATAAGCATGAATTGTAACAAAGACAAAACCATCAGCAACAGCCAACTAACCTCCTTGTTGGAAAAAGATTGCAGAATACCCCACTGTGACCTTTTGGGGATGACCCAGACCAGGAAGGGGTTCTGACACTGCCTTCTTGTAACTTTGGGTGCCTTAATGCTATGCTGCTATGGCTCAGAGCTCTGACACCAGTAGCCAGCCCACAAGCATAAACGTCTCACCCTGGCTTCCACCTTCCTAGTTACTGTGTGCAGAGTGACCCCAACAGCCCTTATGGTCGCAAGTCTCTCTAAATCCACCACCCCCCACCACCAAGTTCTTAATTACCAGACACGTGGATTGTTCGCTTCTGGTTCATCACCCCCGGTTATCAGTCCCTTTGGGGTCACACACTCCACCCAGACTGCGCAACAGAAACCTGCTTAGGGTAAAAACAAACAAAGTGGGTTTTTTTTAAACAGAAAAAAAAATCACAGATTCAAAGATGAAATAGTAAGAAAAACAAACATGCAAATGACACAGAAAATAGCCATAAAGACGCAACCTCAGGCTTTACATTTCTATATTAGCTAAACTTCCCTTCTCTAATACAAGTTACTTGTAGCACTGAACAATTTCCCAGCATGAGGGGATCCAGTGTCCACAGACAGCACCTGGCTTAGATGCTGGAAAGTTTCATCACTTCAAACACTTCCATCTAACAGGGTGTGCTGTTTTTTTCCCCTCTCTCCCTCTGACTGTGGTAATTCATGGTTACACAGAGCGGAGGAAACTCCCTCCTTCCTTAGTTTTCTAAGACTGGGGTTTTTCTTTTCAGTTTCAATGTCTTTCCCTTAACTTTAATGATCCGCCATTGGAGGTGCCCTTCCTGGCCTGCCTGGTTGCTTCCCTGCACTGCTGTGAGGTGATGCTGTTGTGGCACCCCTGGTTACAACGACAATGTCCTACATGCATCCATTCCTACCCATAGCTGTATACAGATCGCCTAAGGACCATCAGGTTTAGAACATTGCATGCTTTCATAAATTACCTTACTTGACATATTTATACACAACACCACTGTATACAACTAGTTGATTCAATGCTACTAACTATCCAACAGTAACTTTGAATCTAACAGATTCCCAAATTGGGAACATAAGTAACAAAAGGCAGATACATGCACTCAGACCAAAGGGCCAGATTAAGCTTCAAAAGATCTTCAGTTTGCTTTCCTCACACAACTATTATTGTCTCTACCGTAGCTGGATCAAAGCTCAATCACTTGCTCTCACAACTGCTCCAGTCTCAGCCAGAAACAGAATAAAGCAATCAGCAGAAGCAGACCTGGTGCTATCTGCTAATGCTAGCTCAATAGCACCGTGGCCACATCTGGAGACATTTTAAAAAAGCAAAATAAATAAATCATCCAATGCCATTTACACACTGTATCACAACCAGTGGAGTTTACTCTCAGGGCACCACTCAGCATTTCTTACTCAGGCTAAATCCTACATTGACTTCAAGGGTCTCTTCACTGAATCAGGCTTTGCCCAAGTAAGAGTTAGGTTCTTGTTTTGTTTGTTTGTTTTTTTAAATGGCAAGGATCATGGGAATTGCTACACCAGAGCATTGCAATGTTAAGTCCTTCTGGTATTCCCTCCCATGCCTTATTGACTAATCTAACTAAAGGTCATTAACAAGTTATATTACCTCAGCCCCTCTATTTAATAAAGAATATATCATAGCCACCAGGTGAGCAAGCTCATCTGAGTAACTTATGGCAATTTAATATCTTGTGTTCTTCAGTCTCTCTCTCCTTCCCCCTCTCTCTTTTTAAAAATATATCTGAGGTAGCCCGGGGGTAGGCATTTCTACTTTATTCTCTGAAGCGAAGAACACTAGAAATGCATCATTTAGAGTGCAGTGAAACTAAGTCTCTTTGATTGCCCCCTTTATGCCCTGCTGGCCTCTGCATGCTTCCCATTTGTAAGGTACATCAAGAAAACTTCTTCCTCATGCTATTAGCTCTTTGAGTTTCCTTTTACTGCCAGATCCTTAGCTGGTAGAAGTCCACGTAGCAACACTGAAGTCAACGGAGCCATGCTGATTTACAGCAGCTAAGGATCTGACCCTAATTTCTTAATGTTCACCTTAGGGGGGAGGGATAGTTCAGTGGTTTGAGCATTGGCCTGCTAAACCCAGGGTTGTGAGTTCAATCCTTGAGGGGGCCACTTAGGGATCTGGGGCAAAATCAGTACTTGGTCCTGCTAGTGAAGGTAGGGGGCTGGACTCGATGACCTTTCAAGGTCCCTTCCAGCTCTAGGAGATGGGATATCTCCATAAATTTAAAAATGGTTTATAACTTAGGCCTGGTCTACACTACAAGTTTAGGTCAAATTTAGCAGCGTTAAATCGAATTAAGCCTGGACACGTCCACATGACGAAGCCCTTTTTTTCGACTTAAAGGGCCCTTTAAACCAGTTTCTTTACTCCACCTCCGATGAGGGGATTAGCGCTGAAATTGGCCTTTGCGGGTCGGATTTGGGGTAGTGTGGACGGAATTCGACGTTATTGGTCTCCGGGAGCTATCCCACAGTGCTTCATTGTGACTGCTCTGGACAGCACTCTCAACTCAAATGCACTGACCAGGTAGACAGGAAAAGCCCCATGAACTTTTGAATTTCATTTCCTGTTTGCCCAGCGTGGAGAGCACAGGTGACCACGCAGAGCTCATCAGCACAGGTAACCATGATGGAGTCCCAGGATCGCAAAAGAGCTCCAGCATGGACCGAACGGGAGGTACGGGATCTGCTCGCCATATGGGGAGATGAATCAGTGCTAGCTGAACTCCGTAGCAGTAAACGAAATGGCAAAATATTAGAAAAAATCTCAAAGGACATGAAGGACAGAGGCCATAACAGGGACGCACAGCAGTGCCACGTGAAAATTAAGGAGCTAAGGCAAGCCTACCACAAAGCCAGAGAGGCAAACGGAAGGTCCGGGGCAGAGCCGCAAACATGCCGCTTTTACGCGGAGCTGCATGCCATGCTAGGGGGTGCAGCCACCACTACCCCAACCGTGTGCTTTGACTCCATCAATGGAGAATCACGCAACAGGGAAGCAGGTTCGGGGTATGAGGAAGATGATGATGAAGACAATGAAGATAACTCACAGCAAGGAAGCGGAGAAACTGGTTTCCCCAACAGCCAGGATATGTTTATCACCCTGGACCTGGAACCAGTAACCCCCGAACTCACCCAAGGCATGCTCCCAGACCCTGAGGGCACACAAGGGACCTCTGGTGAGTGTACCTTTGTAAATATTACACATGGTTTAAAAGCAAGCGTGTTTAATGATTAATGATTAATTTGTCCGGGCAATCGCGGCCACTACAGCTACTGGAAAAGTCTGTTAACGTGTATGGGGATAGAGCGGAAATCCTCCAGGGACATCTCCAGAAAGCTCTCCTTCAAGTACTTCCAAAGCCTTTGCAAAAGGTTTCTGGGGAGGGCTGCCTTATCCCCACGCCAGGCCAGTAGCACGTAGTCTGGAATCATTGCATAACAAAGCATGGCAGCGCATGGTCCCGGTGTTCGCTGGCATGCAGACAACATCCATTCCTTATCTCTCTTTGTTATCCTCAGGAGAGTGATATCATTCACGGTCACCTAGTTGAAATGGGGTGATTTTATTAAGGGGACATTCAGAGGTGCCCGTTCCTGCTCGGCTGAACAGAAATGTTCCCCACTGTTAGCCACGCGGTGGGGGGGAGTGGTGAAGTGATCATCCCAGAGAATTGGGTGTGTGTGGGGGCAGGGGGGGGGGTAGTTGGGTTTGTGCTGCATGTTAACCCAGAAACCGCAGCCCCTCCTTTTACATTGCAAACCCATTTTAAATGGCCTACCCAACGGGTGCTTGGTATGGGAAATGAGGGCGCTGCTGTTTGAAACCATTCCCACATGTTATGAAAGTTAAAAAAGCCAAAAGACTGTGGCTTACCATGGCTGCCTGCAAGCCAAATTCTGTTGCCTGGCACTGCGTGAGTGATCTCTCACACCAAACCGGCAGGCCCTCAATATAAAAGGAAAAATGCGACCTTGTAACGAAAGCACATGTGCTGTGTAATGTGAACAGCAAAATTTAACGTGAAAGAGTGTACCCATTGTTCTCTAAAATGTGTCTTTTTTAACCATCTCTCCCTTCCCCTCCACCAGCTGCAAATGTTTCTCCTTCACAGAGGCTAGTGAAGATTAGAAGGAGAAAACGGCGGACTCAGGATGATATGTTCTCGGAGCTCCAGATGTCCTCTCACGCTGACAGAGCACAGCAGAATGCGAGGAGGCAGTCAATGTCAGAGTGCAAAAAAGCACAATATGAATGAGAGGAGAGGTGGCGGGCTGAATCGCGGGCTGCAGAGAGCAAGTGGCGGGCAGAAGATGAGAGGTGGCGTCAGCTTGCTGACAGAAGGCAAGAGTCGATGCTCCGGCTGCTGGAGCATCAAACTGAAATGCTCCAGCGTATGGTTGAGCTGCAGGAAAGGCAGCAGGAGCAGAGACCGCCGCTACAGCCCCTGTGTAACCAACAGCCCTCCTCCCCAAGTTCCATAGCCTCCTCACCCAGACGCCCAAGAACATGGTGGGGGGGCCTCCGGCCACCCAGCCAGTCCACCCCAGATGATTGCCCAAGCATCAGAAGGCTGGCCTTCAATAAGAGTTAAAGTTTTAAAGTTTTAAACTGCAGTGTGTCCTTTTCCTTCCCTCCTCCCCCATCCCTCCCGGGCTACCTTGGCAGTTATCCCCCTAGTTGTGTGATGAATTAATAAAGAATGTATGAATGTGAAGTAACAATGACTTGATTGTCTCTGCAAGCAGTGCTCGAAGCGGGGAGGGGAGGGTGGTTAGTTTACAGGGAAGTAGAGTGAACCGTGGGGAGGGGGGGAAGGGTTCATCAAGGAGAAACAAGCAGAAGTTTCACACCGTAGCCTGGCCAGTCACAAAACTGGTTTTCAAAGCTTCTCTGATGCGCACCGCGCCCTGCTGTACTCTTCTAACCACCCTGGTGTCTGGCTGCGCGTAATCAGCGGCCAGGCGATTTACCTCAACCTCCCACCCCGCCATAAACGTCTCCCCCTTACTCTCACAGATATTGTGGAGCGCACAGCAAGCAGCAACAACAATTGGAATATTGGCTTCGCTGAGGTCTATCCAAGTCAGTAAACTGCACCAGCGCGCTTTTAAACGTCCAAATGCACATTCTACCACCATTCGGCACTTGCTCAGCCTATAGTTGAACAGGTCCTGACTACTGTCCAGGCTGCCTGTGTACGGCTTCATGAGCCATGGCATTAAGGGGTAGGCTGGGTCCCCAAGGATAATGATAGGCATTTCAACATCCCCAACGGTTATTTTCTGGTCCGGGAAGAAAGTCCCTTCCTCCAGCTTTTGAAACAGACCAGAGTTCCTGAAGACGCGAGCATTATGTACCTTTCCCGGCCATCCCACGTTGATGTTAGTGAAACGTCCCTTGTGATCCACCAGGGCTTGCAGCAGCATTGAAAAGTACCCCTTGCGGTTTATGTACTCAGTGGCTTGGTGCTCCGGTGATAAGATAGGGATATGGGTTCCGTCTATCACCCCACCACAGTTTGGGAATCCCATTGCAGCAAAGCCATCCACTATGACCTGCACGTTTCCCAGAGTCACTACCCTTGATATCAGCAGGTCTTTGATTGCGTTGGCTACTTGGATCACAGCAGCCCCCACAGTAGATTTGCCAACTCCAAATTGATTCCCGACTGACCGGTAGCTGTCTGGCATTGCAAGCTTCCACAGGGCTATCGCCACTCGCTTCTCAACTGTGAGGGCTGCTCTCATCCTGGTATTCTGGCACTTCAGGGCAGGGGAAAGCAAGTCACAACGTTCCATGAAAGTGCCCTTACGCATGCGAAAGTTTCGCAGCCACTGGGAATCGTCCCACACCTGCAACACGATGCGGTCCCACCAGTCTGTGCTTGTTTCCCAGGCCCAGAATCAGCGTTCCACGGCATGAACCTGCCCCAGTAACACCATGATTTGCACATTGATGGGGCCTGTACTTTGTGAGAGGTCTATGTCCATGTCAATTTCCTCATCACTCTCGTCGCCGCGCTGCAATCGCCTCCTCGCCTGGTTTTGCTTTGGCATGTTCTGGCTCTGCATATACTCCAGGACAATGCGCATGGTGTTCATAGTGCTCATAATTGCCGCGGTGATCTGAGCGGGCTCCATAAACCCAGTGCTATGGCGTCTGGGCTGAAAAAAGGCGCGAAACTATTGTCTGACGGAGGGAGGGAGGGAGGGGCGAGTGACAACATGGCTTACAGGGAATTAAAATCAATAAAGGTGGCTGTGCATCAGGGAGAAACACAAACAACTGTCACACAGAATGGCACCCCCAAAGATTGAACTCAAAACCCTGGGTTTAGCAGGCCATTGATTTTACGGAGGGAAGGGGAAGCAAATGAATACAGAACAAATCTGGTCCATCTATTTTTTACATCTTAAGCTGGCAGCAGACGGTGCAGCATGACTGATAGCCATCGGCATCTTCTGGGTGCTTGGCAGAAAATGCTGTATTATGACTGCTAGCCATCATCGTCAAGACGGTTCAATAGGACTGCCGACAGGACTGAGTCTCCAGGAGACAAAACATGTCTGCCCAGGTGCCTCTGACTGAACTCACTGAGGAGTACGACGATGACGGATACCAGTCATAATACACCATCCACTGCCAAAAGGCAAGGAGCTGCTGCTGTGTAGCAGTGCAGCCCCATGTCTGCCAGCACCCAGATAGCCGATGACTGCTACCAGTCATACTGCATCGTCTACTGCCAAAAGGCAATTAGCTGTTGCTGTGTAGCAATGCAGTACCACGTCTGCCGGCACCCAGATGACATATGGTGACGGTGAGCTGAGCGGGCTCCATGCTTGCCGTGGTATGTTGTCTGCACAGGTAACCCAGGTAAAAAGGCGCGAATCAATTGTCTGCCGTTGCTCTGACGGAGGGGGAGGGGGAGGGGCCTGACGACATGTACCCAGAACCCAACGCGACCAGGGCCGGCTCTTACTTTTTTGCCGCCCCAGGCAAAAAAGAAGAGCACCGCCCCTCCGTACCCCCCCGCGAGCGCTGCCGAAATCCCCGTCCCCCAGCACCATGCAACCCAAAGCCCCACCCCCTCCAAGCGCCGTGCCGCCCGCAGCCCCCGCCCCCGCCCCCCTCTGAGCGCCACACCGCGCCAGCCCCCGCCCCCCCAAGACCCCGCCCCCCTCCGAGCACCGCGCTGCCTGAAGCCCCGCCCCCCCACCACCTCCGAGCGCCGCGCCGCCCGAAGCCCCGCCCCCCCTCCGAGCGCCACGCCGCCGAATCCAAAATAATAATAAATATAAAAATAAAAAAATCGAGTGCCGCCCTGCCCCAAGGTGCCGCCCCAAGCACGTGCTTGGTCGGCTGGTGCCTGGAGCCGGCCCTGCCTGTGACACTGTTTTTGCATCATCAGGCATTGGGATCTCAACCCAGAATTCCAATGGGCGGCGGAGACTGCGGGAACTGTGGGATAGCTACCCTCAGTGCAATGCTCTGCAAGTCGACGCTAGCCTTGGCACTGTGGACGCGGTCCGCCGACTTAATGCACTTAGAGCATTTTATGTGGGGGGACACACAATCGACTGTATAAAACCGATTTCTATAAAACCGGCTTCTATAAATTCGACCTAATTTCGTAGTGTAGACATACCCTTAGTCATCTCAAGTAAAGTGCCAGAACACTAAGTCTTGGGGTATGTCTACACTACAGGATTAATCCGAATTTAGATAATTCGAATTTGGGAAACAGGTTGTATAAATTCGATTGTGCGCGGCCACACTAAGCACCTTAATTCGGTTTTAAACCACATTAATTCGGTGGTGTGCGGCCACACTACCCCATTAACTTAAACACAGTAATTCGGTGGTGTGCGTCCACACTAACCCTAATTCGAATTAACAAAATCGATTTAGGCTCTACTCCGTTCGTCGAGGTGGAGTACAGAAATCGATTTAAAGGGCCCTTTAATTCGAATTAACTGGCTCTGTAGTGTGGACGGGTGAAGGGTTAATTCGGATTAAGGCAGCTAAATCCGAATTAAAGTCCTAGTGTAGACCAGGCCTTGGGCTCTGACTCCCTCTGCAAGGACGTCAAACTTAATTATCATCACCATTACTTAGCAGCTCAACCAACTCATGTGCATTCCTGAGTACGCACGCCAAAAGAACAGCCTGTGCATCCTGTGTGTTCTAGAGCAAGCTGCCCCCAAAAGCAAATTCTTTCTGATGCTGAGAAATACTTTCTTCAAACCCTATCTTGACAAGTGCAATTAGATGTCCACCGCACACAAGATTGGATGGCCAGGTAGGCCTATTAATGCCAAGGCTGCACCTGGAGGAAGAGCCAGGGAAACAGGGAATTAATTACAAGCAGGTTTAATAGTGCAGGAACAGGCAGGGCCTGTAAAACCAGAAAGCTGGCAACAAACAGTGGCATTGGCTGCTGCTGGGAAAGGGCAGTCACTCTGGGCTGGTCTACACTACACCATTAGTAAGGCAGCTTAAGTCTACCCAATTATGTCAGTGTCTATACTACAGCCTTCCTCCTGCCAATGTAAGTGCCCTTCTACACCGACATAATAACTCCACCTCCACGAGAGGTGCAAGTCGGTATAGTTAGAGTGATGCAGTGTCTGCGTAGACACTGTTTCTTACATGGCTGTTGGATGACTTATCAATTTCACGAAAGTCGGGCAACTAGAGCCTAGCTGCCCCCCACACCCAGGTAGCCGGACCCCACTCCCCGCTGGGAGCCAGGGAGAGAACGGGGGATAGCCCGCTGAGAGCCCTGGAGTCTGTGGTGCAGCCAGGCTCCCGGCAGGGAGCTGAGACACAGATGTTTGCTCCCCACACTGCCCCCCTGAGGATGCGCACCACCGAAAAGAGGGTAGAGTGGACATGCACTACCACAGTAATTAGTGTGGTGGCTGTAAACTGACCTAATACAAGTCGACTTATGTTTCCAGTGTAAACATACCATCCCTGGGAAGAGGGAGGAGGGTTTGGAGCTGGTACACCCAGATAGAGGAGGGGAACCAGGAGAGGTAGGAAGCTGTGCAGGGAAGGAGCAATGAGGCCTGGGAGAGGAAAGCCCACAACTGCTGGGTGTAGGGTCCCTGAAGTTGAGGGCAGGCCCTACCAGCCACCAAGAGCATGGCCTAGACCAGAGGGACAGTGAATGGGAAGACTGCCTGGGTCACTGTGGGAGTGAGAGAATTTGGAGGACTGTACCCTGGAAGAGGAGAAATGCTGAGTGACCTAGCCAGAGGGCTGAGTCATGAAAAGGACACTGGTCTCTGGGACGAGAGAGGCGCTGCAGACTCGAGAGAGACAGTGTGACAGCATGCGACCACAGAATGGGGATTAGCTCTTGAGGTTGACACCCCACAGTGACCAGGAGGAGGTGCCAGACAAGCGGTGAGTGGCGCACCCCATCGCAATGGGATAATCAGTAACTCTGAAACCTGTTTATATAGCTAAGAAGTTGAAATTGCCCATTTTACAACTTTACAAGTGACCTCCCTCAACCTTTTGGCTTTTTTGTCTTAAACAACTCGACTTTTCACTGGAGCACTTCATCTCTTCAAAACATCTTAGAAACTATCTTCAGTTAGTTTCACTCCATCACTGTGCTGTAGTTACATATTAATTACATGTTACAGATAGGAAACTGTTGGATTAAGTGACTTGGACAAGGCTATTGAAGAGGAAATGTGAGAACTAGGATCACAACTCAGGTATTCCTGTCTCAGTCCTGAGCTTGGACTGTGCCTACCTAAGATTATAAACCAATCATAGCTTCTCCTTAAGGCCACTGTGTAGCTCCCATCCCTGTATTACCCACATACCTCATAACCTTTAATGTATTTATCCTCACACCGCTCCTGTGAGGCAGAGAAGTTTTATTTTCCCCCAATTTACAGATGGGAAACGAAGGCACAGGGAAATGAAATGACTTGCCCATGGTCGTGCAGGGAGACTGCAGCAGAGCAAAGAATCGAACCCAGATCTCCTAGCCCTAACTGATGGACCATCCCCCCCCCGATCTCCTTCCCCAGACAAAAATCAGTTTTCCAGTACGCAGATCTGACGGTAAGCTGCATCTAGAGTATGTTCCATGAGAATTAACTAACAGTGCTAACAATTCCAGAAGCTGCCAGTGCCACATGCACCCCCATCACCACCACTACTGGTGCAGCTGAACTGGTAGGAGCTTTTTCCTCAACAATTTTCTAGTGTAGTGAAGGCTGAAGCGTTTTCCTTCGGATCGGGAGCCACTCTATCTCTGCAGCAATTCCAGTTAGTTAGGCTCAGAGTGGGATTCCTAATCAAAAACAACGCTCCTGCATGGCACTTCAAAATGCTACCAGTAATGCAACAGTCCTGCTAACAGCGACGCATTTGTTAATTCAAAAGCCAACTAAATGTGTGTTCATTATAGATTGATCTAGGCTTGTCAGTCAGCTTCTGGGCAATAATCTCATTCCGTGCCTAAGTCTGACACCCAATTGCTACAGAAACACTTACCCAAAACACATATGTGAAAAGAATTAATCACTTCCACAACAACCCACTGCAACAGACCAAACAGCCTTGCAAGAATGGGGTTGCAGGGAGGGGATCCTTTTTGGTAATTTTTATAGAGATGCAAAGTTGTTCTTAAAAGTTCTCCACAAAGCTTTAGGGCAGGGGTTCTGAACTTTTTTCTTTGAGCCCCCATCCCCACGCTATAATAAGTCCATGGCCCAACTGTGCCACAACAACTGTTTTTCTGCATATGCAGTAGATTAAAAGCCAGGGCCAGCATTAGGGGGTAGCAAGCAGGGCAATTGCTCAGGGCCACACATGACAGGAGGCCACACAAAGCTAAATTGCTCAGGCTTCAGCTTTCAGCCCCAGGCGGTGGGGCTCAGGCTTCAGCTTTCTGCCCTGGGCCCCAAGCAAGTCTAACACTGGCCCTGCTCTCTGGTTTGTTTTGGCAGAACCCTGGCAACCTGTGCTCATTCCCTCCCCCCCACCCCTCAGGACCCCTGGTTGAGAACTGCTGCTTTAAGCTCTAGTTGTGCCTTTCAGATTCTGTAATCCCAGCAGCTCCGTATGTGTCCATGTAAATTGTGTCCTGATATTAAAGCAGCTGCTAACACTATTTCTAATAAAATAAAATGCAGCATCTAGCAAAATCTGAGACAAATGATAGATTTAAGTAGAAGAACTGTCTAAACAAAGATGACTGTACCCTGACAAAATTCTCCTTCTCCCCCGGCACTCATATGCTTTAAATACACACATGAAATCATGAAAGGGAAGATTAACTTAAAAGCTTGGTAACCAATTTTTTTTTTTTTTTTTTTTGAAAGTCAGGGAGGTCTTAGAGCCAGTTTGCTGTAGGGACTCTGGAAAAGGAGACAAACTGTTTACCCTTTCTAAAAAGTTACTAGTTAAACTTTTTCCTCCTCTCTTCCCAGAGTTCTATTGGCCACTCCCATGAACTAGTGTTACCCAACTTTTACATAAACACGCAGCTCTCATAAGCCTCAACTGCAGAGAGCTCTGGAATTTGGGCTGATCACTACTCGTTTGCAAAAACAGAGACTGCAACCCACTGTGAAGAGCTTTTGGAAAAAATCTTTGAAAAGGTAGGCAACATTGGAATTGTTTTTAATAATCAGTTGGCTGCAAACATGTAGCCCATAAGAAGTCTCCTGGCAGATTTTCCTTGTGGGGTTTGATTTAGAGAAAAAATTCTCAATACTAATTCAAAAATTGAATAAAGTTTAGATTTGATTCCTTCAAGAAGGAAGATATTGCACACCTGCTCTGCTCTCTAGATTGCTGATATTTTTAGTCAGTTGGTAGTTTATGTATGTTTAAAAACTGCATATGAAGAGAGCATTCTAGGTTAGTCAGATGATTAATCATTGTAGAGAGATTTAGAAATAAGCCGAGTGTGTCGTGACCACACAGTTCAGCTGTTTTGCTTGGTAATATTAAAAGCTAATGATATGCCTGTCCCTTTCGCCATAATGGGTTACTCTTCCTTCCACATAGAATAAAAAAATCATGGAACTTTTTCCCTTGCCTCTTTGTAGCCTTTTGTATTTTGCAGGTTGGGAATTGCAAACATGTTTCTGTTCCTTTACCTGGTCATCAGCCTGGGCCTCTCTGCATCTGGTGTTGTGAGGGGAGAAGGTGAGGCTGATTCCAATGGAGACAGCCCACTTCAAGACATACAGAAAAAAGTGAATGACCTGTGGCAGAATTTACTCTACCCACAGTTCATCAATGAGACGACTAACCGGATAGGTTATGCCACTTGTGAAGTGAAGCCCAGCTCCAATCTAGATGCTGACAAGCCACAGGTGACAGGCCAAGTCTTGTTCAGACAGTCCTACCCAAATGGAAAACTAGAGGCTCTCTTTGACTTGAATGGGTTTCCATCAGGCAGCAATCAGTCTGGCAGAGCTATTCACATCCATAAGCTCGGAGACCTCAGCAACAGCTGTGACTCTACTGGGGGCCACTATAACCCTTTCAACGTGAACCACCCTCGCCATCCAGGGGATTTTGGCAACTTCTACTCTAAAGAAGGCAAAATTAGAAAATACAAGCCAAATCTGCTCGCCACTCTGTTTGGCCCCTACTCCATCATGGGGAGATCCATTGTGATCCATGAGCAGGAAGATGACATGGGCAAGGGTAACAATAAAGCCAGTTTGGAGAATGGAAACGCTGGCAGACGTCTAGCTTGCTGTGTCATTGGGATATGCAACAAGAATTTATGGGAGCAAAAGTTTCCTGACATTACAGAGAGGAGGAAGAAGAGGATCACAAATGAGCACAAAACAACCAGGCCTAACTAAAGACCAACATGCCATCTATTGCCTAGGCAGCACAGAATAGATATAGTCCATGTAATTGATCACTGAGACACATGGGAAAGGTTTCCTGTTTCCATTGAGTCTCTGTCTTGCTGCTCTCTAAGAAACGCATATTGCTCTATAGATGTTTTTCCCTGCCGTAAGCAGATTAATAAAAAACAGCATCAACTCAACTTTGCAACGTAGTTGTTTTTTTTTAAACTTAAAACTCCCATTTATTCAGCTCAAAAGTTTAGTGCAACATGGTAAGACTAGCAAAATATTTAGTTTATGAAATCTGGAAAAAGCTTGTCCATTCTAATGGATCTCTTGAGCGATCACAAGCTTAGGTACAAAGAAAAAGACAAATTAATGAAAAACTGCTTTTGGCTAAGATGCTCTGCAGTGTTTTCCTACATATCTGAAAAGTATAAAGATTTCTATAACTTCAACAGCTTTGTGTGGTAGCCTGGTAGAGCTAGATAATAGCCTTCTCCTCAGATTCAGGGAGAGTATAGACATTATTTCTATTTTTAACTTCTGATCCATTATACTATTCTACTTATATTTGGAGGTTTTATTCTCCAACATGTATAAGCTTAACTGGTTTGAGTTATCCATACACCGTAACCGAGTCACATTGTTTACATTTGAAAGTAGACTTACAAGAACTGTTCTGGCTTATTTTTTTTTTTAAATAGTAAGTAGCCTGGAAATTTTGGGGAGCTTACTACTAGATAACACATCAGGTAAAATTGTGTAATGCTGTTCACACAATATAGATACTGTATATATTTTTTAAATTAATGTATTTTGAAGGCAAGTGTACATAGTGTGATCTTCCATACCCACACAAATATAGGAAATTAGTCTGTTCAGATTGCAAGGAATAAGTGACAGTAGAAAAGACTTTCAATTTAGATTGTTTTATACAAACTGAAGAAAGTTATTGAATAAAATCTTTACATTCCTTGTTTTATAAAAAGTAAGTATGACCACAATTTAATACATGACCCACTGATAAAACACTAAGGTATAATTAACGTTCCTCCCATATTAATAAGGGAGAAGATAAAAGACAACAAATCTGGAAATTTGTCTTTATTCCAGGAGCCAAAATATATATATTTATATATAGTTGTCATGTTGCATGGTGTCTGTAGATTGCAACAAAGGAAAGGCTTGCAAATAAATAAAAGCTATATCTTTCTTTAAATAAAACTATAAAACAGCAACTGGTAAAAAAAATATCCCAATCTTTTAAAAATTAATCTCAGTTAAGATTCTAAAATACATTCCTGAGCTCATGTGGATTAAAGAAATTCTAATTTCTTTATTATACAAGTTACCCTATGCATAAAAATAGTCTCACTTAGAAAGGAAGCAGTGCTTTAAAAGAGGATTCTTAATCTGTCATTTTCACAAACTTACATTTTAAAGATTCGGTGAACACCTTTTCTGCAATAGGTTTAATTTTAAGGGTCTTGTGTCTTCTTTTTTCCATTTCTCCCAGGTAAGACATGTATTTGCTGCTGGGCTCCAGTACAAGTTCATTGTCTTTCAAAATGGTATAGAATAAGGGAAGTCATCTGGTCTGATTATGAAACAGCATTCTTAAAAATCAGTTTTTGAAATGTTGCATTTGAAGCTGCCACTCTGTCTCCCGCCCTCCCACATTAGTGATAAAGTTTATGGTTGGGTATGCCTGTCAGAGCATGGTTTAAAGTCCTACAGAGACAGCATGTAGGTCTCAACAGAGAAGGCCTGATTCTTCTCCCAGCTGGTGTAAATCAGAAGTAATTTCAGTAAAGGCAACAGTTATACTAGTGTAACAGCAGCACCAGTAAAAGGAAAATAACCCCCCCAACATTCAGAGTCAATTGTAATTTTATTGCAGCAAACAAATCTTACTTTAAGAGTGGTTTGGTGCGGTATTGAAGCTTCATCAGCCTGTAAAGGCTCAAGTCCCAAGGATGAAAGCTAAGAGCACAGCTGGGAGGATGCAGAGTCCCCTGGGTGGAAAAGGGCACAAACTACATTGCACTGGACTCCCTGTAGACAGGGCAATGATGTGGTACTGAAGTGAGGTCTGCAGAGAGCCTCCTAGCCAGAGTCTGTGCCAGCAAGTGGTTGCAAGGATACAGAAGAGGAATTTAGGTGGGGAGGAACGGGGAGAGATTAATCCATAGAAGGATCTAATTTACAGAAGGTTTTTCAAAGAGCAGCCTGCCAGCCATATCAGGACAGAAACAAGACAGTTTTATGTGCTAAAGATACTTGTCAGCCTGAGTCTGCTCTGACTTTACACCATTACCATAATGATTTCAGTGGGGTTACTCCTAATTTAATGACTGATCCAAAGCTTATAACAGTAGACAAGAAAAAGCCTCCCATTGACTTCAATGAGCTTTGCCTCAGGCCTCTACGCCAATGTAGGGGAGAGGAGAATCAAGCACACACATACCTTCAACATTTCAGAGTTAAGCTGTATATACAAACACTGACATTTAGAGATTAAAAAAAAAAAAAAAAATCAAAGCCAGCCTCAATTCTGGCTGCATTTTTATTCAGAACTTCACTAGCATTTAGCTTCAGAACGCCTCAGGCTGTGATGAAAGATGGAAAGGAACACACACCTTAGAATAAACATTACACGGAGAGTAATATTTTAAATATTACAAAACCCTGTAAAAATCTCTTCAATTATTTCAGTGCATGTCTATTTTTCTTCATGCTTGCCAGTGCTGTCATAAATAACTGAGTCAATAATGTAATCCATTATTTTTCCATTAATAGCAACAGTCCCTCTTGGTCTTTGGGTTTTGAGGAACATAAATATATCTGGGGCCAGGGAAGAAAGCTTAAACTTTTCAGTGTAGCATGCCCCCAAGGCATCTGAATTTGGAACAAAGTGGTTCAAAGGGGGCTGTTGTTGATACCAGTGTGATGCAATGCCACAGTCCCTTAAAGTAGAAAGGAAGCATTTTAGAGGAGTGATGCAAGTATTCCTTTATTGCCTGCACACAGCAACGAAAGAGCAGACAGACAGCAGAGAAAGGGTTACATGCATGCCCCTCTTAGGGGAATGCACAAAAACAAGAGGCAGGTCACATTTTTCAGCCTCCCATCACTCATTATATTCAGATGTAACCATTACATATATTCTTTCTTCTGCCAAGCACAAACTGTTAATGGAATCAAAACACCTTTGATTATGGCAGCACCTGCTAGTTCAGATCCATATAGAGACGAGTTTGTCAGTGCTGCTAATACAAGCCCTGTTTTTCAGTAGCTGACAAGTGGGCTGTAAAAATCTGCAGCTGGCAGATATTTGTCAAACAAAGGCTCAATCTGGGAGGGATTCTCCTTTTTATTAGTAGTAGTTTATTAAATTTGGTTTAATTCTCTCTGATTGGTTTCAAGTTCTAGGAGTGAGAAATGAACATTTACAGACAATTAGGTCCCAAGCCAGCAGAAAAATTGCCTCCACGGCTGCTAGCCCATAGAAGTTCCACAGCTGCAGAGACTGTTCCCTATTCTAAAAAGAGGAGAGGAAGTGCCTCCCCAGCTCTAACAGCTGTGAACTCCAACATTAAGTATTCTCTTGCCGCTGCCTTCCCGGGAGCAGAGTGGCACAACTCCATCACTAGAGAGCTGGGGACTTGCTCTGCATGCCCCCCAATCTAACACCAGAAGGTTTTTCTTGCTGACTACGTATCAGCTTGGGAAGAATTTTAAAAGGGCGACTGGGGCCCAAAGAATAACCCCACCACTATCCAAAAGACCGGTGAGCTAGGGGAGGAAAGAAAGAGTTATCTGCACTCCAGAGTCACATTTTTGTTTTATACCTAATAAAAGTGGAGATAGGCCTAGATCCACTTAGTCTCCCACCAGGGGCCACACAGGTGACTCCAGCCCAAGGGTAGGAACATAGTCCCATGACTTGGCACTAGCAGCACACAATAGGAAGCTGGCCTATGTACACACAAGTTCTCCTCCCCCTGGGCAGCTCTGCTATGCCCCCTAGGATGATTTTTTACTTCCTCGGGGAACTTTCCCTGTACTAGAGCAGCTTTAAGAGCTTCAGCTGGAATGGGGCCTTAATACTTTGTGACATAAGTCCCCTGTGTTTTCTTGGGGCGAGTGGAGGAAGGAAAACTTCAGAGGAATGTAGAGGAGATATGGAGGTTTAAGAGATGGAAACTGCATGTGCAGGGGCTACTTTTCAAAACCATTTTGCTTTTGAGTAGGGGTCAAATGCTGCTATTCTAAATATGCACTCACAGCAATATGCACAGAGAGAATGCAAGTTTGGAAAAATAAAAGCCTGTTACCTTTACATTCTTTTAGTTTATCATTTCAAATTTTCATCTGCTGAAAATAGCCATTTGAAACCCCTAAAATACACACCAGTAAGCATTGTGCATTGGACAAGAACATACATGCTATGGAGACCCAGCTAGGACTTGACATGATAAAGGATAATGGGGAGTCTCCTGGCCCCATTTTTTCTAAATTATGTCAGTCTCTCTAGAAACTTCAATCACTGTAAACACCAGAGCCATCATTAACCCTGGCCCCCATCATTTTCAAGTTCTATCCATTTTATATATTTACATTATTTTGGTTAAGCACAGTCAATGTTAATAGAAAAACATCTTTTTAATGGACAAATGCTGACAGACCAATGTAAAAAATCCAATTCTATGGCAGATTAATTTGGTGACTATCCGTATTCATGGCAGTACAGCTTCCACTGTAAGAGGATGAAAGGGAGAAGCTTGAGATCTTGGATTTCATACCACAAGCCATGCTGTTATCCAAATATTCAGAGCATTCAGAAGGATCAGATGATTTGTCACACTCAGGTTCAGGGGGATTACTGGAGATGTTGCTTAAGTCAGAGGTTGAAACAGTTAGTTCTCCACATCCTTCTGTGTCTTCAGCGTCCAGTGTGTTGCCATTTCCACCCTTTCTCTTACTTACATTTTCACATTCATTCTCTGAGATTTCCTCACGGTCTTTCAGGACCCAATTTTCAGCTGCATGCTCATTCTTGGAGTTTGATGGCTCCACAGGGTCAAATGGGTCAGGGCTGGATAAGGGGGACTCTTCCTTGGATGAGCTGCTAAGTTCGGATTGGTCCATTGTACTCCGGCCCTCCGGTAGACTTTCTGTTCTGCTCCCTTCCAGTTCTGCAGCTGCCTGTTCTTCTGTCAATTTAATTATTTTACTTCCAAGACTGTTTATTTCTTCCTCCTCAGAAGGAAACTTGGGTAATGAGGGATGAAAAGGCTTAGTTTGGTTACTATTATTTATGTTTGCTTGGGAATTGTCGTAGACCGTAGCAGCTTCCTCTGGAACTGTCAACTCTGTTGAAACAGCATAAATTTCATCTTGTTTTCCATTCTGTTTTGCTAAGAGAGAAATGGGACAGCGTCATACTAGTGTACGTTATATGAATTTATATGCATGGGGCATTGACCAAGAAAGCCATGCAGAAGATGATCTAGCTAGTGAAATACCAGTGCCCCACCACGATGGTAAAAGATTGATCAGAGCACAAATTAACTATCCCATTCTGGACTCACTTCAAAGAACAGAACCAATCAGAACAGTGGGAAGTTCTTACTGGATAGGGTCTAGTTATTTCAGAGATAGCCTCTCTTACATAACTCTGACAGCTGTGATAAAGAGGGACATTATAGCTGATGGAGCCTAGGACAAAACTTTCAAGGAAGATCTTTTTCTGCGTAAGGCCCAGGGTTGTAGAATTTCCGGCCACAAGAGATCAGTAATAGGCCAAGACAATGCCACTTTTAGGCGTTAAGATCCATTTCTCTTTCCATAAGCCTTTTTCCAATAATGAAGTTATACAATTAACCCTACAACATTTTACCTGAATAACATGCTTTGATAGCAGCCTAAGACAAGGCAGGGGCAGAAAAAAAAAAAATATTCCTTCTCTCTCTCTCTCAATATATTTTTTTAAACATTTTAAGTGTATCATTACAACAAAATCCAAACACTGAATATAACTATACAAAAACAATTCAGAAAGAACGGATTATGCAATTAAAGACCGCATCATAGTGCATCTGCACAAGGGGGCCAAACTAGGTTGCACCACAGAGGCCTCTGTTACTTGAGCTAACAGAGTAACTGACAGCAGTGGTAGATTGTCATCCTCACTGTGGACTACTAGAGGGGGATGTGTTTTGCAAGTGTTTGCTTGCAGTAGAGGAGTGGTGATCTTTGTTCTCAGAAACAGCTAAACTGTTTTGGCTGAAATTTAATAAACAAACAAAAAACCCTAAAAAACAATTCCGGCTGAGACAGACACCCAGCATGGAAAATTTCAACCCAAATGGCTGGAGTTCAGCAAGGTTACATGTAAGTGAATGCAGTGTCTTATAATGGGAAATGTTGCGCAACCTTAATAGTAGGCAGTGCTACCAGCCCTGCACACAATGATAAACAACAAGGCAAAGTCAATATAACGATATCAACTAAACACTTTCAGAGAGTGAAGATTTAATTAGAACCAATGATTATTTAAAATGAAAATTAATATTTGTAAGTTACATATATATTCAATGAAGGCGTGGTTAAATGATTTAATTTTCTATTTTTAGCACAGTAAAAATCAGTTGATCAAGACTAAAAGTGATCAATTGCTGTCAATCATCTGATAACATGGATAATAAAGTCAAAATGAAGCCATGATCTATTTAATTTGAGGAATTAATATCAAAAGCATTTACAATGCTTCATGGCTGACTGAATAAGATCTGGGCATGCCAAAAATTTTATAGCCATTAAATAGCTTATCCAAATGCTGATAGGCAAGTCTCAAAATCTATTCCTTGTCCACCAAGAAAAACTAAAGAAAAGTCGTGTTTTCATTAAAATATTAGCCTGCTCTTAGTATCAAATAGAGCTGAGCTGGACTTTTAAGGAAAGATCTTAGAGCCTGTGATTGGGAAAGGATTTTAACAAAATGCATGCATGAATATAAAAGAAGAATCAATTGCTCAACAGCAGGGGTTTATTTCAATTTGCCAGGCACAATCAGGAAGCCTTTCATCTGTAGATCAGGTCTAATGCAGGAGAGTGCTAAGCTTGTTCCATAGTCTGCTTTCCTACCATGCACTGTAAAGGGGGGAGGGGAGGAGAACAGGAGGGAGCCAGCTTTACACAGGTACAATGTGTTGCTTTCCTATGGCATACAGCTATGTTGCAAAATTCCTTTGAGCTGCTAAAACCTGGCCTCTAGCACTGTGCAAGTCACTATACAGTCATTTATCAGTCCCTCCATGCCTGTTCAAACTGTGATGATCCCCCACTTTGGTTGTGATTGATTTACTTAATCTTTGTGATCACAGAATCTTTACCTTCTGCTATACTGGCATGAAACCTTGGCTTTTACTTTTACTGTATTTGATAAGACGTGTAGTGTCGACCCATCTCTGTCCTACATGCTCACCTTCATGCCTCTGTGCTTGATTCTGTTGTGGCTTGTCAGCAAATGTTAGCAATGGCGATCTTGACCTCTGTAGAACAGGCAGGGTTGGGTCACTGAATGTTATGGTATCTTTTCCACCTGAAATGAAGAAAGCATTGGAAAGATTCAGTAGCTGATTGTAATGAGTGATCACCAAAGAGTTTGGTTTTGTTTAAAAACATCTTGCAGTTTAACTAGTTTTTTCTGCCCTTACAAAAAGAAGTAGAGTGATATGTAAAGTAGCTCTTAAAATGATTTTTTCTGCAGAACAAAGTACCAATGTACTGCAGCTGAAGTGCACTAGCCAAATACAAAAAGCAGACACTCATTTCTACCAACACTACTGGTTAAAGGGCAGTTCTCTAATTTGCTGAAAGACTACCAGCTGCTGCTGTATTCTGCTATAATCAGATCATATTAGAAGTGATGCAGAAAGTATTATTTTTAGATTAAAGCGTTACACTAATGCAGAGATCATTTACATCTAGACTCTAGGAGCACACCACGCCAACAAACATTTCACTCTGTCCTTTTACCCTCTACATTCAGCTTTCATTGCTGACCCTCAATATTACAAATGCAATTTTGTACCCTATTTTTTATATAAATTGTATCCCCAAAGGCTTATAGTATTAGAATAAATTATGAGATAGGCAGTAAACACAAACAGTAATATTGCAAGAAAAAGGAGGGCTTGGGGATTTTAATCCATGGACCAAAATCCATTTCTAAGGGGTCTGGTTCCATGTCAGACCAAAAGGGTGTAATTTCCCAGTTCCACTATGGATATAATTTTGCGAGTTTCTGTGAGGCCTATAGAACACTCCCAGCTAATAAATAAGGTCTCAATAGATGTTCTGCTCAGACTATTGCTACTGCTCCGCTTGTCTTCATTAAACAAATAAGATGACATGTTTGTATTACCAAATTTGTTTGAGTATACTCTGCATGTTGTCTTACATCAGTGTCAAAAGCTATGATTTTAAAGAGGGACTAGTGATTTTGGGGTCCTCAATTTTTGGGTGTCCAGTCTGTAAACACCTTAAGGAGTCTGCTATTCAGGAAGTTCTGAGGACCCTCCCTTTAATCAGGTCCCTTACTTCAGATGTCAAGTTGGGATTCCAAAATCTCTAGTCATTTTTGAAAAATTTGGCTGTAACCATGCTTCCACGTCTGTTCAGTGTCTAACACAATGGAGATCTGACCTTGCTGGGGTCTGTGTGTTACAGTAAAACACATAAAATAATAATGCTGGAGAAGTTTTGACCGGATCAAGATCAGAATTCCAACTTAAACAATTTGCATTTTAACTCTGCGTCTTCTATAGCAAATAATAAAATTATGGAGTTAGATAGCCGAGTGAGAAAAACTATAATGTAAAGGAAAAGGGACAAGTTTTCAGCTGAAAATTGAAGGTGGGCAGCTGATGAGGCAGAACAAACCTAAGGGCTGTTCCAAATGGCACAAGCTGAAGGGGGAAAGGCTTTTCTCTACAACAGTGGTAAGACTGCATGGAGAGATGGGCAGGGCTAGATGAACAGAGGTGGTTGGGAGTAATGACATGAAAGGTTTATGACACAGGATGGAGCAAGGCTGTGGAGATATTTAAAAAAACAGAAATGTCTCTTCCTAGACAGAATGGGAGCCAGCGGAGTTGTTTATTCTGAGCACCTTGCACGGCATGTCAGATTCAGAAAAGTAAAGCCTAAGCTGGGATGCTTGTGGCTTCCAGTACAAACACCAACACAGTTTGACTTCCAACCAGCTGTTACCCAGTAAACACATTCACTTTTATAACTTTCGCCATCCCCTTTGAAGCCAACTGGTTCCACAAAGTAGTCAGTTCATCATCATCATCTAAGCAATACTGTCTGACCTGCCTAAAGAGTCTTATTAATATATAAGGCTACCTTTTAGACACAGGTATTTTCAGTCACAGGCCATAAACAATAAAGTTTCGGTCACAGGCCATAAACAAAAATTCACAGGCCCATGACCGGTCCATGACTTTTACTAAAAATACCTGCCCTAAGTAAAACTTGGGTTGGGTTGCTCTGGGGTGTGCACGCCCCAGGGGCGCCACGGGTGCTGGGGGAGGTGATCCGGGAACCCCGCTTGTACTGGGGGAGGGGAGAGTCTGGTGGAGGCTTACTACCCGGCTCCACGTCCCTGCAGCTCCTAGGCAGCGGAGACAGGGGCCCAGGCAGGAGCTCCTCTGCTGCTCCCGCCACAAACGCCGGATGCTGCCGGTCCCATTGTCCAGGAACCACAGCCAATGGGAGCTGCAGGGGCGGGGCCTGTGGGTGCCAGCAGTGCGCAGCATGCAGACCACCTCCCCTCCCCACGCTCCTCTATCGCCTAGGAGCTGCAGGGGGGCCCCACCCCAGGTAATCGCACCCCCCCCCGCATCCTCCAAACCCTTGCCCCTAGCCCTAAGCCCCCTCCCACACATCCAAACTGCTGCTGCTGGCCCAGGAAGCCATGACTTCCGTGACAGACTTGCAGCCTTATTCATACATCATAACAGTGATTCACATCCTTTTAAGTGGGAGGTTTGAATACTGCTGCCCCATATTCTGTGAAGCATGGTATGAGTGGGGCTATCAAATGTAATTTTGATTGAGTGCTTGGAACTAGCTCACTTCTGTATGTTATTCTTCTCCACATATAGCTGCTGGAAGGCACATCCTCAATTTAGGGAGCTTTCGGGGGGATTTCTGGTTAAAAATGTACAGGGCTGAAAATAAGCAGGCAAACAAGAGAGCTATACATGACAACGTAAGCTTGTTTCCTCCCTTCTTTAGAGGAATACGCTGTTCTCAAATGGAGTCTTGTAAATTCCGTCAAGTTTTCACCTCCCTTTAAATATCCGCTCAAAGAAGGTCAAACCTAACTGCCTCAGAACTAAATACATCATTCCCTCTGGAGATAGGCCAGTTGAGGAGTTGCATGTTTTAAGTGGGTGGCTGCTGAGTAACAAAAGCCATCTGCAGCATTTCCTGTGATCATACAAAGAAAAGCAAGAGAACTGTTCTTGGACTCAACTTAATGCTTTTGCGCTGGGAATTGGTTGTTGAGAGCACAATAGCTTATAAACCAATTGCTGATGTAAAGTGTCCAATTACACCAAAGTCTAAGAAGTGGGGTGACATACACATTTCTAATGCAACAATCACCGTAGTATCTAGGCAACCAATAAAAGATTGAAATGCTACCAGGATACTGAAACCCCATCTTTGCTCCACCCTCAGCAGAGACAAACTTATGTAAATGAGATCAGAACAAATCCACGCCCAAGACCTCTCCCAACACAACCATGCTCTCTCGTGACAGGTTGAGTTTCGCTGAACAATGAAACCATCAGCCAGTAAGGGAGATTCCTAAATGTGAAAGAGAAATTTTGCAGGATTGAGACCCACTCTATGGAACTCACCCCTGACAAAAGGTGACAACTGCGGACCTCACCACTTTCAAACACAAAATTCATTTATTTGATTTCGCTTACCCAGTTTTTCCCCCCTATATGCAAGCCTACAAACAAAAACCAACCAACTAAAGAACCTACAAACTATCAAACCATTTCTCCTACAGGCTGGCAAAGAATGAATGTTAAGGCTATTTCTATTTGTAAATAGGTGGCATGGTGCTGGGATAAGTAAATAGTCTATTGCTGGCGATGTTTAGGTAGCAATACTCATTCTGCTTTTAGGAACCTGAAATGTATTAAACTAGAATGATGTGTCTGTTTCACAAGTATGATTGAAAGTCAGCTCTCACTGGCAAGTCTTTCCAATGACAAAAAGTTCAACTCACTGTAAATCAAGTGATGTTTTCTTCTGAAAATCTTTCTTCTAGCATCAATCAGAGCAGGTGCTCTCACCTTTAACTCAAGCCAACATTCTTATGATAGTTCTCACAATACTGATATGAGATGGTATTTTACAGAGCAGAGGCCAGTTTGTAACCACCTGAAAAAGTTTTCGTGATCCCACTGGGTGTCACAAGACTCATATTTGGTATCTCTGAGCTCAATCACACTTGGAAACAAAAGTGCATTCTTAATTTACTGCTTCTCTGGTTAAACAAAGAAATAAACCTCACTGTTTGATACAAGTCGCAATCTAGTGTAAAATTCAGTTACAACTATTGAGCATCATCCTTTATTATCATTTTTCCCAATTTAAAAGAACTGTCTTGTGCAGTAGTCTCTATTTCCCTTGTGGACATCTAACTCACTCACTTGAACATCTTAATCTGACAAACATAAAAATGTTTAGATAACATTTCCATTTATTTACATGCTGTGACAATGTTTAACGTACTGCTAAAATTAGTTACTAAAAATATACATGTGAAGTAGAACCTACTCCCAAATCCCACTGAGACATTGTAGCTCAGGCCTTCAGGCAGCAAAAGAAAGGAAGAAAAGAGACAGTTATTGTATTAATATTAATTGGATGTCTTACCTAACTAGATTAACAATGGAGCAAGCTCTCAGCATTCCATTTATTCTATTTTTTATTTATTTTTTATACATTTCTGCAAAGACCAAACATTGCATTTATTAACTATGAATTTCACTGAACAACATTTTTTAAACAAAGTAGAATGCCAATATGTTAAATACCCATTAAATTTCAATTAGAATGTAAACCTATATTAGCGTGACTCAAGATAATTATTTTATCTGCATCTTGCATCAAGAGGATTTGAGTTAAAACTAACATCAGAAGTGGAACTGGAGAGATTTGTCACTAGGACTCTTCAGATACATTGCTAAATATTAGCTGTTTTTTGGTGAGCTTAGACCTAAATGATATAGGTTAGAACACCTAGAACCTTGTCTACACTAGTGTAGGTACCTCTAATGGTAGCAGCAGTGGGAAATTGTTACCACAAACATAACCTAGTGGTGTGAACATCAAGGAGAAAGATGATTAAAGGAGAAACAATTAGGTGTAATGAGAGAAAAATAACCAAAAATGAATGCAATCGAACAATGCACATTTAACTAAAATTAATAAATAAAACGTGTTGAAAAAAAACCTGGCTCTAATATCTTAAGTTGTATGATTTTATACTAACATTTAAATCAGATCGTTAATATTTTTCAGCTACAACCCATAGTGATAGTTCGATTGTTTCTTGCATTCGCCAAAGGGTATTTTTTCTGCTATCTACTATATTTGGATTTAAAATGTGTGTAAAACCAGCATTTTCACAAGTGACTAGTGATTTTGGGTTTCCAACTTGACACACCTTAAGCTGGATTTTCCCAAAAAGTGCTGAACATCCATCTTTTCAAAACCACTAGCCACTGAAACTTGGCTATATTTTTAACAAGTTTCTCACAAAAATTGTACATTGAAATCCTAATATGGAAACAGACACCCAAACACTTAACAATACAAGGGATCTCACAAAACTGGGTGATGGGCCAATAAAATGGCAGATAAAATTAAACGCTGATAAATGCAAAGTAATGCACATTGGAAAACAATCCCAACTATACATACAAAATGATGGAGTCTAAATTGATATCACTCAAAAAAAAAAAAAAGATCTTGGAGTCATCATGCACAGTTCTCTGAAAACACCTGCTCAATGTTCAGTGGCAGGCAAAAAAAAGAAAAGGGTCACCAAATGTTTGGAACCATTAGAAAAGGGATAGATAAGACAGAAAATATCAATGCATATATATAAATCCATGGTACACCCACACCTTGAATACTGCATAGAGTTCTGGTTGCCCCAGCTCTAAAGAGAGATATTAGAACTGAAAAAAGTACAGAGAAAGGCAACAAATATGATTAGGGGGATGGAACAGCTTTCCAGAGGAAAGATTAAAAAGACTGAGACTGGTCAGCTTAGAAAAGAGACTACTATGAGGTATGATAGAGGTCTATAAAAATCACAGATGGCATGGAGAAAGTAAATAAAGTTATTTGCCCCTTTCACGTAACAGAAGAAGCAAGGGTAACTCAATGAAATCAATAAGTAGCAGGTTTAAAATCAACAAAAGGAAGTACTTCTTCACACAACACACAGTTAACTTGCGGAACTCATTGACAGGGGATGGGTTCAAAAAAAGAATTAGATAAGTTCATGGAGGTTAGGTCCATCAATGGCTATTAGCCAAGATGGTCAGGGATCAGGGCCGGCTTTAAGCTGATTCGGCCGATTCCCCGGAATGGGGCCCTGCGCCTAAGAGGGCCCCGCAACGTCTGGGGCTGCCAGCGGAGCGGAAAAAAAAAAAAAAAAAAAAGCCGCGTCCTGCTTCTCCCCCCTCCCTCCACCGCTTGTGCCGCCATACAGCTGATCAGCACAAGCCTGGGAGGGACGGGTGAGGAATGCGACGTGCTGGGGAAGAGGCGGGGCCAGGGCGGGGATTTGGGGAGGGATCCAATGGGGCAGTGAGGGGGCAGGGCGGGGATTTGGGGAGGGATCCAATGGGGCAGGGAGGGGGCGGGGGGGGGCACGAGACTATTCGCGTCCCGGCGTGGGGCCCTGCACATGCTAAAGCCGGCCCTGTCAGGGATGCAACCCCATGCTCTGGGTATCCCCAGCCCTCTGACTGCCAGAAGTTGGGACTGGACAACCGGGAATGGATCACTCAATAATCGCCAGTTTCTGTTCATTCCCTCTGAAGGATCTGACATTGACCATTGAAGGAAGACATGATACTGGGCTAAAGGGACCATTGGTCTGACCCAGAATGGCCATTCTTATGTTTTTCTGAATTTCTACTAACCTGGAAGACTCCACAAACCAGAAATTTCCAAAGTTCTCAGCTTCTTCTCTAATTCTGCCACCCGATTACCTAGAATTCTGAAAAAAGAACATGACATATCAGCTGAGAAAGAGAAGACTCATTGTCACAGGGATTTAATTCCACCCATAGATGTTTGCATGGTTGTGGATACATTCTCCACAGTCACAGCACATACATATTAACTTGTTTATCTTTTGTTTCACTAACAGTGATGGGCAAACCCCCCAAAAGTTCAGATTAAACAATATTTGGATGCTTACCTGAGCCTCTCCCAAAACAGAAGTCCCAAATAAATTTCCAGTATATCTTAGATTTACTATGAAAGAAATACTGTAGGAATAGCCCCTATGGTATTTCTATTCCCTTCCTTGGCTGAAACCAGGAGGTAGAGCGGTATGCAAACATCATCTTTGAACCTCAAAATAAGATTTGAATTTTGCAAGCTATTAGCCTTAGCTTTGGGCCAGTTACTTTATCCAATCTGGTTTGCCCATCAAGCTTTAATATTCCTTTGTAGCACAGCAAATGCTGTTTGATTCCACTGATCAGGGTCTCACTTCAGTACTAAGCAGTCTCAAGTTCTTTACAGACCTTATCAACTGCTCTTAATTTTGACTGCATTTCCTGGGTCGCCAAGGCTTTTGTTTCTGATCCCTATGTAAATACCATCCTCAGCTGTCCAGCAAGATTTACCTTTTAGCCATAATTTCCCCCCCAAAATCAGATGATATTTTGTATCTAACAAGAAAGGTTCCATTTTGTTGTAAGTTTTGAAAGTGTTTCACTTCTAGAACAAGTCTCTAAAAAACAGAAGGCCTTATCTAAATCCCAAACAACATTCAATGGAAGGGAGATACCTAAGGTATGTCTACGATTGGAGGTGGGGGAGTAATTCCCAGCTCGAGGAAACATACTTACACTAGCTCTAATTGAGCTAGCAAGCTAAATATAGAGCGTGACTATGGCAGGGCAAGCTGCGGAAGGGGCTAGCCGCCCTGAATACATGCCAATCAGATACTCTAGGCATGTTGTCGGAGTACCTAGCCTCTCCCACTGCTTGGGACACTACTTTTAGCACATTAGTTAATTAGAGCTAGCACATGTATGTCTCTGCGAGCTGGAAATCACACCTCAGCTCCAAGTGTAGATACACCCCAGAAGAGACAGCAATGCTAAAAGTGACCTAGCAGAGATAATGGACAGCAAATTATATACGACTTTACATGAAGGTATAGCAACAGGAAAAGACAATGAAGTTTTGGACTGAATACTCAGACAGCACATCAAAAACCACTGAAGCAACAGTCTCTGTATACAGCTCTGGTGGGGATGGAATACTGTGCTCAGTCCACCTAACCAGGTTTTTATGCCTCTCCCATTTGAGCACACCCGGCACCTGGTTACCAGAAAAAAAAAACCTAGAAACTGGAAAGAATATGAAACACAGCAACAAAAATTAAGGGGCTAGAGAGACTGATGAAAGAAAGATTAAAAGAGGCTAAATATCTGTAGCCTAGCAAAGCATCTACCATGAGGTGTGTGCAAGGCACAGGATAAAAGTCTATCAGTATTTCAGTAGTGTAAATACTAAGGTGGGAGAGGAGAGTAATACAAGAAAAAGGGAATGAAATGAAGAAAAAAAAAAGGAAAATTTATGATAAATATCAGGGACAGGAGTGAAGTGAATGGGGACGGGGAATAGCCTATGGGTAGTAATACAAGCCCATCAACTGAGATACTTAGCCCCAAAGGGGGTGTCTACACTAGAATAAAACACCCACAGCTGGCCTGGGTCAGCTGACTTGGGCTCACGGGGCTCAGGCTGCAATGCTATAGAATTACAGTGTAAACAAATTGGGCCTTGGGCTGTCTATACTGCTATTTTATAGCCCTGCAGCCTGAGTCAGCCGACGGGCCAGCCACGTGTATTTTATTGCAGTATAGACATACCAAGAGTGACAAAACATTAGGTCATGTGCCAGTGGGAGCATTCATGCTCTGGCATAGGCACACACTCAGTGACCAAACTGTTTTCTCATCTCTAACTTCAATGAAAACTGAGCCAATCAGCATTTTTATTTTATACATTTCCTTCCTAGTTAACTTTGAGACTTTAAAGACTAACAAATTTATTTGAGCATAAGCTTTCGTGGGCTACAGCCCACTTCTTCGGATGCATAGAATGGAACATATATTGAGGAGATATATACACAGGTACAGAGAGCATGAAAAGGTGGGCGTTGTCTTACCTACTCTGAGAGGCCAATTAAGTAAGAGAAAAAAACTTTTGAAGTGATAATCAAGATAGCCCGCACTCTATCTTGATTATAACTTCAAAAGTTTTTTTTCTCTTACTTAATTGGCCTCTCAGAGTAGGTAAGACAACGCTCACCTTTTCATGCTCTCTGTACGTGTGTATATATCTCCTCAATATATGTTCCATTTTATGCATCCGAAGAAGTGGGCTGTAGCCCACGAAAGCTTATGCTCAAATAAATTTGTTAGTCTCTAAGGTGCCACAAGTACTCCTGTTCTTTTTGCGGATACAGACTAACACGGCTGCTACTCTGAAACTTTGAGACTCACTCTTAATGACCTTGGCTTTACTTCTCCCTGGGTGCCCAGTGATCATAGGCGCCGACTCCGTGGGTGCTCCGGGGCAGGAAGCACTGGAAGCCAAGCTCCCCGCCCTGCCCCCTTGTCCCAGCTCACCTCCGCCTCCGCTTCCTCCCCTGAGCACGCCACGTCCCCGCTTCTCCCCCTAGTTCCCAGCGCTTACTGCCGCAAAACAACTGTTTTGTGGCGGCAAGCGCTGGGAGGGAGGGGGGAAGAGGGGGAATGCGGTGCGCTCAGGGAAGAGGTGGGGCCGGGGCGGGGATTGGGGAAGGAGTCCAATGGGGCAGGGAGGGGGTGGAGACTTTGGAGAAGGGGTTGGAATGGGGGCAGGGCAGGGGCAGAGTCAGGGGGGCAGGGTCAATGGGGGGGGGGGCGGAAGTCGAGCATCTGCCTGAAGGGGATAAAGCAGCCCTGGAGAAGGCTGCAGCAGGGAAAGCTAAGCTGATTGGGAAAGCAGCCACAGCTGTGGTGAGCTTAATCAGGGCCCAGCTGGCCCTTATAAGAAGGCTGTGGGCCAGAAGCTAAAAAAACAGACACACTCTCTCTAGCTCCCTAGAGAGAGAAGGACCTGGCTGCCTGGGAAGCTGAGGAGGGTACCTAGGGTGGAGCAGTGCTGGGGAAGGGCAGAGGGAACTGGGGAGCTCCAGCCTAGCAAAGCCCCAGGCCGGGTTAATGGCCCACAAAGGGTACTGGTGCTGCAGAGGGGCAGCCCAGAGATAGGCAGAGGCAGCTGGTCCAACCCCCCTTGACGATGATGAGTGGTTTACAAACTGCCGTCTGCCCCAGGGAGCAGGGGTTAGATGATGACTGGCAGTAGCCACTGAGGCAAGATGGGGATAGGGGCTTGGGGGTTTCCCTGGGAGGGGAGACCCAAAGTGAAGGGGTGCGGTGGGCAGAACCCCTGAGCAAAGGGCACCGGGGTCTGGGAGGGACACGGGGGGCCAGCGGCAGGCGAGACATCAGCCGGCCTGCAGAGGGCGCTCTGGAGGCTGGAGTGCTAATACCCTGGACAACCAGCAGGAGTTGTCACCCCGCCACAAGGCTCCTTTGTAACGCTTCACTGTCTGCCTTGGACTTAACTATCAAGTAATTTTGTATATTCTGCAAATTTTGCCATCTCACTGTTTACCCCTTTTTCCAGATCATTTATGAATATGTTTAACAGCACAGATCTCTGAGGGGGACTGCTATTTACCTCTCTCTACTCTGAAAACTGACCATTTATTCCTATCCTTAGTTTCCTTCCTTTTAATCAATTACTGATCCCAGAGAGGACCTTCTCTCTTATCCCATGGCTGCTTATTTTGCTTAAGAGCCTTTGGTGAGGGACCTCTCAAAGGCTTTCTGAAAGTCCAAGTATATCCATTGGTCCACCCTTGTCCACATGCTTGTTGACTCTCTCAAATAATTCTAAAAGATTGGTGAGGCATGATTTCCCTTTACATAAAGCCATGCTGACTCTTCCCCAACAAATTGTGTTCATCTATGTGTCTGATAATTCTGTTCTTTACTATTGTCAGGGTTCCTTCCCCACTCTGAACTTTAGGGTACAGATGTAGGGACCTGCATGAAAACCTCTAAGCTTCTCTACCAGCTTAGATCTGCTTTTGCTGCCACCACTCCCAATGTGCTAATTCCCTTCCCTGGGTAGCCTTGAGAGACTTCTTCACCAATTTCCTGGTGAACACCGATCCAAACCCTTGGATCTTAACACAAGGAGAATTTAACCATCCCTCTCCTTTCCCCCACCAGTTCCTGGTGAGTCCAGATCCAACCCCTTGGATCTTAAAAGAAGGAAAAATCAATCAGGTTTTTAAAAAGAAGGCTTTTAATTAAAGAAAAGGTAAAAATCATCTCTGTAAAATCAGGATGAAAAGTAACTTTACAGGGTAATCAAATTCAAGGAGCCCAGAGGAACACCCTCTAGCCTTAAGTTCAAAGTTACAGCAAACAGAGATAAACACTCTAGCAAAAGGAACATTTACAAGTTGAGAAAACAAAGATAAAACTAACACGCCTTGCCTGGCTGTTACTTACAAGTTTGAAATATGAGAGACTTGTTCAGAAAGATTTGGAGAGCATGGATTGATGTCTGGTCCCTCTTAGTCCCAAGAGCGAACAACCCCCAAAACAAAGAGCACAAACAAAAGCCTTCCCCCCACCAAGATTTGAAAGTATCTTGTCCCCTTATTGGTCCTTTGGGTCAGGTGTTAGCCAGGTTACCTGAGCTTTTTAACCCTTTACAGGTAAAAGGATTTTGGCGTCTCTGGCCAGGAGGGATTATAGTATTGTACACAGGAGGGCTGTTACCCTTCCCTTTTAGTTATGACAACTGTAGTTTCAACCAGTTTGTCTGGTACTGAAGTTAGGCTTACTGGCCTGTAATTGCCAGGATTGCCTCTGGAGACTTTTTAAAAATTGGTGTCACATTAGCTACCCTCCAGTCATCTATCACAGAAGCTGATTTAAGCAATAGGTTACATACCATAGTACATAGTTCTCTAATTTTATATTTGAATTCCATTATAACTCTTGGGTGAATATCATCTGGCCCTGGTGACTTATTACTGTTTAATTTATCAATTTGCTCCAAAACATGCTGTGCTGACACCTCAATCTGGGACAGTTCCTCAGGTTTGTCACTTAAAGAGTGGCTCAGGTTGGGAATTTCCCTCGCAGCCTGTGCAATGAAGACTGATCCAAAGAATTCACTTAGCTTCTTCACAGTGGCCGTGTCTTCTTTGAGTGCTCCTTTGATCGTTCAGTGGACCCACTGATTGTTTAGCGGGCTTCCTATTTCTGCTTTTTTTAATCCTTTTGCTAGCTACTCTTCAAATTCTATCTTGGCCTGACTCATAATATTTTTACACTTGACTTGCCAGATTTTATGCTCCTTTCCATTTTCCTCAGCTGGATTTGTCTTCCAATTTTTAAAGGCTGTCTTTGTGTCTCTAACCACTTTTACTCGGTTTAGCCATCGTGACACTTTTTTGGGCCTCAATTATTTTTAATTTGGGGTATACATTTGATTTGACCCTCTATTATGGTGTTTTTAAAATGCTTCCCTGCAGCTTGCAGGCATTTCACTCTTGTGACTGTTCCTTTTAGTTTTTGTTTAACTAGCTTCCTCATTTTTTTTGTAGTTCCTCTTTTATAAGTTAAATGTTATTGTGGTGGGCTTAGTATTCCCCCCTAAAAAGGATGTAAAATTTAATTACATTATGGTTGCTATTACCGAGCAGTTCAGCTACATCCATCTCTTGGACCAGATCTTGTGCTCCCTTTGTCAGTTCCAGGATCAGCTGCTCCAAGAAGCAGTCATTAAAAGTGTCTGTCTGCATCCCATCCTGAGGTGACATGTACCCAGTCAACATGAGGATAGCTGAAATCCCCCATTATTATTCATTTTTCTATTTTCATAGACTCTCTAATCTCCCTGAGCAGTTCACAATCATGATCACCATCCTTGGTCAGCTGGTCAGTAGTATATCCCTACTGCTATCGTCTTATTACTCAAGCCTGGAGTTTCAATCCACAGAGATTCTATGGTAGAGTTCGATTCAATTAAGATTGTTGCTATTTTTGCCTCTGTTTTGCCACTCTTCCACTAGCACAACCTACTCTGACATGCCTATGTATTTTGTACCCTGGTATTATAGTGTCTCATTGATTATCGTTCCACCAAGTTTCTCTGATGCCTCTTAGCTCAATAATCTCAATTAATACCAGGTACTCAAGTTCACCCATCTCAGTATTTAGACTTCTAGCATTTGTACACAAGCACTTACAACATTTGTCAATATTTAGTTGTCTGCCTTCATGTGATGTAATTGAATGGGACTCTTTCATTTGACTGTTCTCTTTAGTTCCTCCCTGTACTTTATCAAATTCTATCCTCTCCTCTTTACTAATCTAGAGAGAATCCCTGTTAATAGAACCTCTGCTAAGGGATGTCTGTCTGAATCGTATGTTCCTCTGCACCTATTGGCTTTCCCCAGCCCTTAGTTTAAAAACTCCTACCACCTTTTTAATTTTACATGCCAGCAATCTGGTTCCATTTGGTTTAGGTGGAGCCCATCGTTCCTGTATAGATTCCTCCTTTCCCAAAAGGTTCCCTAATTCCTAATAAATCCCTTCTCTCTACACCATTGTCTCATTCACACATTGAGATCCTGCGGTTCTGCTTAACTAGCTTTGTGCATTTCAAAAAATGCTACCATGGAGGTCTTGGACTTTAATCTTTTATCTAGCAGCTTAAATTTGGCCTCCAGAACCTCTCTCCTACCCTTCCCTATGTCATTGGTACCTACATGTACCATGACCATCGGCGCCTCCCCAGCACTACACATAAGTCTGTCTAGATGTCTCAAGAGATCCGCCACCTCTGCACCAGGCAGGCAATTCACCATGTGGTTCTCCTGGTCAAGGATGGGAATCATTTATGGAATATGGGATCATTTCCCTCCACTCTAGTTTCATGTTCTCCTTCCCAAAGACCTTCATCCTCAACAGCACAGAGGCTGTTAGAGTGGGACTGCTCTACTGTGCCCCGGAAAGTCTCATCTATGTATCTCTGTCCCCCTTAGCTCATCCAGTTCAGCCACTCTGGTCTCAAGAGCCTGTATTCAGTCTCTGAGGGCCATGTCATGTGTTCACTCAGTGCACACATATGCCACCTGTCCACAAGGCAGGTAATCATCCATGCTGCATCCAGTGCAATAAACTGGATATCCCCCACTCTGCTGCTGGACCTGTGCCTGCATTATAGTTACTCCTGCAGCTTCCCCTCTCCCCCACCTCCCCCATGGGAGTGTGTTTATTAGCCTAAGTTTAGAGAATGTAAATCAGGTGTATCTGGCTCTATTGTTCCCTCTCTAAACTCCCTCGCAAAACTCCAGTTAGCTGCTCCTCCTGTTCACTAGCTTCTCTGGTCTCTATGGAACAGGCTTTTTAAACCAGTTAACCAGGAGGCGGGGCTACTCAAGGGTAAGAGTTAATGGGTGCTCAAGGGATTAGGGATCAAAGCCTCCTTAAAAAGCTCTCCGCCCTGCATTCCAACAGCAAGTGGCAAAGGAACATAAGCTATTGGCCTAATGTCTTATCTAATTGAAAGCTATTATCACCCTGTTGCTGCTGCTGTTAAAACAAAAGTACACCATCACTGGTAAACTGAAAAATAATTGTGTCCTAGCCTTCAAAAGGTGAAGATGACTTTGGATTTTGGGAATGGGTTAATTCATTGGTGGGAGACAAATGAGTTGACACCGATTCACGACAGTCTTTCCTACTCTATTTTTATTTATAATATGCGCATAGGAGTTCATCTTTGCCTTTGACAAAAAATGGATTAACAGCAAAAACAGCAGCAAAGCTCACAGCCCTGTTCAGAATGCAGTAAAGACAACTCTGTGTTCCAGATCTCCAGCCAAATGATGCTTTTGTCTGCTGTTTCCAACAGTTGTGTGTATATCCCACTGCAAACACTTTAAATCCCTATTGTACCAACACGTGTTTGGCCAGTCACTCAAAAAA
>NW_020664417.1:70267219-70268647 GCF_002925995.2 Terrapene triunguis | reverse complement strand
GGAGCACAAAGTAGTAAATAAATTCAGGGGTTACAAGCACCATATGTCAAAGAGTTATCACTATTTGGTTAAGAAGAAAGGAGGAAATTGATAGGAAAATAAATTGCATCTCTGATCTTATAAGAGGGTTCTGCAAACAACAGGCAGTTAAATACACCTAATGTGATTTCACAGATTCCTCTGTGCAGCAAGGTCTCTGCATAAGGGAGGCCAGGGGAAGAAGAAAGGAACAGAAGGATGAAGAAAGGAGATGCTTCTACCTTTTTGAGCTAGGTCATCTTTCCTCCCATTACATTCCCTTCTCTCTCCAGCTTCCCCTCCCAGCTTGCAAGTAGGACGAGTTAGAGAGTATCTCCAACCTTCAGCAGGGAGGAATTTTGCATGAGACCCCTGTCAATTTCACCTCTGCAGTGCCCCTGTCCCAGATTAAAACAAAAACAAACGAACAAAAAAAACCCTCCCCTCCCCTGTGTATCCTTTCCCACCCTATCAAAACCTCATGGTGAGTCCACACCGCATCACCAGTTTGGTTTGCTTTCCTATTTTCAGATATCATCTACCTTTATCGCTATTAGTTCACACTCCCAACACTTTATATGGGTTTGTAAAGTTTAGTTTTAGAAGTCCGAAGGCTTCCTTCACTTCCCTTGGGAGACTAGCTCACAGCCTAATATGTCTCACTGTCTGTCAGGATGTTTTTCTTATAAGCTGCCCTCTTTCAGTTTCATCCTGTTGCTTCAAGCAGTATCCAAAATAAATTCCTATCCCTCCTTGCTGTTTGTGGCTTCCAAATATCCATAGGTTGCTCTGACTAAATGTAGTATTCTAATTATGGGTGTGGTCACAACAGAGCTGGGGAGAGAGGGATATGCCTGTGTGCATATGTCATAACTATAAAGGGAAGGGTAACAGCTCTCTGTGTACAGAGACTCCAAATCCTTTTACCTGTAAAGGGTTAAGAAGCTCGGGTAACCTGGCTGACACCTGACCCAAGGACCAATAAGGAGACAAGATACTTTCAAATCTTGGGGGGGGAAAGGCTTTTGTGTGTGCTCTTTGTTTTAAGGGGTGGTTCGCTCTTGGGACTGAGAGGGACCAGACATCAATCCAGGTTCTCCCCATCTTTCTAAACAAGTCTCTCCTATTTCAAACTAGTAAGTAAAAAGACAGCAAGGCGTCTTAGATTTACTTTGTTTTCTCAACTTGTAAATGTACCTTTTTACCAGAGTGTGTATCTTTGTTTGCTGTACTTTGAACCTAAGACAGAGGGGAGTCCTCTGAGCTCTTTAAGTTTGATTACCCTGTAAAGTATTCTCCATACTGATTTTACAGAGATGATTTTTACCTTTTTCTTTAATTAAAAGCCTTCTTTTTTAAGAACCAGATTGATTTCTCCTTGTTTTAAGATCCAAGGGGGTTTGGATCTGT
>NW_020664417.1:70241849-70267209 GCF_002925995.2 Terrapene triunguis | reverse complement strand
TTCTCCTTGTTTTAAGATCCAAGGGGGTTTGGATCTGTGTTCACCAGGGAATTGGTGAAAGGTTTCTCAAGGCTTCCCAGGGAGGGAATTCTTGTGATGGTGGCAGCGGACCAAAGCTAAGCTGGTAGATAAGCTTAGAAGTTTTCATGCAGGCCCCTACATTTGAACCCTAAAGTTCAAAGTGGGGATCCAGCCTTGACAGCATATATGTAGCCCAAAGTTGCAATGGCCTTTTTTGTGTCACACTGCTGTGCAAAAAAATCACATGCAATCTACCATCCAATACCATCACTAAATATCTTGCAACTTTACTGCTTTTCAGGTTTGTGCCTCATTCAGTATCTGTTCATCCAGATTATTTTTCACCAAAAAGTATTCTTATGTTTCCACATGTTACTTTTCAGGCTACGCTTCTAATTTCTATTCATCCCTTCTCTGGCCCCCCATTAATATCTGCAACTCTTTCCACTTACCAAAGTTTGGAAGGGTTATTTAAATTAGGATCTGGGGAAAACAGACGAGTAGTGAGGAACAATCAGGTCTAACTAAGAGTTGAACAAAGGCAACTATCTGGTAGTGAAAAACTATACCTGGTGCTGCAATGTCCATGCTGCTATTTTTAGTGCATTAAGTTTGAGCAGACCTAGCACGAGTCTGTCTACCCAGACTGGGAGGCATGCTCTGAGCTCTAGTAAGACACACTCTTAATGCCTAGATAGCAATTTGCAAAGTTTACAGACAAGAACAGGTCAACTATAATGCAGGGCAATGACAAAGAACCATGACATAACAGGTCTAGACTGAAACATGGTGGAAAGATGGAAGTCAGTGAGACAGCTAAGTTGGAAGGTGCCTGGATTTCTCCTCAGATTCCCTGGTACTGATGTGACGTTAGCCTCCCTTCAGCGCAACAGACCCTTGCTTCATCCAAAGCATTTAAGTACGCCTACAGACTGTTCCTCCGTTTTGTTGCCACTTCTAATAATTATGCTATGGATTCTGCCTAAGTATTAGAGTTATCAATTTTCAAAATGAGTCATCTATTCTAGTGCAATCCAGTTTCCTTTAGTATTTCGTCTTCCTTTCATGAAAGATATCTGCCTGTTTGTGGCATCTGGTCCTGATGTGCCTTTGAGAAGCCTGAATTACCTCTGATTACCACTAGTGAGTCAGTGCTGCTAAAAGGCTAAACACAATCAAGAAATGCTTCCTTTCTAGTTCCCACTTTCTCGTGTTGCATAAGGACACAGTCCAATATCTTAAACTGTGTCAAAAGACAGTTCTATATTCTCATGCTGGCTACTATAGAAAATCCCAAGTATGTGAGATAGCAAGATTAGATTAGACTAGGTAGGATAGTTAAGATTACTGTCCAACATAAATAATTTATTAAATCACAAAACAGAATAGGAATCATACAGTAGTGTTACAATCCAACAATTTATGCCTCATAAAACCAATCTGCAAGTTGCTATATTATGAATGGTCATGGCTGTGGCTAAGCAACTCTATTCCAAACCTATGACAATGACGTTTCACGTAAGAGGAGTACAAGATACCTGACCATCCTTCCCTTTCCTGTTTTTAAGTTCCCATTTTCTAGACAAGAGCTCAAACATCAAATGCTAGTTTAAAAAGTGTTGTGAACACCTGTGCTGGTTTCCCCCAAATTCCAAGTCATACTACTTACTTGTTGGTTTGCCTTTGGTGTTGTATGACCATGTTTTTCTCATGGATAGTCTCCAGCAAGGCAGTAGCCAAAGATTTGAGATCTGAAATGGACTGCGGCGTGGCAGGTAGGCTACAACCATGGTCCTCCGATAACAACTCTTGGACTAAAATGTTAAAACAAAAATGAGTCTTACTTTTATGCGGACAGAAATGTGACACAAGTAGTTAGTCAGACTTACAAAGCAAATCCATCTTTGTTTCATTACTTAGCTGAATGTAGATTTATTCCAACCAACCAGCAAAACAAACCCAGACATATAATACTCAGTCATAAAAAATGGTGGCTGTTTGAGCTGATCATTGTCCCGCAGCAATTGCCAGCACAAACATAGGTAGACCCATTTTCTGCTTAGCTAATATTTCTTTTGGAAAGAACAGATTTCTATTCAGTTGGAAAGAGCCTCATTTTTCTATCCTATGATCTCCTGCCACTGGCAGAACAGGAATATTTTTCTTCAGTCCACCTGAAAAAACCATGCCCACAAAGAAGGTTTCATGTTTAGAACTATTGATTTCCTAAGGTTGTTTGAGATTGATGTGACACAATCAATGTGTGTCACACATCAGCCTATAAGAAACTTTCTCTGCAATAAGAAAGCCTGTGGACTCATTAACCTTGCTCAGCAAGTCCACTAGCATGATCACATTTGGTCATCTGCTGTGGCTAGAAACCATACAAATGTATGGCGAAGAGGACATTAACCAAGGGTGGCCAACCTGTGGCTCCGGAGCCACATGCGGCTCTTCAGAAGTTAATATGCGGCTCCTTGCATAGGCACCAACTCTGGGGCTGGAGCTACAGGCGCCAACTTTCCAGTGTGCTACAGGGTGCTCACTGCTCAACCCCTGGCTGTGCCCCAGGTCCTGGCCCCACTCCACTCCTTCCCCCAAGGCCCCAGCCCAGTAGTGTAGCTAGGGGGGGAGCGGCTGCTCCCCCACTGAGCACAAGTGGCGCCTTGTCAATTTCTTGGCGCCTTTTTAATTTTTACTCACCCGACGGTGCTCCGGGTCTTCGGTGGCACTTTGGCAGCAGGCCCTCACTCGCTCCTGGTGTCTTTGACGGCACCGAAGGACCCGCCGCCGAAGACCCGTGGAGCGAATGAAGGTCCCACCGCCGAGGTGCCGCCGAAGACCCGGAGCGCCACTGGGTGAGTAAAAGCACCGCCCCGTCAGTAAAAGCGCCACAGCGGGTGGCGCCTTTATTTTTATTTTATCGCTCCCCATGATCCCTCCACCTGGCTACGCCACTGCCCCCACCCCTTCCCGAGTCTGCCGCGCCCTTGCGCCTCCTCCTCTCCCTCCCGAGCCTCCTGCACACCACAAAACAGCTAATCGCGGCGGGTGGGAGGCGCAGGGATGGAGGGTTAGGTGCTGATCAGCGGTGCTGCTGGTGGGTGGGAGACACTTGGGGCGGGAGCTGATGTGTTCCTGTGGCTCTTTGGCAATGCACATTGGTAAATTCTGGCTCCTCCTCAGGCTCAGGTTGGCCACCACTGACATAAATGGAGCAGTCAGTGCTGACGAACTTCTTGAGTTTCAACCTGTCATGACAAGTACTGCTGGTTTGGTATGTGCCTGTGTGCATGGAGAGAGGGTGAGGATCACGGTGCAGGAAACAAGATTTCCAGGGGGAAAATCTTATCCTATCCTCATCTTTTCTGATCCTTTGCCTCTTTTCAGGGTGTGTGTGGGGGAAAACATATGGGATGAGGTGATTGCTCTGTTGGTCTCTTCCTGAAGGAAACCATAGAACTCCTCCTGCAAGGGAGAAGCAAGCCACAGTAGCTCCCAAGTGCAGGAGTGGAACTTGGACTTAACAGGCCCCCACCTTCCTTAACCTGCCTTCTCTGTATTACTGCTGAAATAGAGCATCAAGGTTGGCATTGTTAGCAGAGAAAAAGAGATGACACAAGAAGAGACTGATCTGGGTCAGAGTTATACTGGGCCTTGAAGGAAAGGAGAAGAACTTTAAGCTTGATGTAAAGGTGAAAAGGTGGAAGCAAAGGAAGGGAATTTATGGGGTCAGACTGACAGGAAAAGGAGATTGGCTGGCAGTTTAAAAGATGATTAGGAAGAAAGTGATGTGAGAAAAACTTCATAGTTCACACTGAAGAAAGAATGAGGTACCGTACCACCACGTTCCATCTATGCAGTACCTTGCTTTGCAGAAAGGACTCCAGTCAGTGCACTGCTGCTGGATCTACTGTGAATCTTTGAATTTTTCCGTCTCTCTAGAGCATTCTAAGAAAACAAAAACATTTTTTTTCCAGACATTAGCCTAAGCATTTTCATTAGAGTAAGGGATCTGAGGGAGGGGATATTAATCCTGGAGTTTCTCTTCTAGGGCATTAGTCTATCCCTACACTGCTGGTTGGATGAGGGGGGCTCCTTCTGGAGTATTGGATATACTAGCCAAGAGAGCCTTTGGGACCCTAACGAATCTATGCACCTCATCACCATCCCCCTTTACTGTTCTTTCTATTTCCCCCTCCACCACCACCCCCCGCCCCCACTTGGGTTTTTAAAACTTTCCTATTTCTGGAAACAGTTGAATACATTTGTAAAATCAGTAACAGTCCATGGGGAATAGCAGTCTGGGATAAAATTCTGACTTTCCAGAAAATTTCTCTTGGACATGCTTAAAGAGGGAAAAGAAAAGAGCACTAAAACTCTCTTTAAGGTCCTTTCAGCAGAACATGCTGGCTTTTAGGAAGAGTTCAAAGCAAAATCATGATTCTTACTAAAGCTGAGCCCTAGATATTCCCAGAGAACTGTCCTTCAGAAATCAGATACACCCACAGCACCTGCTTTGTGGCCTCAGTTTCTCAGGTCTGTGCCTGGAATGGGGGTGGCAGTGCTTTGGAGGAATTTTGCACTTCACTAGAATGGCAGGGAATGCTGTGACTGCTTAACAGTGATTAACGAATTAAGAAGCATCACCAATAGGCTTAAAGTCTCATGCAGAAGGATGGAGGACGTGTTTTTTGATTGAAGTTGGAGCAGAGGGTTAGAGGAAGAATACTCAGGCATCTAAATTTATTGTGCAATAGAGTGCCTACAGCTTATCCCCAAAGTGGAGGTATAAGGAAGATATATCAATCATTAAAATTTGCCAAACAACAGTACTGGTGTTGGGAAATATGGAGATAAAAGAACAGCTGCATGATAATAAATGTCCTAACACTTTGTAGAAACACAGGAGCATTAATTTTATACCACCACCAATCCTCCATTTAGCAACAATCTGGAACAATGTCACATTCTAACCTCAACTAGGAGCAATTCTTCCTAGATCTTCAGAGAACACCTTCACTTTCTAGATATTTCTAGCAGCTATTTCTTTATGCTACATAACAGCTGAGAAGTCTATAGGGAAGACTGGGGATGTAAACAAAATACATAAAGGTACTAAAATTATCTAGTTGTCTTAAACTACAGTTAAGAGGAAGTGGTAATTGCACATGGAATTTTAGCTTCTAAGGTGCTACAGACTCAAACAATTTTACACTTTTAAAATGTGTATAAACAAATGAAAAAAATTAAACTCTATAAATAGAGGAGCGCAGCATAACGAGAACTCTACCTTGTACTTAGAAATATTAGATTTAAGAAGGTTGACCTCCTCTTGAAGTTGCTTTAATCTCTCTTGAAGGTATCTGGAAAATACATAATATATATCATTAGGCTCCTATATATTGTTTGTTTGTTCATTTATTAAACACTGGCAATGTGTTAGTCATTGCGCAGCACAAGGCACAAACAGAGCCACTGGCAGGATGTTTCACATGAGGGGGCTTCTACAGTTACGTCTTCACTGGAGAATTCACCTAGCACGGGTGGAGCATACCCACTGCAAAGCCCTACCCACGCCAGACATATGCATTCTGCATGGTGTTTATTCATGAAGTGTAGCATGTGATATAGTAATTCCATATATCACATGGTGGAGAAAGACACTCTGCAACCATTCACTGAGCAGAGTGGGTATTTCATGAAAGATTGGATCCTGGTTCCTAGGAAACCAGCCAGCTTTGCAACAGTACCGGGGGGGGGGGGGGGGGGGGAGAACCCACTTTATTAGATAAGAAAGGGAACTATTAATAAGCATTGGCCCCCTAGCTCAAGTTTTACAATTTTGTTTTGTATTGTGACCATTTGCTTCCATCACTCGTTTCTAATGAAATCTCTATTCTTTCTTAAATAAACCTTGTTTTATTATAAGTGCTCACAAGTGCTGTGCATTACACAGGAGCAGCGATTTAAGATAAAACTGAAATGGAGTACACTACTCGTTGGGGAATGGATGATCTGGGATGTCTGTGAGTAGCCAGTGTCGGGGCTGGATATCACAGGGGAATGCTCCAAGGGGTCTGGGGTGCCCCTCTTGTTAACCTGCAAGGCAAAGACACGGCTGGCACAACTCAAGGAGAGTGCTTGAGTGGCTGACAGGCTGGGGGTGTTAAGGAGCTAATACATAGCTACCTCAGACAAGGCTCCCTCTCGCTAGAGGCAGTGGGTGACTCAGTCCTAGTACCATGTGAACCATCACACTGTACATGCAGGAGAAGCACTGCAGACTTCCTATACACTCACCTGTTTTCCATACACAGGGCATCTACATCAATGATGCGATTTTCATGTCCTCCCAGGATGTGATTAAGCTCTTGGTTGAGTCGGTCTGTTTTATCTTGATAAGAAGAGCGTTCTTCCTTTACATCCTGCAGCTCATCCAGCGCGGCTTGAAGATCATGTTCCAGAGTCTCAATCTGAGAAGCAAAGCTCTGCTATCATTATTCTGCAGAATTTACTGAAAAGTACATCATATCCAGACACAAAAGAGTAGCAAGTACTTCGCTTCTGAAGAGGGTCAGATTCAGAATGCCAGTTAGTAGATTTATGATAATCCATAAAAGTAAAACAAAAAGTAGCCATAAGCATACTAAAAGGCAGCATATGAAGACTGAACCAACCCCCCAGATTCAAACATCCTTAACACTTTGGAGAAGTTTAGATCCAATCTTTGTGGATCACTACATCTCTACTCAAACTAACTGAATATATTGGGAAAGAAGAAATTAGAATTCACCCTGACCCAAGCAGTATTTTAATTTATGATGCTCCCTATAATTGTTGTCAATAATATCACTGAAGACACCATTGTAAGAAAAGTTGACATGCATAGCCTTTCTACAAAATTTCTTTAGTTTCTGACTCAAATTCATAGAGCTACACTTTTTTCTGCACTTGTATTTCCTCCCTTTTAAAATGAGAGCAAAAAAAGGAAAATAAAGATTGTATTTGTTGTTCTCCTCTTTTGACCATGCATACACAATTTTGTTTTAAAAGTATTGTTTACTCTATTTTTCTCTATTTCGTTAAAACTAAAGTTAAAACGAAGTCCAGCAATTAAAAATGAAGTAGCTTGCAAAATATTTAGAAACCATTTGGAAAACAACAGCAAAGGAAGACCTTATTCACACTATAGTCGGAACTAGGTCAGCAACAAGTATGCCACGTGGTTCCTAGCATGGTTATAACTTGGTATCATGGGACCAAAGAGCTAGCATTTGGGTATAGAGTAGGTCTGGGCTAGCGTAGGGTGTGAGGCAAAATCTAGATAAGGCTTTCTTGTGAGATCAGTTGTTCTTAAGAAATTACAGTTTCATCTGAATGGAGGGGGGGGAGGAGGTGGAGGGGCCCTTGGTGGTTTTGGATTGGACACAGATCCAAGATTGTAATGACAGGTTTAGCTCCTGGGATTAGAATTTAAAACCCAGCAGCCATCACAATTCGAAGGGTTTCATATTTAAGGTTCAAGTTTTGACCCATTTCTAATTATAAGAACAAAACTTGTCTACATAGGGCAGAAAAACTGTTCTAACACCTGTCCTTAAAACTCAGTTGTTTCAACTGAAGTGTTTGCAGGCCTGTGAAGTTCCGCCTTCAGTACAGTAAGCAGGAGTAAACCAGATGAGTACTGGGATGAGAGATACCAATTATCAGTGAAGACACCATGAAGTCTTGGTGATTCAATACACAGTGAGTACTAAGTGCAGTGTTAAGGAGCACTTTCCTGGTGAAAGACACAAGGAATTTTGGAAAAGGCATCAATCAGAAGTTTTACTCAATTGTGGAAATTAAAAAAAACCGACTTTTACACGTTAATCTGTCCCCTGCCTAAATTTCAGTTTGGGCATCTCGTATCATGTTGACTTATGTGCCTCTAACATTTGATTAAATATGGGATTCTTCACTAACAATCCTAAACTGTTGCTATGTGCTACTCAACAGCTGTCACATTCCACCCTAGAGGTGGATGAATTTCTGAGGTGAAGCAACTCGATCTCTACTGGTGCATACCTTGTAAATGCATAAAGTGCCCTGAATGCTCTTTACACATATATACAATAAATACTACCAGAGTATGTACTTCCTTGCCACCAACACCACTATCTGCATTGCAAACCAGGTAACAGCAATTATAGCACAGCAGAGGCATAGCAATTTACTTGTTCTTTTGCCAGCAGTGAAAACAATCTCTCACTGAACGCCCATTAGTTATTACTTGTTCTCGTGCTTTCTCCAACTGCTGAACAAGGTCTTCACGCTCGTGTGCTGCAAAGTGGCGCGCCCCAACTTCTTCATCTCCAAGTCTTTGTTTTGCTATTGTCATTCTAAGGAGCTGCAAGAAATGCCAAGACTTCATAAGCCACAGAACACAGGTTGAACACTTGAGAGAATATTAGCAGAGTATATTGTATCACTAGACAGGGAATCTGTTATCAGAGAGACTTTCCAGCTCTCACAAATCTCAACCAGGCATATTTAATAAGAGATCACTTTTGTGCCTATGAGCCCAATCCCATTCTCATTCAAATTGATGGGTGTTTGGCCAGTGACTTCAAAGAGCCAAATTAGGCCTTCTAGCAGTAAATTAAGGATTTTACATATGAGCATATGTTTAAAGTGAGCATGGACATATGATCCATCCTCATTCTCCAGAAATGACAAGGTTTTGAATTTTAAAAATTATTTACTACCAGAAATATCTTGCTTTTATATCAGGCTTTTCACCCCTATATCTGAAAGCTGTTTGCAAAGGGCGATAACCATTATTCTAATTTTACAGATTAGAAAACATGGCACAGAGAAGTACAGTGACTAGCCCAGCACCACACATGCACCTCCTAAACTAAATCCAGTTGCAACCTTTGTGCAGAATTAGCATGAAGATTAAATGAATGGGGCTGTTTTTACATGAACATGAAGACAAATGTTTTTGAAATATCTATTAACATATAATAATAGTGGAAGACGTTAAAATTTTTAGCTAAAATGCAAAACAAAATCTTTAAGATCTTCAGCATCTTTCAAGGCTAGCGAACATTATTTTTTAAACAAAGCCTGACCTGAATTAACATCCAACCATTTTCAATACTACTGTTAAACAGAGGCTACTGTGAGGATTAGGTTTCAAGGATTAAAAGGGGGTAAAATAAACAGCCTACAGAGTGTACAGGCTGCAGAACATGCATCATTTAGAATTGTTTATACTTTCCACAGTTCAGAAAAAGTGCTATATCCCAGTAGCCCAATTTGTGGGATTTCCACAGAGGCTTGAGAAATCTGCAGTGAGAATTCCCATAACTTCCCTCCCATTTTTCAGCTGCACAAAGGAATTAATGTGCACCATTATATTTCAGAGTTAGCAAATCAATCTTCTGAAACAGAAGACTGTATATTCCATCTATTTTAGGTATTTAGAGATGCCAGTAGGCCATCAAAAACAGGCTCCTCTTCTCCACTGCAGCCCCTATTTAGTCCACACAAGTGCTGCTACTACAGCTTCTCCTGATAAGCTCCAAAGGGTGACTTACAGTTCCTCAGTGAAATAATAGTCCACAGGCTGCTTTATTTTTGACAAACTGAATTTCCCCCTCCCCATAAAAAAAAGAGTGTGGATTATACTGTAAGGAGCACACACTGAATTATTCCTGGAAAATATACCAGTGGCTAATTTAAAATATATATATATATTTTTAAACCAAGCAGGTTTAGGAATGGGGTCAGAGCTTTCATCTGATCATACAGACATGAAAGGGGAGAAACACATAGTGCTAACAGCCAAACTGTATTATAGCATCTCACTTTACAACTGGTTAGAAAAGTAACAAATGAAATAAGGATCAGAAGGCTCAGAAAATGGGAGCAGGGAACCTCTCCCCGCTCAATGCAAGAATCAGCTTAGGATCTCTCCAAAGCACACACAGCACTAGATAGGGAGAACTTGGTTAATGCCATTCAACCATGCTCATCCCATACCCCAAGAAGGGGCTGGGGTGTAATATGTAATAACAGCCTGTGGTGCTGCAACAACTTGTACAGTGGGGGTGCTGAGAGCCATTGAAGCAAACTGTAAACCCTGTATAGGATGGAAACCATATGAAACCAGAGGGTGTTGTCACATCCCTAGTTCCAGCACCCTGGATTACAGCCTTGAGTAAATACTACTTGCATGAATAGAGGTTGCAAAGTTTGTTCCAGTCAAATCACAGTTCTTATTTACTGATGAAATGTGGGGAGAAGGGGGGGAAGGAGGGGGAATCCTAAACACAAAGTGCCCCTAAAATCCAACATCTTATTCCTAAATGACAGATCACTTCAGACATTCAGCAACTCAGACAGCAGGTGTGGCTAAGCAGGCCTAGCCCTCCAGTTCTGCACCCTGCGTGTCTGCTGATGTGGCACCACCTGCTGTAAAGATTTTTCCCTTTGCAACTCTTGGAATGTCAGCGTTTTAATGTTATGCTAGGGGGGAAAGCGAAGGAAGGGGAGGGAGAAAAGGGTTTATTCTATATTTTAGCCTTTTATTATAAAGTTTGTACTCCATCCCTCTGGCACTGTATTTTTATTGAACTATCATTCAGAATTCATTCAGGATGGAACCACTCAGCTTCATTTTGTTGCCCTATTCCTCAGAATAGGTTAATACAAATAGAGGACCCCGCAGGACTCCAAAAATATTTCCAGCACAGAAGGTTTTGAAGTGAAGTGCACTTTAAACAGAGGCGGTGGTTCCTGACAGGCTCAGCATACACTAAACAAACAGGCTTTCACCAAACAAAGCAGAGTGCAGCATACCATTATTTATCAACACTCTCTCTACTGTGCTAGGATCAGGCAAAAATGATAAAATAGACCTTTATTTATTTTAACCCAACATTTTGGTTAAAATAAATAAAGATAGATGCCTCAATCAAACCTCACTGTTATAGGTGCTGAACAGAAATGAAGTGAAAAGTGAGTTCTGCACAGCAGGCAGTTGTCACAGTTAACACAGGCATGTTCATCTGGCAGAGCCTTCTAGGCATCATAGCTAAGGCTGCAAGTCTTTCACGGAGGTCAGATTCCGTGACTTTCCAGGACCTCTGACTTTTTCAGCTGCAGCAGCTGACCCCAGGGCCGCCCAAGCAGCTGGGATGGCCCTGGGACCGGCTGCTGCTCCAGAGGCCACAGGCAACTGGTCTTGGGCACTGCCCAGGAGCAGTGGTCCAGAAGCAGCGGTCAAGGAGCAGCAGCGGGGCCAAGGACCACCCCCAGTGCCGGAGAAGCAGCGGGGCCCCAGGCTGGGCCCCTGCCCTGACCCAGGAGCAGCAGGGGGGCCAGGGGCCTCCCCCTGAGCTGGAGGAGCAGCGGGGCCCCAGTCCAGGCCCCCCTGCCCCCAGAAGCAGCAGTGGCTTAGTCCCTACCCCCAGGAACAGCAGCGGCCGCTGGAGCACCCCCTACCCCCACAGCACCTAAGATTTAGTTAGGGGTATATTTTGTAAAAGTCATGGACAGGTCACTGGCCGTGACTTTTTGGTTATTGCCTCTGACCTGGCCGTGACTTTTACTAAAAATACCCATGACTAAATCATAGCCTTAATCATGGCACAAGTGAGTCTTTAGAGGGGATTTGGACCTACTGCAAAAGACATATGCATGTGCTTAACTTTATGCGCTGTGAGTAATCCCATCAATCTGGCTAACACATGAAGTAGACTCATTATAAGTCACAAATGGGACAAATAAAGTGTAATATTAAGCATATTATGTAAATATTTGCAGGGTCAGAGCCACAGCAATGCCATTGTCACCCCTAAACAAGTTTCAACTTTGAATCTGTTAAGTCTGTCGTATTTTATTTACTAAATGTACCGCACCATGGCTAAGACTACTACCTTTGCCCTCCCAGATTCATAGTTCCTGCAAGGAGCACAATGTGCACAGGGAGCAATTTCCATGGAAAATAAAGAGTACAGTGACACTGCTTTCACAGCATGTGCATATGTATTTTGGGAGCATTATTTTGGATCCTCTTTTGGTTCATTAGAGATGGGAGACACTAGTGGCACATTAGGTTCTGTTAACTTAAACTCTCTTTTAGGTTCCAAAGATAGGTTGAATTTGTGAACTGTATACAGGGATACTGTACTGAACTATAGTTTTATCTGGTCATACAAAATTTATCTCAAAATACTAACCAGAAGGTTAAATATATAACTAGATTACTCGTGGCCACACACACACACACACACACACACACACACACTATGAAAGTACAGTAATTCTTTTCAACTCACCTTCTCCATGAAGAGCACCAACCTTAGGCCACAGCAGTGAAATGCTGTCTCCAGCCCATGACGTTAATGAAATGTTACATTGGCACGTCTGGGTATCCCAGTGCACTTTGCATAACCATAAAACAACTTGAGACAGGGACCCTGAGTGCCTATGTTTCTTATAGAGTACCAAATACACTGTTAGTGCCAAATAATTACAAGATTTCTTAGTGTAATAATTACACCTGTCACATAGCTAGTTTCTACAGCAATTCGATTCACGCGTTTGATACATGCTACAGGCGTCCACCCCCACCTAGCAGGCTTTAGCTGTCATGCTTCTGGTTCAGCTGGTTAGGCAAGGTTGCCAGACCAACTGGCTTACCACTAGACTCCACAGCAGTAACTGAATAGCTTGTGGCTCCCAGTCACAGCTGGAGGTATATCAAGTCACCACCAAGTCTAAACAGTCAGTGACTGATTGCAAGTTGAAGGAGTCATCCCTGAAAAGGGCATCAAAACAACATCTATGCTGCTTTATGAACAGACCCTTCAATCCCCTAATTGTCCAGGATGTGTCTCGCCTTTTTTTTATTCAAACGTCGCACCATTGCCAGCACTAGGGCAGCTCCACCAGGAAAAGCTCTGGTGCAGATAAGCTGCTGCTGGCATTTTTCGCCAGCACCACCACCTAACCCTGATGAAAACAACTCTAGATAACAACGCAGGCAGCGGCCAGCACTCAACACCAGAGTTCATAACACTGCTACTGCCAGATAGCCTGTGACCTAGGCTGGGAATGAGGACCAATTCTGCAGCTTGAATTGTGGTAAAGGTCTCACACTGGGCAAGTAGTTTGGGTAAGGGAATTCTGGTCATTGGTAAGCTCATGTATAGGACTTCCAAGCCACAGCAGGCTGCTTGGCCCAGGGATGGGACCTCTGACAGTAGGTTTTCACATGACAGACTTAGTTTGACAATGACTGTGTCTCATGTATTGTCAGTAATGCTGTAGCAATTATTTTGGACACAACATATTGTCCTATCACTGAGCTATACCTTTAGCAGCTCAGCAAATCATTTCTCTGCCAGTGACTTGCGTGAGTGGGAATTAGGGTGGAGATGGCAGTCACCTCATTTTCTAGAAGCGTCTAGCTCGCCCCCCCACACCCCAATCAACTTCTATTTAAGGCACGAGTGTGATCTCTTCAGGCCCTCTCAGTTTAAGGGTTTATTCTCCAAGTATCACTGTCCCAACACTGGGTAGAAAAGGGGTTTCAAAATCAAGTACCCGGTAAACCTAGGGTAGTTTTCATGTGTCAGAGTTGATAAGAGATTGTGATCAACCATAAGAGTAAGTATTCTTAGAACTCAGTTACTTGAATGCTACAGTGTAACTGTAGCTGCATTTCTTTAGTTGCAGCAACACATCTTTCAGGAGACTTTTTGGAAATGTTTTACTGTCTGTGCCATTCGAGTTCTAGCTGAATAAATGGGAAAATTAGTCCAGTTAAAAAAAAGGAAAATACAAGCAATTTGCTCTTGTCTAACTGATTATGTACTTAACATCTAGAATCCACAATTCCCATAACAAGTACAAAGGTCATCAGTTAAAATCCCATTGCTAACCCAATTAACCGTTGTATCTTACTACTGGTGAACATTAATGCAATTTGAGAAAGAAAAAAAAAATCAGGCCATCAACACACTTCCCTCAACAGAGGCATTGTGTGATATTTAAAGAGGTTTTTTTTTTTTTAATTCTACAAAACTCTTGTCATTGAGGGACAGGCTTTATGAGTCATGCATGTTCAAGCACAGGCAGAATTGTTCATCCAGAAGCAGATTCACTGGCTGCAAAAGCAGCTGCTTGCTCATCCTTTGCCAGAAATAAAGTTGACGTCGACCGCTGCCCTCCTTCGCTTTGGAAAAAATGGAGAGAAAAATGGCAGTATAAAAATGTAAGAATTCTGCTGCCAGCTCAGGAGAACAATCCCAGAATTTCTGCTACCAAAGCTAGGAGACAGTAAAATATGGCATACAGCAGTGGTTCTCAACCAGGGGTCCGAGGCCCCTTGGGGGGCTGCAAGCACATTTCCGGGGGGCCACCAAGCAGGGCCAGCATTAGACTCACTGTGACCCAGGGTAGAAAGCCGAAACCCCACCACATGGGGTTGAAGCCTGCACCCTGAGCCCCACCAACTAGGGCTGAAGCCGAAGCCTGAGCAGTATAGTTTCGCGAGGGCCCCCAGGCAATTGCCCTGCTTGCTGCCCCTTAACGCCAGCCCTGGCTTTTATATGCAGAAAAACAGTTGTGGCACAGCTGGGCCATGGTATTTTTATAGCGTGTTGAGGGGGCCTCAGAAAGAAAAAGGTTCAGAACCCCTGGCATAGACTTCCAGCTTTCAGTCTCTTGGGGAGACCACAACTCCTGTTAGACAATTCAAAGACTGCAACCTGGCCCCAAAATAAACTCTGTGTATCACTTATTAGACGAGTGAAGAGTAGCTGTGTTCCTAAGATGAAAATCTTGGATAAAGTTAATGCCTGGTGAAATTCCCCTTGTTTTTTTGCTAATGTGTTGGTTACTACACCATTTTTGATGCACCCCTTGCTGCATAGTTCAGTTTACTGAAGGACATGAGGGTCACCAAAATGAGTCTAGCCCATCATGTGAGAGTACAAGTATCACAAAGATGGCTATTCAATGGCAAATGGACCTGCAGAGAGAAGTCAGGGCAAAGAGTGCTCAAACTGCAGAAACTGGATTTACCACTACCAAAGCCATAGCATTAAGAAAAATAATTTGACAGAATAGGTACAATTGTGGTATTAATTCCATTGATATCTGTGGTTAAAAGGACTACGAAACAATTAGTTTGCTACAAAACATATATATAGTCCAGGGCTTGGCTCCCAATGATAAAGCCTGTGGGGGATGGGGGCAACTGGAGCTATGTTTCAGATTGCTAAACAGCAGAGCATATTACACACATTCATTCTCAGAGACTAAAACACACTGTTCTTTTCTACAGACAGGACCATATTTAACACATCCATGCATGGGTGCATGAGGAAGGGAAAGGACACAAGCGCTTTCTGCATACAGGCCAGACACAATGACCTTGTGCTCTGAGCAGTAGAACTCTCCAGGGACTGTGCCATTACAGGAACTAGTAGTCTAGGAAAGTGGACCTGGGAGGGGGTGTAGTAGTAGTCCCAGCAACGCTGGTCAAGCAGAGGGCAAGGTATGCCTCACCTCTCTACTGTGGGCAAATGGCTGAGCTCCCCAGGGCTACAGGAGGCATTGTCTGCCTGAGGCATAAGGCCTGGCATTGTAAGATTCTGCATTGCCCCCAACATCAGGATAGGGCTTAAAGGAGAGCAGCAGAAAAAAACATGGAGATTGGGAAGGGGGGTTGTTTTTACTACATATTATGTTAGAAATTCAGCTCTGGCCTACTTCCCCCTCCCCCCCGAAGAGACTACAAACAAATGGAGAATGAACAGCATTATCACATCATAAATACCCAAAAAAGGAAATCAGAGCAATTGAGCGGAAATAGTCAGATTGCTAGGCATTTGAGTTATAAGTTTAAACAAAAAAAGAAACTGCTGGGAAGAAAATTGTCTTTGTTCGAGTCAGAGCCTCAATTACTTCACACTAAAGACTGTGAAAGCTCCTATTCCAGTTTGCTAGTCCTCCAAGGAGACCTTGCAGCAAAAAGGGAAGCCAAGACTTCATGTTCCTCAAATTTATAACAATTAAGGTTTCTAAAAAGTAGATTTTTAAAAATATATATTTTAGAAAAGCACTTCAGCATCCTCTAGTCCTCAGGAAGAAAACAAAGCGTTTACTCAACTTATTTTTCTGAGGAAGGATGGTCCAGTGTTGAGGGCACTTGTTTAGGATGTAGAAGACCCAGGTTCAGTTCCCTGCTCTGCTGTGGACTTCCTGTGTGACCTTGGGTCTCTCTGTGCCACACATCCCAGTCTGTGAAATGGAGATGCTTTCTCTACAACCCTGGAGTGTTATGAGGATAAGTATATCAAAGATTGTGACTAGCTTTGAGTTCTACTGATAAAGAGCACTATACAAGAAATAATTATGAATAATGCCTATTTTCCTCCTCTACAGATCACCTTGAATGCCACAATGTAGCCCTCAGTGGGGCAGCTAGATCATGAGCCATTTCTGGCAAGAACTCTGATTTTTGATTTTCTGTGTCTTCATGTTATGAACAGGAGGAGTGGAATAAAGTGGAGAGAATTTGTTAATCTTTTTTTCCCCATGGCACGGTCTTTGAATAGCCATCTGAGCCAATATATTTATTTTTGGCTGACATCTTACTGTTCCTTGACAGGACTCAGAATTTGCATTAGTACACACTGTAGGCATTTTCCAAGCAGCGCCTTTGACAAAAATGGGAAAGGGGTGCAGGTTAACATTAAAAAAAGAGGGGGGGAGAGAGGAGAACACAGATAAAAGGGAAGTCTGACAATCTAAGGTACTTATATACACTGTCACCATAATATCAGAGCAGCTTTATCTATAAACCAAAACCAGTGTGAGGTACAGCAATAATATTATCCCCATTTTACAGAAGAGGAACTGAAGCACAGAGCAGCTAAGTGATTTGCCTGAAGTCACAAAGAAATCTATGTTGGAGGAAGAAATTGAACCTGGGTTTCCCATGTCCTAGGCTTGTGCCCTAACCACTGGACCATCCTTCCTCTGCAAAGGAGAGAACTGGAGACAGGATACTCTGAAAAAATAAAAGTTAGTTTCCAACGATATACAGGGAGAGATCATGAAAGAAAACAGAACACAAAAGGAAGCAAAGAAAATGGAGACAAGGGATGGAGAACAAGAGCGAAAGGAAACGAAGCAAAAATATTTACATACGTTTATCGGAATAAGCTACAGTAGCTGGTATAAGCACCTTTATACCAATATAACTGCATCCAAATAAGTTTTACCGCTTCATCAGTTCCTGAACAGATACAGTTATAATGGTATAAAAACTGTGTTTAAGCCAGCTCTTAGGCCCCAGTCCTGCAAGCTACTCGAGCGGTGCTCCGCTGAGCACAGAGATACTCCAGTATGGGATTGAGGCCTTTGTGTAATTTTTATTCTGCTTCCCATAAGCCTCACTAGTTTTTAGTCCTTATCTTTCTCTCCCCGCCACCTGTTTCAAGTCCAACCTTTCACTAGTTTGATTTGTGTGTATACTTTTGTACACAGCTCCAGCTGCGAGTGGTATACACATTTAGCTTGAGCTTATATATTTCAGTTAACAGACAACAGGAGTTTGAGTAATACCGAACAGCAGATTTTGAGCAATGTTCCATATACATTGCTAAACTTGGTAATAAAATAAATTGGTTATGTAAAGATAATTAGCAGGATGATTACTTAAAATTCAAAACAAAATATGTATTTCAAGACCACTTGGGTCTAAGTTTTTTGGATAGAAAAATATAAAAATAACGCTTTCTTGTTTAATCATATACTGAAATTCTACATTATTGCATTAGATGTTTAAAAATATCACATAACCAAGGAAAGATTAAATGCTTATCCAAATATATTTACAAATGGGAACAGCATATAAAACAGCATAAGCTAGTGGTGATTAACCCAAAGTAGGATCCACAATAAATACTCAAAGAAAACAGAATATAGCACGCACAAAAAATATATCCAAGGAACCTAGGTTACTAGTATCCTGTGTAGGCTGTTTTTGCTCCACTGTTCTGAGTATTTGTGTAACCTCAATATTCTAGAAACTTATGAATAAAAAAAAGAGCAAAATATTGCTTCATTCAATTTTTCTGAGGAGCTTGTCTCTAGTCCAGTTTACACATTACATGTAGTCTTCCTATTAAAGACAATAAGTTTGCAGTACCTTGTTGTCTCCTTGTACTTCTCCCAGTCTTTGTTGAAGTTGTTTAATTTCTTCTCCCAGATGCTTATTTCGATCCCGAGAATCACTCAATAGTTGGGCAAGATTAGCCTAGGAAAATTACAATGTTATTGTGACGTTGCACCCCATAGTGCTTTATAGAAATATGCTTATGAGTGTAAATATGACATAACTGGAATATGTTTTATGCTAGATATGCCATAAAACATATCTTTGCAAAGATTATGTTCTTCTGCATGTACTCATCTTATAAAAATGATACATGCATACGAATATCTGAAGTTATGAGCGTTGGCTCTATGCTTGTATTTTAAGTGCTTTCTACAGCAAACACTTTAGGCAGATTTGGTCAACATAGTGTGAAGGAACAGGAGTACTTGTGGCACCTTAGAGACTAACAAATTTATTAGAGCATAAGCTTTCGTGTGAAGGGGTTATTCAAGTAATTGGGAGTACTTGGTTAACAATGGACCTCGATAGACGCCAATCCACAACTGAGCTTTCCTGGGAATGTCCTGTAGAAAACTGAGTCATGCATGGACATGTGACTTGCCCATGTGACTCCAAAACTCCATTTTGTAGCTGGATTCTAGACAAGGGGAGAGAGGGCTTCCCACCCACAAGAGAAAATCTATTTAAGCCCCTGGAAATCCCTCCATTTTGTCTTCAGCTTCTCCACCCCCAAAAGAGATGCCTGAAAGAAACTGGAACAAAGGACAGTAACTACAGGGGTGAGAGTGATTGCTGGACCCAGACTAGGAGGCGGCTAGTCTGTCACAGAAGCTTATTGGAACATTTCTGAGGGTGAGATTTACCTACATTTAGTTTCCTACTGTATTAGGCGTAGACTTGCATGTTTTATTTTATTTTATTTTGTTTGGTAATTTACTTTGTTCTGTTATTACTTGGAACCACTTAAATCCTACTTTTTGTATTTAATAAAATCACTTATTAATTAACCCAGAGTATGTATTAATACCTGAGGGAACAAACAGCTGTTCATCTCTCTCCATCAGTGTTCTAGAGGACGAACAATTTATGAGTTCTTTATAAGCTTTATACAGAGTAAAACGGATTTATTTGGGGTTTGGACCCCATTGGGAGTTGGGTATCTGAGTGCTGAAGACAGGAGCACTTCTTAAGCTGTTTTCAGTTAAGCCTGCAGCTTGTGAGGCACGTGGTTCATACTTGGATCTGTGTTTGCAGCAGGCAAGTGTGTCTGGCTCAAACAATGCAAGGCACTGAAGTCCCAAGCTGGTAGGGAAAACAGGCTCAGAGGTAGTCTAGGCACATCAGGTGGCAGTCCCAAAGGGGCTTCTGTGATCCAACCTGTCGCAGTTATATTAGACAAAAGTTTGCTTTTGTGGGTAAGGAGTGTGGGTGGTGGTTGAGAAGAAACCAGGGTATTATTCACTACCTTTCAACAGTGTTTAGTTTTATCAATGTTGTTATCTAGCCCTAACGTTTCATTCAGCATCAGGATTCTAGTATCTAAATTACTGTAAAATAATTAATAAACTATGTGTACATACAAAGCTCCAAAACAGTACATAACAATGAATAAAGCCAGGTGGGAATACCCACACTATCTCGGATATCTCTGAGAATAAAAGAAGCTTGATAGACAAAAATCGGATATGAGGTAGCTAAACTAACTGTTTTAAATATGGGTATAATTAGGCAAAAGGCATAACAGAGAAAACTTATGAAGTGGGAGGGGTGTGCCCTCTGCATTATGCAAATTAATTTCAGAAAATTTCCCCTTCCCTCCCCTCCCCTCCCAAGTCCCTACCCCCATTCATAGCTACTCTGGAAACATCTTGTATGTCCAAGTGGTGCAACATTTAGAAGATGTTGAGCATGATTTAACATTATTTGTTACTGGCCATGTTTACTGAAAAATATCAGATTAACTGAAAAATAATATTCTTCCACTAACGTCCTAAAGATGTACACTCCTGAAAAAACAAATGGTGTGTGTCTCAGAAGTTATCATTACTGACATCCTAAATATTTTGTAGAGTTAGCTGCTCTTCCCCCCCTCCTCATTCTTGTCTGCCTCCCCCTTCTGCCCCACCATGCCCCGGCCCCTTGCTCCAGGGACCAACCCCTGCTGTGCCCCAATTGCCCTGGCCCCTTGCTACGGGGAATGACCCCTCCCCTCCCTGGCCCCTTGCTCTGGGGACAGACCCCCGCTGTGCCCCGATTGGCCCAGCCCTGACCCCTCGCTACAGGGACCGACCCCCCACCATGCTCCAATTGCCACAGCCCCTCGCTCCAGGGTCCGACCCACTCTCTGCCCTGCTGTGCCCTGACTGGGCAGGTGGGCAGGCTCCGCATCAACTCCTCCCAGCCTGGCTCTGCAGGCGAGTGAGCAAGGAGAGTGGAGAGCGAGCAACAGAGGGTGGGGGGGGGGCCTTAGGAGAGGGGAGGGGGCAAGGTGAGGATGTTCCGTATTCAGCAGTTGGAAGTTGGCAACCCTACTTATGGTTCAGAAGACAACTTGAGTGTGACCCAATGAAGCACTGTTTGAATCTGTGTGGAAAGAGCTTAGAAAGTCATGTCTAGAATTAGAGGCCTATCCACTGATCGGTATTTGCTCTGACCTCCACCCTCTACCCCTCTCCCTCACGGTCATTGCTTTCCAGGGTGTCCCTCTTTCCTTCCTCCTCAGCATTCCTCGTCCTTCCTCTTTCCCTTAATCCTCCCCTCAGCCCCTTAATATTTTTTTTTTAAAACAAACACAAAAGCTCAACCTACACACACCACAGAACTAACACAATGTTTAACAACTATCACTGCGACCACTCTGCTTGTTTGTTGCATCCCTTTCCCACCCTTTGTCTTCTCTATTTCAACAAATCTACTCACCTAAATAAAGTTACTTCAGTGTTTACAGGATTAGGCTATTCGACTACAAGCAATTTGGAGAGGCACAGGTGCTTTTGAAAACTTTATCCTATGTGACTTTGGAACCTAAATCCAATTTTCACTTAGGTACTTTTGAAATTTTACTCATAGTCTCATGCTATCTGGCCCAAGTTCGGCAAACCCGGTCCATATAGGCATAATGGTTTGCCTACATAGATCTAATTGCAAGAGCAGGACCTACATATATGTAGTATATGTAAAAGAAATAGAACAAGAAACACTCATTTGTGATTGTTGTTACCATAATCAAGTTTGCTAGATCAGGTGGCCTATATCACTGCCAACTTCAAACTTTCAAAGAGAAACAAGAAGCCAAATACACTGGTCCTCTGTACTAGACAGATCATTGGTGAGATCTACTGTGGCAATTCATGTGGTTTCTACTTCTGAGGTTAGAGGCTCAGAAGATCACAGTAAAAGTTCCTTTCGTTTTTGGAAAAGATCAAAGCATTTTTAACTAGGGCTGTAAAGCAATTAAAAAAATTAGTTGCGATTAATTGCACTGTTAAGCAATAATAGAATACCATTTATTTAAATATTTTTGGATGTTTTCTACATTTTCAAATATATTGATTTCAATTACAACACCGAATACAAAGTGTACACTCCTCACCTTGTATTTATTTTTTATTACAAATATATGCACTTTAAAATGATAAAAGAAATAGTATTTTTCAATTCACCTAATACAAGTACTGTAGTGCAATCTCTTTATCATGAAAGTTGAACTTACAAATGTAGAATTATGTACAAAAAACCTGCATTCAAAAATAAAACAATGTAAAACTTTAGAGCCTACAAGTCTACTCAGTCCTATTTCTTGTTCAGCCAATTGCTCAGACAAACAAGTTTGTTTACATTTTTGAGAGATAATATTGGCCGCTTCTTATTTACAATGTCACCTGAAAATGAGAACAGGCATTCGCATGGCATTGTTGTAGCTGGCGTCACAAGATATTTACCTGCCAGATGCGCTAAAGATTCATATGTCCCTTCATGCTTCAACCACCATTCCAGAGGACGTGTCCATGCTAATGACAGGTTCTGCTCGATAACAATCCAAATCAGTACAAACCAACGCATGTTCATTTTCATCATCTGAGTCAGATGCCATCAGCAGAAGGCTGATTTTCCTTTTTGGTGGTTTGAGTTCTGAAGTTTCCACATTAGTGTATTGCTTTTTTAAGACTTCTGAAAGCATGCTCCACACCTCATCCCTCTAAGATTTTGGAAGGCACTTCAGATTCTTAAACCTTGGGTCGAATGCTGTAACTATCTTAAAGAAGGTACCAAAGTGAGATTTTTAGAGTTTTGTCAGATCTGCAGTGAAAGTGTTCTTGAAACGAACAACATGTGCTGGGTCATCATCTGAGATTGCTATAACATGAAATATATGGCAGAATGCGAGTAAAACAGAGCAAAGACACGCAATTCTCCCCCAAGGAGTTCAGTCACAAATTTAATTAACACATTATTTTGTTAATAGAACAGGAGTACTTGTGGCACCTTAGAGACTAACAAATTTAAATTTGTTAGTCTCTAAGGTGCCACAAGTACTCCTGTTCTTTTTGCGGATACAGACTAACACGGCTGCTACTCTGAAACCTGTTATTTTGTTAATGAATATCATCAACCTGGAAGCATGTCCTCTGGAATGGTGGCCGAAGCACGAAGGGACATACCAATGTTTAGCATATCTGGCACATAAATACTTTGCAATGCTGGCTACAAAAGTGCCATGCGAACACCTGTTCTCTCTTTCAGGTGACATTGTAAATAAGAAGGGGGCAGCATTATCTCCCGTAAATGTAAACAAACTTGTTTGTCTTAGCGATCGGCTGAACAAGAAGTAGGACTGAGTGGACTTATAGGCGCTAAAGTTTTACATTGTTTTATTTTTGAGTGCAGTTATGTAACAAAAAACCCTACATTTGTAAGTTGCACTTTCGCGATAAAGAGATTATACTACAGTACTTGTATGAGGTGAATTCAAAAATACTATTTCTTTTATAATGTTTACAGTGCAAATATTTGTAATAAATAATATAAAGTGTGTGTACACTTTGTATTCTGTGTTGCAATTGAAATCAATATATTTGAAAAAGTAGAAAAACCATCCAAAAATATTTAATAAATTTCAATTGGTATTCTATTGTTTAAGTGTAATGAAAACTGATTAATCACAATTTATTTGAGTTTATCGCGCGAGTTAACTGCGATTAATCAACAGCTCTATTTTTAACTGTTGATATGATTGAAAACTGAGAATGGCTCAGATCGGTCTGTTTTAGAGATTACATATTTCCTAAACATCATAACTATCCAACTTTAGGGCAAGAATTAACTAGTTTCTGATTTTAGTGTTGAGACAGCAACCTTTCAGCAAACACAAACTCTTTTTCAAGGTCTGCTTCAGTAGAATGATTTTTTCTGTATGCTAACAAATTAATATGACAGTCATCAATATACTGAATGGATCAAGCAGCTTCAAGATGCATTCTGTCAATCATAGAATATTAGGGTTGGAAGAGACCTCAGGAAGTCATCTAGTCCAATCCCCTGCTCAAAGTAGGGCCAACGGTTCAGAGATTACTGCCTAAGGGGCATTCAAAATATTTCAGGTTGTTTTCAGGACTTTTTCATCTGAACCAAAGCAGCTGAGGCTGAAGTTCTTCTAGAATCAACTGACTTGCAATGCTTTGATGCAAATTTTGTGAAAAGTAACTGAATTTCAATAAAGGCGAGAAGTGAGAGACTGAGTTACTTAAGAGGAATGCTATTTGTACAAGTCTCTTAGAAATATTTCCATTTGTGAAATACATTTCTATTATGAACGTGAACACATCTGCATACTCCAATACCATATGTAATTTGAACCCCTTAGAAGAACTGAATGTCACTAATCAGTGTTGACAACTATGACACTGGAGTTGTACTAGCTTCAAGCCAAATCCAGCTCCACTGACTATAACGGGTATATGATCACACTCATTTATTTCCTACTAAAACATTTTACTGCTTAGTCAGATGAATGACTTAAGACAATGTAACAAATCTTTATATTCACAACTGAGATTTTGGGAGAAAATTTTAAACAAAGGATTTAGATGCCAAAATAAAAACAGACCTCTTTAACATGCTAAGAGCATCTCAATAAGCAAAGCACAGACTTGCCCCTTACTGCAAAGCTTCTATTTTACTTCTGTTAAACTGAAACAAATAAACCACACCACCGATGAGTAATTGCTGGAGAATTCATTCCCCCAGCTTAGAGGTTCTGCACTACACACATTTTGAATTGTCCCAGATTCCAAAGGTTTTGCCAAGACATCATCAAGGCTCTCAGTTAAACATGGAAGGGGAGAGAATTTTGGAGCCTCTGATGCTCTATAATAGTGTTTCCTCAACCTGATGCTGCTTTTCTAAACTGCATCAAGGAGATCTCAGGGACTGGTGCCAGTCCACGACCCAGTTGTTTAGAAATGAGCAGTGTTTCTCGTTAAGTACTCAAAACTTTTTGGGGGCAGGAGGAGGAGCGTAAGGGTGGATAAGGGCTTTATTTTAAGTTAACTTAACCAACTGAAGTCACTGCTAAAAAAATCATCAACTAATATGATACTGGCCAGTGAATGGCTGCCAGGGAACAATGATTTTCATTCATTAAATTTATTACTGACCTGAACAGTATTTGAACCAGTAACCAAGAGATAAGGGGGAAAAAATCCTTATTCAAATACATTCTGGAACCATCCACTGTCCTGGTATAAGATTCCTTTATCAGTTTCTCAAGTCTAGCCACACGAATAAGTGTTATGCTCCTTCACACTACTGTATAAAAATGGATAGGAACACCCCTTTAATATACCTCAATTCTCTGGCATAAATCTTACATGGCACTCAAAAAATCCTCTGACGGGTTGGATCACAGAAACCCCCTTGGGAGCTGCCACCCGATGTGCCAAGACTACCCCTGCTTTTGTTTTCCCTGCCAGCTCAGGACTCCAGCTGAATTAGACACTCCAGTCCCCTTCAACACAGACCCAGGGTCTGAATTACTTGTCCCAAAGCTGCGAGTTTACCCAAAAACAGCTCACAGGAGTGTGCTTGTCTTTAGCACTCAGATGCCCAACTCCCAATGGGGTCTAAACCCAGATAAATCCGTTTTACCCT
>NW_020664417.1:70210906-70236849 GCF_002925995.2 Terrapene triunguis | reverse complement strand
CAAACTCATAAGTTGTTCGCCCTCTATAACACAGATAGAGAGATATGCACAGTTGTTTGCTCCCCCAGGTATTAATACATACTCTGAGTAAATTACTAAATAAAAAGCGATTTTATTAAATACAGACAGTAGGATTTAAGTGGTTCAAAGTAGTAACAGACAGAACAAAGTAAGTCACAAGCAAAATAAAATAAAATGCGCAAATCTATGCCTAATCAAACTAAATACAGATAATCTCACCCTCAGAGATGCTTCAGTAAGTTTTTCTCAGACTGGACACCTTCCAGGCCTGGGCACAATTCTTTCCCCTGGTACAGCTCTTGTTCCAGCTTAGGTGTTATCTAGGGGATTCTCCATGATGGCTCCTCTCCCTCTCTGTTCTCTTCCACCCCTTTATATATCTTTTGCATAAGGCGGGAACTCTTTGTCCCTCTGGGTTTTCACCCCCCCTCACTGGAAAAGCACCAGGTTAAAGATGGATTCCAGTTCAGATGACATGATCACATATCACTGCAAGACTTCATTACTCACTTGCCAGCACACACATATACAGGAAGACTCACAGGTAAACACAGTCATCTGCAGACAATGGTCCTTGTTAATGGGAGTCATCAAGATTCCAAACCATCATTAATGGCCCACACTTTACATAATTACAATAGGCCCTCAGAGTTATGTTTTATATTTCTAGTTTTAGATACAAGAGTGGTACATTTATACAAATCAGATGATCATACTCGGTAGATTATAAGCTTCGTAATGATACCTTACAAGAGACCTTTTGCACGAAGCATATCCCATTTGCATTATAGTCACTTATCAAATTTTTATAAAACTATCCCAGTTACATTATATTCACTTATTATCATGTTTTTATAAAACCATATAGACTGCACAACGTCACATCCTCCTACCTTTAGATACTGCCAGAAAAGAGTGTTTTGGTTTTTTAAAGAGGTGGTGGGGGAAATGGAAAAGACAGTTACCTACCTTTCGTAACTGTTGTTCTTCGAGATGTGTTGTTCACGTCCATTACATACTAGGTGTGCGCGCGTTGCGTGCACGGTCATAGGAAACTTTTTCCCTCAGCAGCTCCCGTTGGGCCGGCAGGGGTCCCCCCCCCGCCAGAGCGGCGCTGTGTGTGTGTGGTGTGTATGTGTATATCAATCATCCCTGCGGGCCGACCCTCCCTCAGTTCCTTCTTGCCGGTGACTCCGACAGTGGGGAAGGAGGATGGGAAGTGTAATGGAGGTGAACAACACATCTCGAAGAACAACAGTTACGAAAGGTAGGTAACCGTTTTTTCTTCTTCGAGTGATTGTTCACGTCCATAACACATTAGGTGACTCACAAGCTTACCATTGGAGGAGGGTAGGAGTCAAGTAACGATTGATTGAAGCACAGCCCTGCCGACCACCGCGTCCTCTCTGGTTTGATGATGGACTGCGTAATGGGCTGTGAATGTATGCACCGACGACCAGGTGGCCGCTTTACAGATTTCCTGGAGTGGAACCTGCGCCAAGAAAGCCGCCGAGGATGCTTGGGCCCTAGTCGAGTGAGCCCTGATGGCCGGGGCTGGTACTTTGGTGAGCTCATAGCATGTGCGGATGCAAAGCACAATCCATGATGATAATCGTTGTGCCGAGATAGGCTGGCCTTTCATTCTCTCTGCAATGGCAATGAACAGTTGTGTCGACCTGCGGAATGGCCTGGTCCATTCCAGATAAAATGCCAAGGCTCTACGGACATCAAGGGTATGCAGGCTGCGGTGGCTTGGGTCTGTATGGGGTTTGGGGAAGATCACCAGTAAACAAACATCCTGCCCCATATGAAATTGTGAGACCACTTTAGGGAGGAATTTGGGGTGCGGTCTCAGCTGTACCTTGTCCTTATAAAAAAATTGTATAAGGGGGTTCTGAAGTGAGGGCTCTCAACTCCGATACCCTCCTAGCCGATGTAATGGCCACTAGAAACGCTACCTTCCATGAGAGGTGCATGAGAGAGCAAGAGGCTAGGGGTTCAAAGGGTGGTCCCATGAGTTTAGTTAGGACCAGATTAAGGTTCCATGTAGGGACCGGCAGGCGTGAGTAGGGAAACACCCTTTCCAGCCCCTTGTGGAATCGGACTACTGTGGGGTTGGAAAATACCGAAAAACCCAACTCTCCCAGGTGGAACGCCAATATGGCGGCCAGATGCACTTTAATTGAGGAGGGGGCGAGCCCTTGATGCTTGAGGTGCAGCAAGTAGTCCAGTATTGATGGGATGGAGGCCTGCAGAGGCTGTATGTGATTAGGCTCGCACCAGTGGGAGAACCTCTTCCATTTGGCAAGGTAGGTCGCTCTTGTGGAGGGCTTCCTACTACCAAGGAGAATTTGTTGGACCTGGTGGGAGCACCTATTCTCCGTAGCGTTTAGCCAGAGAGATTCCACGCCATGAGATGTAGCGATGGTAGGTTTGGGTGGAGTAGGCGACCCCGGTCCTGCGTGATGAGGTCTCGGTGCAGAGGTAGGGCAATCGGGGCGGTCAACGACAGTTCCAGCAGGGTTGTAAACCAATGCTGGCGCGGCCACGCCGGTGCGATGAGAATAATTGTCGCTTTGTCCCTGCGGGTCTTGAGCAGGACCCTGTGGATGAGCGGGAATGGTGGGAAGGCGTACCTCAGGCTCCCGCCCCACTGAATCGCGAAGGCATCTGCCAATGAGCCTGGGCTGAGGTTCTGTAATGAACAAAACCGAGGGCATTGGCTGTTGTCCTTGGTGGCGAAGAGATCCACCTGGGGAATACCCCACCTCTGGAAAATTGAACGCAGGACGTCCTTTCTCAGGGTCCATTCGTGCATGTGGTACGACCTGTTGAGGTGGTCTGCTAACCCGTTTTGGACCCCCAGATGATATGCTGCCACCAATTGGACTGAGTGGGCTATACAGAAGTCCCATAGGAGGAGCGCCTCGTGACAGAGGGGAGAAGATCGGGACCCGCCCTGCTTGTTTATGTAGAACATGGCGATAGTGTTGTCAATCAGAACTGACATGCTGTGGCCTTCTATGGTAGCGTGAAAGGTCTGGCAGGCGAGGCGAACTGCCCTTAACTCCTTCACATTGATGTGGAGCAACTTTTCCTCCCTGGACCATAAGCCCTGGGTCCGTAGGTCCCCTAAGTGTGCCCCCCAACCCAGGTCTGACGCATCTGTTACTAGCGTCAGGGTGGGCTGCGGTGCAGCGAAAGGGACCCCTTCGCAAACTTGCTATCAATCGAGCCACCAGCGGAGGGAGTTCGACACCCGAGCTGGGATTGTCACTACCAGGTCCAAGGGATCTCTGCTGGGGCGATACGTTTGGGCTAGCCACAGCTGTAACGGTCTGAGTCTCAGGCGAGCATGTCTGACTACGTGTGTGCAAGCCGCCATGTGTCCCAGGAGTTGCATACAGCATCTGCCTGTGGTCGTGGGAAATTGTTGAATGGAGGTTACGGCTCTTTGAATGGCCAGGAACCTGGGAACTGGAAGACTTGCTCGTGCCTCCACCGAGTCCAGGACTGCCCCTATGAAGTCCAGTCTCTGCGTGGGGATCAGTGAGGACTTGGGCACATTGACCAGTAGACCGAGCTTGTGGAACACCTGTAACGCCAGTGCCACGTGGGAGCGGACCTCATCCTCTGACCTGCCCGCGAGGAGGCAGTCGTCCAAGTACGGTTATACCCGCATTTTTCTTTTTCAAAGAAAATCTGCCACCACGGACATGCATTTCGTGAACACTCGAGGGGCTGTTGCTAGGCCGAAGGGCAAGACCGTAAATTGGAAATGGTGTTGGTTGATGATGAAACACAGGAACCGCCGGTGAGCAGGGCGGATGGCGATGTGAAAGTAAGCATCTTTCATATCGAGGGCAGCGTACCAATCCCCCGGATCCAGGGATGGGATAAAAGCGCCAAGGGAGACCATGCGAAAGCGGGCCTTCACTAAGAATTTGTTTAGTTTGCGAAGGTCCAAAATAGGGCGGAGACCCCCTTTTGCTCTGGGAATAAGGAAATATCTGGAGTAGAACTCTTTCCCTCTTAGGTCTGGAGGGACCTCTTCCACCGCCCCTGCTCTGAGGAGTTCCTGCACCTCCTGTATAAGGAGTTGCTCGTGAGAGGGGTCCCTGAAGAGGGACGGGGATGGGGGGTGGGAGGGAGGGGGGCGAGGAGAACTGAAGGGTGTATCCCACCTCCACCGTGTGAAGAACCCAACGGTCCGATGTTATACGGGACCAAGCACGCTAGAAATGGGACAAACAGTCCCTGAAACATAGGGGAGGATCCAGTATGAGGGTCGGTACGCTGTCCTCGTTCGCAACTTCAAAATCCTTGCTTGTTGCCAGGCTGCGGCTTGCCTTGGCCTTGGTTAGGCGTGTTGTTTCGCCTACGCCTGTTGTCCCTGACCCTTCTGCGGTACGGTTCCTGCCTGGGGCGAGGGTGGTACTGTCTCTGCTGCGGTGGTTGGGGCTTAAAAGGTTTCCTCTGTGTCGCTGGGGTGTGCATTCCCAACGACTTGAGGGTTGCTCAGGAGTCTTTGAGGCTATGTAGCCTGGCATCCATTTGGTCCGAGAACAAGCCTGACCCTTCGAACGGGAGGTCTTGCAAGGTGTTTTGCACCTCTGGTGGAAGGCCTGAAGCCTGTAACCATGCCGAGCGCCTCATCACCACTCCTGACGCGACTGTCCTGGTAGCTGTGTCCGTGGAGTCAAGGGAGGCCTGCAGAGAGGTTTTGGCTACCGCCTTCCCTTTGTCCACTATGGCTGCGAACTCGGGTTGTAAACCCTGGGGCAGGGAGTCCTTAAACTTGGAGACTGATGCCCAAGAATTGAAATTGTGCCTGTTCAGAATCACTTGCTGATTAGCGATCCTTAACTGGAGGCCCCCGGACGAGTAGACCTTTCTACCAAAGAAGTCCAAGCGCTTTGCCTCCTTGGCCTTGGGGGCCGGGGCTTGCTGGCCATGTCGCTCTCGTTCGTTGACCGCAGATACAACCAGCGAACAGGGTGTCGGGTGACAAAAGAGGAAGTCGAACCCTTTGGAGGGGGTGAAGTACTTCCTCTCTACGCCCTTCGCAGTTGGTGCACTGGAGGCCGGTGTTTGCCATACTGTCTTATAATTAGACTGTACCATTTTTATGAGCGGAAGAGCGATTCTGGAGGGGCCTTCAGGGCTTAGGATGTCCACCATGGGATCCTCCTGCTCTACCGTCTCTTCCGCCTGTAACCTCAAATTGAGGGCTACTCGGTGGAGTAGTTCCTGGTGTGCCCGATGGTCAATCGGGTGAGGGCCTGATACTGTCGTGCCCGCCACGGCTTCATCTGGCGAGGAGGAAGAAGTTAAGGCCTTCTGTGCTTCCTCCTCTAACCCTTCCTGCAACTCCTCACTGGCTGGGAACTCCTCTGGAGTCTGTCCAGTTGAGCGGGCCTGAGACGGTACCGGGCTCGGTGCCGTGTCGGCTCTCTCTTGCTCCGGTGGTCTGGAGACCGTGGCCTCCTTGTGAGAGGAGGGGCGCCCCTGCGGGGAGCGGGACCGGTGTCCCGAGGGGCCGGATCTCGAGGCCCTGGACGGGGGGCCTTGCTGGTGGTAGGCCCACGGAGTCCAGAACGGCCACTGTCCTGGCGGGCCCCACTGTGGGTGCCAAGCGACTTGGTGTTCCCTGCTGACTGGTGCCCTGTGGGTATATCTGCTGGAATGGCCCAAGTCTGCCTCAGAAACCACAGACGGTGACCTTGAGGGCCATGGTGGTGCCGGGGGACAGTGCCGGGTTGGAGAGTGGTGCTTCCGTGACCGGGACCAGGATCGGGAGCGGCGCCTTGTCGACCTGGACCGGGACCGGTATCGGTGCCCTCGGGACCGGGAATGACTGCTAGTGGTCGGTCTCGGGGATCGCGTGACTGACACGTCCCGGTGCCTGTTCGAATAAGGAGCCGGGGAACACTGGACCGGTGCCGGGCGCTTGCTAGGGCCAGACGCCTGTGAGGCTCTCTGCGCCGAGGGTAGCCAGGAGTCCACCGAGGCGGAGCTCGACCGGGATCGGCGCTGTGAATGGTGCCGAGATGGTGACCCTGATGGGTGCACCATTGCCGGCTTGCCTCTGGATGGCAGTCTCGGTGTCGGCTCCGGATGCTTGTCTTTGGCCTGGAGGGGGCTCTCCGCGGACAATTCGATGAGGTCTCTTGCTGCCTCAAACGTGTCCGGCGTGGAGGGCTGTTCCAAAAGCTCCTCCAGCCCTTCCTCCTCACTTGATGCGCTTATCCCGGGGCTCAACGGGCCTTTCGGCGCCGCAGCCACTGGCACAGGGATCTGTCCTGGGGCAGCAATGCCCTTGGGCGCACTCGAGGTCTTCACGGGCGCTACCTTTTTATGTGGGGAGCGTCCTCGGGCCTTGGGTTGGCCCTTCGATTTTGTCGGCGAAGACGACCGGTGCCAGGGGTGGTCCTGCTGTTTCGGTGCCGTAGGCTTAGGGTGCCCCACCGGTGCAGGACCACGAACCGATGCCGGGGCACTCCGCACCAAGGCTGATGGTGCCGCAGCCGGATGCGTCGAAGTAGAGGGCTGTAATGCAGCTTCCATGAGTAGCTGCTTAAGTCGAAAGTCTCTCTCTTTCTTAGTCCTGGGCTTGAAGGCCTTACAGATCTTGCAGCGCTCTTTCTGGTGCGATTCCCCCAGGCAACGGAGACACGAGTCGTGGGGATCGCTAATCGGCATACGTTTGCGGCACGTGGCACAAGCCTTGAAGCCTTGGGCGTGCGGCATGCCCCGCCACCCAGGGCCGGTGTTGGGATTTGACCAAACACCTAAAACAAAGGAGCTTAACTATCTACTAAAGAACTGATAACTGCTAACATTAACGCTGATACTACTAACGCTAAGGGACACTCTCAGGCGAGAGATAAGAGTTGTTCCAACGTCGTCACGGACGGTAAGAAGGAACGGAGGGAGGGTCGGGCCCGCAGGGATATATATACGCTAGAGCGGGGTGCCGCTCTGGCAGGGGGGCGGGGGAGACCCCTGCCGGCCCGACGGGAGCCGCTGAGGGAAAACGTTTCCAACATCCGTGCACGCAACGCGCGCACACCTAATGTGTAATGGACGTGAACAAATCACTCGAAGAAGAAGATAAATATCTGGAAAAAATATACCTTTAAATATTTAGATACAAATGTGTAAGAGTAGCTCATCTTTATGTTAATATCTTACAATATTCCCATTTCTCACACCCATACCTTCAACAAGGGAGGACAGGATAAAAGTCTGTTGAAACATCAGGTACACTTTAGGGCTGTGACTAATAGCAAGTTTAATTGCAATTTGTTCTCCTATGCTTTCATATGATGTTGATGGGTAGTTAACACAGAAACTTGCTTTGCTTAGCAAGGGCCCCTGTTCACTGCAAGCTACAAAATTTGATGACCTCTGTTAGCACTACAATCTTATTAGAAACTAAACTTAAACCTTTCACCATCAGTCTTCCCCCAAAATGGTTTTGAAGCTATGGTGACCTGGATGTAGCAAACAAAATGCACCGTCTACACATCATACATTTCCTTGGACAGAAAAAAACCTCCTCAATGATGACCTAATAAAATAAATAAATACAGAACCCCTGGAAGAGGATCCAGGCTCTCTGAGATCAGTCACAGGGATGCTAGCACAAAAATACATCACCCAGGTAGGGTGACCAGATAAGTGTGAAAAATCGGGATTGGGGATGGGGGGCGGGGATTAATAGGAGCCTATATAAGAAAAAGACCCAAAAATCGGGACCGTCCCTATAAAATCAAGACATTTGGTCACTCTACACCCAGGGCCTGACAATGTTTTGCTAAGACTTGCTCACTTTTACTCACCTCTAATAACTTTCAAGACTGGAATTCAGAAATGTGGGATGTGTTTTTGTAAATACAGGGCTGATTAAAAAATATGAAGCATGGATTTTTTTCCCCCATGCAAAGCTCTTTATAGAAATAAATATACTATCAAGGAGCTATATTTAGGTTTATCAATTTAGAAACTACAGATATAGAACCATTGTGGGGTTTTGTGTGTCAACCAAGAAATCCTTTGCATGTCAGCTCTGGTCCTCTGTAGCAGAGCACCTATTAAACAGTTACCCAGATCTGTCCTAGTTGGGAAGGGCTGCAGAACAAGAATACAGGTAGGTAAAGGAGGCTACAATTTCTAAGATGTCACTTGTTCCCAGTGCTCACTTCCACTCCTTCACCAGTAACAGTGGACCTTGAGATTGCTAGTACCTTTCATAACCAAGTTTCTAGAAGCACTGTTCAGTGGGCGTGTTCATTAAGGGCATTTTTGTACCCACACCCCAGACACATGCTGCTAGTGCAGGGATCAGCAACCTTTGGCACGTGGCCCACCAGGGTAAGCACCCTGGCGGGCCGGGCTGGTTTGTTTACCTGCTGCGTCCACAAGTTCGGACGATCGGGGCTCCCACTGGCTGCGGTTTGCCATTCCAGGCCAATGGGGGCTGCGGGAAGCGGCGCGGGCTGAGGGATGTGCTGGCCGCTGCTTCCCACCGCCCCCGTTGGTCTGGAGCGGTGAACCGCAGCCAGTGGGAGCCGTGATCGGCCGAATCTGCGGACACGGATGGTAAACAAACCGGCCCGCCAGGGGCTTTCCCTGGCAGGCCACGTGCCAAAGGTTGCCGATCCCTGTGTTAGTGGGTCAAATATTTGTCAGATCTAGCTAAACAGGATTATTTTCTGCTTAAATAAAGGCCTCCATATTGCCCGACAAGAAAATCCTCTCATGTGATTGTTTTATGGGAGTCATTTCAGTTGCTTTCAGAATTCGAGATGAACAACTTTGCCTCAAGTAGAAGGTAAAATAGAAAAACAAGATCTTTGTAGCCTTTTGAGAATGTTATGATTAATGAACATTGGGGTGTTTTCCAAGGATATTAAAATTTATCCATGGGCAAGGGTTCTCTATTCCAGCGAAGTAAGAAACGGAGAAAGCAGAGGAGCACAGGGAGCGTGAGGGGTTGGGCCTGAAAAGATCCTAACATTTTGAAAACGGGTACCACGATTGTTAGATTCAACTTCTCAGTGCACCTTTTCTTTTTAAACTACATTATGAGAAAAACAAAAACACTGTCACCCTACAGAACAAGACTTGCAACATTGCTAAAAATCCTAGTTTTCGACCTACACGTTCACAACACACAGAATGCCCTGTTTCTATAAGACTAAAGATATGCAGAAACTAGGGTCCTTCCACTCTGCAGACAGGATTCTTCTGAGCAGGTGCAGTTTGAAATATACAAGAATACTATTCTCTGAAGCATTACAAGGACAAACAATCTTGCAGTTTTCCATCTGCCCCTTCACAGTAAGGGAGTCACTCACCCACAAACCAGAACAAAGCTGGTAGGTCTCATTTTATTACTAGTACTTGGCACATGAGTAGTGCTTTTCATCTTCAGACCCCCTTAACAAAAGGGAAATCACATTAATCAATCTTCACAACATCCGTGTGGTAGATAAGGGATGATTGCTTACCTCCAAACGCTGCTTTTCTGAAGATGTTATCTTTCAGGATTCTCACTCATGGCTCTTAGCGCTTTAGCGAAAGGCCAGCAGTACTTCCTGCACAAATCTGATGACAAGGGGTTGTAGACACACTGCTCAGCTTTTTGACTAATTCTTGATAGTCAGAAACAGCCACCAAGAGTAACAATGGAGTTAGCCTTTAAACTGGATTCTGACAGGTGAAGGGGACAGGCAAGCAGTTTAGAAACAGAATCACAGATTAGGGTTGGAAGAGACCTCGGGAGGACATCTAGTCCAACCCCCTGCTCAAAGCAGGACCAACCCCAACTAAATCATCCCAGCCAGGGCTTTGTCAAGCCAGGCCTTAAAAACCTCTAAGAACGGAGATTCTACCACCTCCCTAGGTAACCCATTCCAATGCTTCACCACCCTCCTAGTGAAATAGTTTTTTCTAATATCCAACCTAGACCTCCTCCACTGCAACTTGAGACCATTGCTCCTTGTTCTGTCATCTGCCACCACTGAGAATAGCCTAGTTCCATCCTCTTTGGAACCCTCCTTCAGGTAGTTGAAGGCTGCTATTAAATCCCCCTCACTCTTCTCTTCTGCAGACTAAACAAACCCAGTTCCCTCAGCCTCTCCTCATAAGTCGTGTGCCCCAGTCCCCTAATCATTTTCGTTGCCCTCCGTTGGATTCTCTTCAATTTGTCCACATCCTTTCTGTAGTGGGGGCCCCCCAAAACTGGATGCTATACTCCAGATGTGGCCTCACCAGTGCCGAATAGAGGGGAATAATCACTTCCCTTGATCTGCTGGCAATGCTCCTACTAATGCAGCCCAATATGCCGTTAGCCTTCTTGGCAACAAGGGCACACCGTTGACTCATATCCAGCTTCTCGTCCAATGTAATCCCCAGGTCCTTTTCTGCAGAACTGCCACTTAGCCAGTAAGTCCCCAGCCTATAGCGGTGCATTAGACTCTTCCATCCTAAAGTCTCTGCAGTTGTCCTTGTTGAACCTCATCAGATTTCTTTTGGCCCAATCCTCCAATTTGTCTAGGTCACTCTGAACCCTATCCCTATGCTCCAGCGTATCTACTTCTCCCTCCAGCTTAGCGTCATCCACGAACTTATTGAGGGTGCAATCCATCCCATCATCCAGGTCATCAATGAACATGTTGAAGAAAACCAGCCCCAGGACTGACCACTGGGGTACTCTGCTTGATACTGGCTGCCAACTAGACATCAAGCCATTGATCACTACCTGTTGAGCCCGATGATCTAGCCAGCTTTCTATCCACCTTATAGTCCATTCATCCAATCCATACTTCTTTAACTTGCTGGCAAGAATACTGTGGGAGACCGTATCAAAAGCTTTGCTAAAGTCAAGGTATATCACATTCACCACTTTCCTCATATCCACAGAGCCAGTTATCTCATCATAGAAGGCAATCAGGTTGGTCAGGCATGACTTGCCCTTGGTGAATCCATGTTGACTGTTCCTAATCACCTTCCTCTCCTCCAAGTGTTTCATTAGTCAGAGTCCCTTAGCCGCAAAAGAGGGTATCTCTTGTCCCCTGCACTGATCACTCATGTTTGGGTGTGGTGTGAGCTCCAAGTTGTGAATCTTGGATGCTGCTATATTGTAGTGTCCAGCCCAGTGGTCTCCATGCTTGTCAGGGCTTCCTCTGCTGGGTTTCACCTACTCCTCCAGCCTGGCTATGGGAGTGCCTTAGCCTGCTCTGTGGGCCAATATCCCAGCTCTGGGTTAAGGCTGTGTTTAGACCTACTCCCTGCAGCAACAGCACGTGCTTGCTGCCCAAACCCAGTCTTATCCCAGCAACACCCCTCTGCCACCCAAGTAGCCTATAGTCAACCAATCCCGTCCCCAGTGAGGCAGAGCTAAGCTCCATTTGTGGAGTGGCACTTTCCTTCTCCAACGGGAAGCAGCCTGGCAATGGGAAGGCAGGAGTGGGATTCTGACCCAGTCCTCTGGCCAACCAGATCTGAGACAGAGGAGCCAGCTCCCCTCTCTGCCCTCTAATCTAAAGTTAAAGGAGGAGGTAAACATGGAGGGGTGTCCCTTCCACATGCTGACATGCATATGTGGAACGGCAGCTCCACAGGTGTCACTAACACAATAGAGCCAGTAAACTCAAAATAGAAGTTGACATGTGGTTTTAATTCACTCCCGTGCACATAGGCAGCATTTACAGTACATTTAAATCTTTAGCCCTTAAAATGTACTTCCTTCTAAGCGCTGTTTTCTAACCTTCCTGCATACGTTATTTTCAGCATTCTTCTCACTTTTCTGTAGACCATTTTGAAGGGAAGTATTGTGCAGTGTTGCCAAAACTTATGAGTTTATCACAAGTCTCACCATATTTGGTGTTTTTTCCTAAAATGGCAGCTCCTGGAGTCAAGTGGTTCTATGAACATCTCAGTTACCATTTTAAAATTTAAATTTTTAAAAGGAAGTTTTAAGCTCTGTAGGTTGCAGAAAAAATGTGACCTGAGTGAAGTTTAGAGACTCAAAACAAAAAGGAACCCATAATTTGTTATTTTTAAAAGTCAAGATTTCTAAGCCAATCTCGTGATTTTTTTAGGCCTGAGTTGATTTTTGAACATTTGGGGATATGGATTGGGATTTCACCTCTGGAATTTAAAAGGGATATGAATTTAGGTTATTTAAATGGTAAATTACAGTAGATACTGAGAAGGAAAAGCTGTTAATATGAATGTTAGGCACCAGGAGGGACTGATGACTGACTAAAATGGGGATTCTCAAACTCTCAATAGAGTGGGCTACACCTTAGAGAGACTGTTTCATGGACACCTTTCATTTGGGCTCACCCAGACCACCTTTCCTCCTATCTGTGCTCACGTAATATCCCAGGGGGGAAAAAAAAAAAAAAAAAAAAAAAAACAAAAATAACAGACAACAGGAAAATATTCATGTATTTTCGCCTGTCTTCAGTGCACTAGATGTTTTGCCCTTTTTGAGAAGTTACAATGGTTATTTTTGTTCTTCATTTCAACACACCCTCCCATTTCTTGTATTTCTCAGTAGAAACCAAGATCCATCCTCGTGCAACTGACAACTCTCTGCAGACCAACAAGTACTCTGTTGAGCACAGTATCTGAACCTCTGGCCTAAAATAAGTATAAGCAATTAGTACAGCTCCCCACTGAAACCCTCCCAAAACCAGGAGGGCATGCAACTGGAAAGAGCACCTAAGTAACTGGTATACACTCAACACATTCCTAAGCCCCCTTTGACACCATGATGCCCCCATTGTTCACCTGTTTTAGGACCCAACTATAAGAAACAAATGAAGAAGGCAATCTCAACTCTCATTATCCTTGTTGATTTCAGTTTAGGTAAAATGATAGGCATAACCATTTGCTCTGTTTATTAATGATAGCTCAGATATTTCAGGAGTTAACATGTTTAAAAGAAAGCACGAGTCACTGAAGACTTCATGGTCTTCCAATGTGAATTGGAATGTCCACTTGAGTATCAGATTTTGTTTTATTGACATCAATATAATTAAGAGTTTGAATTCTCACAAAATAGTTTATATATGATGCCAACTAAAACAGAAAAAGCCTACCTGTTTCCTTTTTTCAGGAGGAAGAGAGGGATCCCCATCCTACAAATAAAGAGATGCATTTTATCAGCAGCTTATTTCGGAAATCGGTAACCATATAATCTTTGCGGCTCTGAGCCTTTAACACACCAGAATGTATCTGAACCAATAGTTTTCAAAAATTAGGTTTCAAAAAGTTGCAGTTCGATTAAAGACACTTCCAAGAATCTTCTGAAGTTAACATGAACTGGAAAGTTAAGATTTATTTACTGCATTGTTCTCCATGGCATAACACTGCAGTCAGTTTTTAAATGGTAGCGTGACTTTTAGACTAATCTCCTTGGGATTGGAACAGTCTTTGTTTGTGCCTTATATACAGTCTTGGCAGAATTTAATGTTTTTTTTAATCAATTAATTAATTTTCTTCAATTAACTATTTTTATTTTTACAGTTGCAGGAAATTAAGGGGAGCAGGTTAGGGGTTAGGGCAGCACTGACAGCAGGGCTACAGAGGGGTTCCACTGCAGAGCTGCAGGATGCTCTCTGTGCTGTCGAGGGGCCCAAGACACTGGGTGCAAGGTGCGGAGGAGGCTGCAGTCCTGGTTTGGCAGAGCACAGATCTCCGGGCAGGGCTGCCAGGACGACGACTAGCCACTCAATGCGGGGGAGGAGGGAGATCACCCCACGCTGAATGGCTCCGTCCCTGGGCAAGAGCCATTCAGCAGTGAGGTGGCCTCTCCCATGGCCAGAGGCTTGTCCTTCTCCTTACAGCTCTGGCCAGAGGTCTTTGCTCTGCCCGCCAGGACCTGTGTGTTCCTCGCACCTTGCATCTGCGGAGGTCCAGTGTTACCGGCCCATTGTCACGGCTCCACTCACTCACTCACTCCTTTGACAGCAGGACTGCAGAGGGCTCTGTGCTGCCACAGGGCCAGTGACACCAATCCCTGCAGGCACAAGGTGCAGAGGGGAGGTTGAACCTACAGCAACTGTTACCATCATCGGTTTCAGAGTGGCAGCTGAAACCGACATTTACCAACATCTGTCGATTTAAATCGAATCCTGCCAAGCCTACTTTTATAGCGCCAAGTACATCAGTGCTTAACAAATAAATAATGGTGGAATTGGGATCATACCACCTGGAAGTAATATAGCAAACAATTAATTTTTACAGCACACACTGCACTCACAAAAGGAAAACACTTTTTAAATTCAGGTTCATTCTTGCCCAAATCACTACAATGTTCATAAGGTAACATACAATCAGCTCCCGGTATTTCTTTTTCAGTGACTGGTGACGTTCCCGCAGCTGATTGGCCATAAGCTTGTACTGGTCTCTCTCCTGTTGACATGTGTCTAGTTCCTTGGAAAGTATCAGCAATGCTTCTTTTTTACTTTCTAGCTTTCTTTTACATATGAGATACTGCAAGAGAGAAAAGGGAAAGTAATCGGACAAAGCATTAATTCACAAGACCGTGTTGACCTGAGAAAACTAAGTTTGCATTCTTTAAGAAAATATTTTAAGAGCAATTTATCTGTAAGGGTTTAGAGGTTTGTGTATGTGTCTTTCTAGGTTAAAACTGTAGACTTTAATATACTAGAATCACTGGGAAAGTATTTGCTGGACAAGAGAATCCTAAAATCAACTCTTAGGGTCAAATTATTCCAGCAGTTTCAAGTCACAGAGTTTCCTGGCCATTTTTCCCCTACACACCATCCACAGAAGCAGCTAGGTAATTCCACAGCTTAACCTTGATGGTGGTTTTTTGGGCATATAGTAAAACGTTTTTAAAGAATTCCCAATCATCATTACCTAAATTACCATTAATTTTTAGTTCTGTAATTAGTTCCTCTATCTGTCAAGACTAGGTCTAATATAGAATTCCCTGGTATCGGTTGCAACACTTCTTGAGTTAGGAAATTGTCATCCATAATATTTAGAAATTCCAAGCATTTTTTTAATATTGGCACTATGAGACCTCAAGCATGTAGACTGAAGTTCTCCATAATCACACAGCTTTTTTCCCCCCTACACACAATAGATATGTGCATAAGGAGCTGGTCATCCAAATCACATTAGGGAGCAGAACATCTGTAGCAGACACCAAGTAATACCCCATCTTATGCTTTATCTGTTTGGACATTGATTCTGCATGCTTACAGATCATTCTCTTTTGAGTTATCAGGGACTTAGAAACAGGTAATGCCATTTTTGGCAGAGTGCCACTCCCCTCCCCTTTCCCCCACTTGATCCTTCCTAAATAGGTTTTAACAATTGATTGTAACATCCCTATCATGGGAATCATCAAACCAGGTTTCTGAAATACCAGCGAGATCAAATTTATGCTAATAAATGAGCAATTCCAATTCCTCTTGTTTGTTACTACCCAGGTTCCTAGCACTGGTGTACAGGCCGTTAAAGTTATGTACTAGTCATAACTTTCCCTTGAGCCCCTGATATTAAGAGAAAAAGTGGGAGAAAGTGTATGTATATATTATATATGCATTTATCATGCTTTTCTGCCATATCTGAATTTTAATTCTCAATAGACCAGTGGTTCTCAAACTAGGGCCGCCGCTTGTTCAGGGAAAGCCCCCGGCAGGCCGGGCCGGTTTGTTTATCTGCCGCGACCACAGGTTCAGCCGATCACAGCTCCCAGTGGCCACGGTTCGCAGCTCCAGGACAATGGGAGCTGCAGGAAGCGGCGCGGGCCAAGGGACAAACTGGCCGCTGCTTCCTGCTGCCCCCATTGGCCTGGAGCAGGGGACCGCAGCAACTGTGAGCTGCGATCGGCCGAACCTGCGGACGCAGCAGGTAAACAAACCAGCCCGACCCGCCAGGGGCTTTCCCTGAACAAGCAGTGGCCCCAGTCTGAGAACGGTTACCTCTGTTCCCCTAAAAACCAACCCAGGGTCACACTTGTATTAGTTTTATTACGATGCCGCTGTTGGGTCAGATAGAAAAGAGATGGAGCTTATTCATACACGCACACATTCACTCATGCACCCACACACTTACACCGGCGGAGAGTTACTGGAGACAGCATGGAGACCGAGAAGCCGAAGCGTGGTAGATCTGGTGTGTCCGCCTGCGGTCACGGATCCAGGCTGCTGAGCAGGTCAAGGAGCAGCAGCTGCTTGTGTGCATGTCTGCTTCCTTTTTCTGGAACTGGGCAGCTCCTGTCACGTACACTGAGTTTTCCTTCTGTGTCCATCACCGAGAAGCATTCCCGGACCAGTTCCTTTCATGCATACCAGGTTGTTCTTCTCTTTACAGCACTTCGTGATTGCCTTCTCAGGGCAGATTATATCAGACACACCTGGCTCTGGGCTCCTTTCTCCTTGCAGCTCCTCTCCGCCCAGTCCCACATACACTCCCTTGTTCACACTCTCTCTGAGGGATGGGATATTACAAAGCTTGGAAGTTCATACAAGTGGTAAGGTTACAGAGCTTGCAAAGGTTACAAAACTTAAAAGGCTATGCTAACAATACCTGAAGTTACGAAGTCTGCAAAAAGGTTGCAGAACTTAATGATACAAATTACAGATCTTACAATTGCATTTGAGCAGAGGCTTTACATAACAAGAAACACTGGTTTAGACAACTTGCTTCAGTTTTTACAATGTGCTGTCAGACTCTCTCACCAAACACATGAGAGGATGTCTGTGAAGAAGTGTTATATTTCTACTGCACATACTGTAAAACTTGATATTATTCACATATAGGAGATGTGGTACTAAATAGATTTTGAATTTGTCCTGTAAGAGACCAAACATCATAGCATTCATGAAAACAATTTATAGTTTCATTATATACTCTGACAAGAATACTTTGTCATTATGGGCTCTTATACAAAGCAACAGCATCAGCACTTCCATACTGTTCAAGTCAGTGTAGTTCTTCAGGACAAAAATCATTACTAATATATACTACTTGCCTGGAATTGACTTACTTAACTTCAATTTAAAATGAGTAAGGAAAAGGTTGGGGGACTGTTTGATACAGCTAATGTCTTCCAAAAATGGCAAATGCTTAGTTGCGAAACCAAAAGGGAAATGAAAAGCAATTCCAAGAAGGATTTGAGCTCCTGGAGAGGACACTTCCACCTTGGATTAATTTTATTCCTGGCAGCAAAGAAGTTGAAACACTGCCATAAAGGTTCTGGATTATGATGCCTTAGCATAAGCCTCATGAAAGCAACTGTACCTCTCTACTTGTGTCCTTAATGACACCTTGAAAGTGGCAAATCCCTGGTAAAAACCCAGAAAGGCATCCAGAATCTAAAACTTAATGCTGTCAGAGTTACTCTAATGATAGCGTAAACAATTCTAAATTTCAACAAACAATTCTGCTCATCCATTTCTAGTTTCTTTCCCACCCCACTTTAAAGCCAACCAAAAGTAAGGGATATCTGTGCAAGATTATGAATTGCTACTTGGAAGTAACATCACAAGCCAAAAGTTATGACTTCAGGTGAATAAAGCTGTTGGAATAGAAAACCATCCTACTAATAGAAATGTTTTCATACATAAAGGTATAACATATCCCTAATAAAGGAAAAAGATAAATAGAAGGGATTAAAACAATACTAAATATGAGATCTGAGAATTATCTATGAAGGGCCTTTCAAAGTTATCTATAAAAGTCTGCCTCCAACAGTCTTGCTGATAAATCACTTGAATTTCAAACCTTTTCTTTATGAAGGATTCTTCTTTGAAGAGCTCCCTTTCCTTTATTCAAATGTTCTCATATACGTAAGCCCCACAGATTCCCTCCCCAAATAATTACTAGCTACCAGAAATGGCAATTGGACAGGTACATTAATACATATAAAAGTGAAAGCAAACACAAAATTCCTTGTAAAAAAAGTCCCCATGCTCATTTATTGACCAGGAACAAGGGGACTGACACATGCAGTCAGCCTGATGTGGATCATAGAACTGGTTATGCAATGTGTATAATGAGAGGGGAACAGCAATTGAGCACCTCATATCAGATGTTCACAATGAGCAACTACCTCCAAGCACTATTACTGGCTGGGTAGAACCAGCGTTAAGATTCAGGCCTTCAGACCATAAGATGGAATTACAAAGAAAGATTTGTTAGTTACAAGAGCTACATGGTAGCCTGTAACTATACTGCAGTACAAATGCAGGCTTTCAACCAGTAAATATAGATCAAATGCTAAACAAAAATAGATCCTGCCATCCATGTCAGGCCTCCATTAGGAGTATATTCAGAGCATGAAAGAACATGTCACCTTTTATGGGAAGTAGGTAATTTTCCCTAATCAATTAGGCTGGCAGTCAGTGACTGAACCATGGACAGATGGTGACAACTGTGTTCAGGGTCCAAATGAAAAGGCATCACAATCTCCTCCACACACACAGTGAATTGTACTCTGACTTAGTGAATTATATACTGATGAAGAGCCATACATCAAAAGGTGGCCTGATATTTTTATGTAGGCATTTTTACCTTCTAAATGGATTTAAAAAATAATATGGGGTTTGCTTCTGTGGACTTATGATTTCAAAAGAAAAAAAAAATCTACAGTAATAGCCTATTCTGCTAAGTTTGATGATTCTCCAAAACGGATTCTCCAGAACTATGTTCCCAATTCTAATCTATTCGTTATAAGGTGAAAAACAAATTATATCAAGACAGAATTCAAAGTAGGCATGCCAGACGCTATGATATGCATATGCTTTTTACCAATGAAAAAAGGAATTAATAATGGCCATAAAGTGAATGAGGCCAACTGAACACCAAAAGAGGAGGGTATTTAAGGAAATAATGGGGCCCTGTTGAAATCTGCATATCTGAACAAATGAGACCAGAACCAGTATGGTGCCAATTAAGAGAGAAAACAACACAGACTTGAATATTCTGGTTTAAACAAAGCAAGAAATGGGTGATTTTTAAGTGTGGTCTGTAGAAAAAATATCTAATAGCTGCTTCTGTTTACATGAATGCCAGAGGTTTCCTCTTCTCAAGCGGAAGAAAAAAGGTTACGTACAGTATGCCGTACAATCAGTGAGATATGAACAAAATTACAGAATTAATGTATTGTAGACAGTGAAATATTTTATATCACACACACACACACAAAATCACATCTCTTCTGAATGGTTATATTAAATTGTTTTTTAAAATCTAAGAAAGCTTTCTTTTCAATGGAAGCTAAAACCAACAAAACAGGAAGTTACCCATGAACCTGATTGCGTACCTTCAATCTAAAAAGCTAAAGCGTACAGCTTTCCTTATTTGCCTAGTGACTTATCTACCAATTAACTGTTATCTGCAATAAAGCAAATGATAATTGCTACAAGGCAGATCATAATAATTAAAAGGAATATATATGACAAACTACTTTATTGCCTGAACTGCTTTACTACCTGATAATTTCTTTAGTGAAACCGAATAAGAGACTGATATTACAGGAGAGTGGAATTGTGCCAAGGTGACCCTCTCTACATCAAACACTTACTATTTGTCCATAGCTATTTTTAGTGACAAATCTGGTTAGATCTCATCAGCTACTGTACAGACATGGTCTAATAATCCGATGAAGCTGGGACACTGTCAAGGTTTTAGATTTTTACAAAAATGCATGACAAGTTCATATCACAAAATAGTTTAGAAACTTGTCTATATTGCATTTGTATAAATGACTGGCTTATACCTTGGTATTTCCCTTCTTGCCATTATTTCCACATCAAATCACCAACTTGCTGAGAGCAAGAGTAATGAAAACATCTCTAACCTCTGCTTATGAATCACTGTGGACTGCATTCTATGTATTGTCAACACTCTGGAATCAGTGCAACTCCTAATTTTTGGTAGGAACTCAATGGTACTATAAAAAGATCTTGAAACTTTTCTTCTTCCACTGCTATTTCCATTCTTGAGAGCTGAAACTATATAATCAGATCTTTTGGACAAGAAGTCCAGATCACTAATATTTCACTCCCTCAAATATTAATGCCTTTATCTTCACAACCCCCTGCTCCCATGAGGTATTTCAGAAATGGGGAACTGAGAGACTGAAAGATTAATGCCAAAATTTCCAAAAATATCCATTGATTTTGGGTATCTTAATGATGGAGTAACCTTTGAGTTGCCATGGGGCTGACTTTTCACAGGTCAGCACTGGCTTCTCCCGTGACTTCACTTGCAATGTTGAGTGCTCAGCACACCTGAAAATTAGGCTTTAGGTATCTAGTTGGGTCTGAGGAACACTATCAGTAGCTACCTGTGACAATTCTGGTTTAAGTGACTTTCCCAGCATCACATACGAAGTCTGTGACAAAGCCAAAGATAGAAAACAGTTCTTCTGGGTTTCAGTCAATTGCTTTACCCATTAGACAATCCTTTTTCTTCCTGCAGTTCCTTCTTCCTTCACTATAAACCAGGGATCAGCAACCTTTCGCACGCAGCCCGTCAGAGAAATCCGTTGGCGGGCCGGGACGGTTTGTTTATCTGCAGCATCCGCAGGTTCGGCCAATCGCAGCTCCCACTTGCCGTGGTTTGCCGTTCCAGGCCAATGGGGACTGTGGGAAGCAGCGCCCAGCACATCCCTCGGCCCACACACCAATTCCCGCAGCCCCCATTGGCCTGGAACCACAAACCACAGCCAGTGGGAGCTGCAATTGGCCGAACCGGCGGACGCTGCAGGTAAACAAACCGTCCCGGCCCGCCAGCGGATTTCCCTGAAGGGCCGCATGCCAAAGGTTGCCGATCCCTGCTATACGCTTTCCAGCTGATGGAGTACACGAGGTAGGGGTTCTATAGGCTCACTGTGGATCAGAGTTTAGTCACAGTTACTTGAATCACTGAACACTATTTGTCCTAGTCTACATTGCCTTAACCAGAGGTCAGCATCATGTAATTTGATTTCATTTTTCAAAGTCATATTCAAAGAGCATATTTTGTAATGTAGACAAGCCCTTAAGGGATTTACAGTCTTTGCGTCAGATCTTATTACCCATGTTCAGCCTTCTTGTGGTACCCATTGGATACTTTTTTCCTGTTCTGGACTATAGAGATACAGTATTCACCTCTTTCACCCCTCTTGCTTCCCCAGTATCCAACTGTCTGTACTGCCCAAGAAATGTGGCAGCCAGTGCGGTAACCACCCTGACAGTTAGGAAGTTTTTCCTCATGTCCAACCTAAACCACCCTTGGTGCAATTTAAGCCCATTACTTCTTGTCCTATCCTCAGAGGTTAAGGAGAATAATTTTTCTCCCTCCTCCTCGTAACAACATTTTATGTATTTGAAAACGGTTATGTCCCTCCTTAGTCTTTTCTTCTCCAGACTAAAGAAAACCAATTTCTTCAATCTTCCCTTATAGGGCATGTTTTACCTTTAATCATTTTTGTTGCTCTTCTCTGGACTTTCTCCAATTTGTCCACATCTTTCCTGAGATGTGGCATTCAGAACGGGACACAATACTCCAATGAGGTCTAATCAGCACAGAGCAGAAGAATTACTTCTCGTATTTTGCTTACAACACTCCTGCTAATACATCCGAGAATGACGTTTGCTTTTTTTGTGTTACATAGTTCACTCATATTTAGCTTGTGATCCACAATGACCCCCAGACCTTTTTCTGCAGTACTCCTTCCTAGGCAGTCATTACCCATTTTGTATGTATACAACTGATTATTCTTTCCCAAGTGGAGTACTTTGCATTTGTCCTTATTGAATTTCATCCTATTTACTTCAGACCATTTCTCCAGTTTGTCCAGATCACTTTGAATTTTAATCCTATCCTGCAAAGAACTTGCAACCACTCCCAGGTTGGTATCGTCTGCAAACTTTATAAGTCTATTCTCTATGCCATTATTTAAATCATTGATGAAGATACTGAACAGAACTAGACCCAGAACCGACCCTTTTGGGACTCCACTCATTATGCCCATCCAGCTTGACTGTGAACCACTGAGAACGACTTTCTTGGAACAGTTTTCAACCCAGTTATACACCCTCCTTATAGTAGTTCCATCTAGATTGTATTTCCGTAGTTTATTTATGAGACGGTCATACAAGACAGTATCAAAAGCCTTACTAAAGTCAAGATATACTACATACTGTATACTGCTTCCCCACCATCCACCAGACTTGTTACACTGTCAAAGAAAGCTAGCTGTTACTTATCACCTTATTATCTTGTAGGTGTTCGCAAACTGATTGCTTAATTATTTGCTCCATTATTTTTCCAAGCTCACTGGTCTGTAATTCCCCAGGCTGTCCTTATACCCCTTTTTATAGATTGGCACTATATTTGCCCTTTTCCAGTCCTCTGGAATCTCTTCCATGACTTTTCAAAGATAATTGCTAATGGCTCAGATATCTCCTCAGTCAGCTCCTTGAGTATTCTAGGATGTATTTCATCAGGCCCTGGTGACCTAAAGACATCTAACTTGTCTAAGTATTTTTAACTTGTTCTTTCCCTATTTTAGCCTCTAATCCTACCTCATTTTCAGTGGCATTCAGTATGTTAGACTTCCTATCGCTACTAACCTTTTTGGTGAAAACTGAAACAAACAAAAATCATTTAACATTTCTGCCATTTCCACATTTTCTGTTATTGTTTTTTCCCCCCTTCACTGAATAGTGGACCTACCATGTCCTTGGTCTTCCTCTTGCTTCTAATGTATTTGTAGAATGTTTTCTTGTTACTCTTTATATCTCTAGCTATTTTATTCTCGTTTTGTGCCTTGGCTTTTCTAATTTTGTCCCTACATACTTATTTGTTTATATTCATCCTTTGCAATTTCACCTAATATAAGCCAAGTTTAAATCAATTTAAGACAGTACACACACGGTTTTGTACTGATTTAAGTAAACTGATTTTTAAACTCGTTTTAGTTAAACCAGAGGAACTTTTGTGAACAAAAGGCTTAAGTGACTTGCCTAAGTTCACAGGAAATCTGTGATAGAACTGCAAACTGAATCTTGATCTTCCAAGTCTGAAGGCAGCGCCACTGCCAGCAGCAACACAGCAGTAAGGATGGCATGATATGGTAGTGCCACCCTTACTTTGTGCTGCAGCCTTCAGAGCTGGGCCCTGCCTAGCAGCCGCCACTCTCCAACTACCCAGCTCTGAAGGGAGCACAGAAGTAAGGGTGGCAATATCATGACCCCTCTACAATCACCTTGTGCCTCCCCCACCACGACTCCCTTTTGGGCTGGAACCCCGAGTTTGAGAAATGCTGGTCTCTCCTGTGAAATCTGTATAGTATAGGTTAAAAGTACACAAAAGACCAGATTTCACGGGGGAGACCAGATTTCACGGTCCATGACGTTTTATGGCCGTGAATTTGGTAGGGCCCTAACCATAGCCTAAACTTGGTATGATCAATGAGGCTCTGCATGGGCACAAGGGCTCATCCACATGGGTTTAATTTCAGGATCAGAGCCCTTGCAGTTTGTAGGCTAAAATATTTTGGAGGTCTGATGAGCAAAATAAAGTCATGAGTGTTTTTAAGAAGTCCAGGGACATTTCCCTCCACCATAATTTAAAAAAAACCCTTTCTGTCCCCATCCCCCATGTTCCCCCAAGACTGATGAGAAAAATTCTGTCCTGATACTTCATACTGTATAAAAACCAGAAGAATTGAGAAAATGCATATTTCAGTCTTCCAGCTTATTGTGTATTTGACACAGCATTGTGTGCGCTGACAGACCCCAATCCTGGAAGTAGCTTAATTAGCATAGATCCCCATGCTCACACAAATTCCCACTGATGTCACTGGAAGTTGTCACAGCTTCATGGCTGTGTGTTGGAGTATTGCTTGCAAGATTAGGGCCTTAGACCACAATCTTGCAATGTTATGCATGCAGAGCCCCAGTGAAATCAGTGGGTTCACCCACATGAATCATATTGTAAGATTGGGAACTTTCAAACAGCAGCAGGAGAGAGAAGAGTTTTTTGTTTTTGTAAACAGGAAAATGTGCTTGTAAAACAGCAAAGGTTGTGGGCATGATACAGTGGCAGTGTACTACCTGATACTACTTTTAACTCACTTGCTAGAACCTAAATACATTTCAAGTTGATGTCTATGTGGTTGCCTGCTAGTTTTGGGTTTGTGCATGTGTTACCAATTGTTTAAAAAAAAAAAAAAAAGTAACAGGCTGTTAAGTGTAGATAGTTCAGAGGTTTGTATAAGGCATGTAAAACAGAAATAATATTTCTCATTTAATATTGAATTGTTACTTCTACCTATTGAGGCTACAGGCCCAAATCTTTGTCTACCGTAAAGACGGTTTTGCACAACTTAAGTGCCCAATTCTTCTAAAGTTGATGTCTAAAGCCTTGCATTTGCAATAAGATTAGAACAAAAACTAGAGTCTATTTTGTCTCAAACATGAACAAAGCTGTGTATACATACTATTGGCTACAACAGCATGCTTATGTTCAAGTGCAATCCACTCTCCACCTTTGTTTTCTGTTGACACTATCTAAAAGCTTAAAGCAATTTAAGGCCTAGGATCCCAATGCTGCAATTCGATCTGTGCACAGGTGAACCCCTATGACTCTTTGACTGGCAATTACAGGATCGGTACCTAAGTAAGAACTGCCTTCTGGTAGTAATCAGGAAGTTGGTTTATGCAAGGAAAAACAAATTTAAAGTTTGGGCCCAAAGCAACTTGTGACAATGTCATTTACAGCTGTGCTATCCAGTGCCAATGTTTAACATGCGACACACACCGGATAGGAGGCAGTGCACCATGAAGTTTCACATTGTATAAACTTCTGAAGGATGCCTAGCAGTTACACATGAAGAGTGAGGGGGCAAGGAACATCCACAAGCCAGCCAAATGACTTAAACATTGTGGAGCTTGCCTTCCTGTGCCTGTAGAGCGCCCACCTTGAGAAGCTATCACCAACCAAGTCATCACAAACTTTTAAAAGAAGTGTCATTGAAAGGAACACATTCCTTATTCTACAGGCGTGGCTCCACGTCCGGCAGTCCATACATGGTCACTGCAGTGTTTTGGGTCCGCACCGGACGGTTTCTAGCTTTGAAGTGCTTTGGGAAAGAAGGTGCAAACCAAAGGCCAAGGATCAGCAATCCTGGGGCTGGCTGTCACGTGGTGGCACACACCCATTAGGATCAGGAATACGAGCAACACCCAGGCTCCGCTCCACTAGCTGTTACTGCAGCACCTGCGGCGCTGCCTGCTGCACTCCAGGCTATTCCTTTGGAACCGGCTCAGCTCGGGGCCGGAACCATTCGGCTCACCGGGGGCGGGAGCCAGCATCGCCTGACGCCGGCCCACGTCCAGGCCTGCTCAGAGCTCCCGGCTTTGCCCCCCTGCAGCGCTCGCGGGCGGGTTCCCTTCCCCCCGCCCCGCACGGGCACCGGTCGGGATCCCCCCGCGGAGCACAGCGCCGAGGCCAGGCGCCGGCAGTTGCTCCCTCCGGGGCCCCGGACCGCTCCCCCGGCCCGGCCCCCCGCCGAGGCCGCCTCACCTCGCCCACCAGCCCCTGCCAGTCGCTCTCCGTGCGATTGAAGCTCATGGCTGCGCGGCAAGTGGAGCGCCCCGGAACACCTCACCGCCTCCAGGGCCGGGCAGCGCCAGCGCTACGTGGGCTCGGCGGAGCCGCCTGCGCGGGAGGCGGAGCCTCCTCCGCCACCTGCCGGGCCGGAGTCGCCCCCGGCATCCCGGTACGGGCTGCTCAGCCCCGCCCCCTACATCCTGGTACGAGGCTGCCCAGCCCCGCCCCCTCCGGCTTGGCCCCCGCTCCGCCTCCTGGCACCGCCTAACTAGCCCCGCCCCTCCGGCCCGGCCTGCCCCGCCCCCTACCGCCCGGCCCCG
>NW_020664417.1:70152285-70210896 GCF_002925995.2 Terrapene triunguis | reverse complement strand
CCCGCCCCTCCGGCCCGGCCTGCCCCGCCCCCTACCGCCCGGCCCCGCCCCTTCTGGCCAGGCAGGGGTGGGTGGTGCTGCCCCCTCTGCGGCCCGGCCGGGGCGAGCGTTGGACCCCAGTGCAATAAGGGACATGACCCAGGAGCTGGCCCCTGCTGTCTGCCCCCGGCCCAGAAACCCCTCCCTTGCCCGCCAGGCCGGCAGGCTGCAGGGGGCGCCGACTCCCAGCAGGGGCGAGTGTTACCCGCCACAGCCCTGAATTGGGACCCGCCGGAGCCCTGCCGTCTGACCCGCACCTGCACGCTCTTGCCCCGCCAGAAGAGCCTTGGGCTTTCCCAGTTTAGCTGAAATCCCATGCAAAGCGACACAAGCTAAACTGCAGCAAACAACTCTTCTCAGCAGCAGCTCTCCACCTGCGCCAAGATCTGTAAAGTATTTAGCCTCGCAGTGCCCCGCTGTAAGGAAGGATTAGTCCCATTTTACAGACAGAGAGCTGAGGCGCACAGAGGCTAAGTGACTTGCCCAATGTCATGTGGGAATTTTGTGGCAGAGCAGGTAATTGAAACTTTTCCCCCCACAGTTTAAGCAAAAGCCAAAACTACCAGCCCATACTTTTTCTCCTATAAGGTGGGGAAAAGACACTCTCTTATATTGGCTTAAGTGTGTCCACATGGAAATAATAACAATATATTATTTTAAATTCACACCTTAGCTTAAACTGATGTATAACCTTCTCCTGACCCCTCGGACTGGATGGGCCAATTCAACTGCTGTTGTAAATTAGAGCAACAGTCTCCTAGCAGCTATAACTAGTCACAGTGCAGAGTGGTCCAGCCACTTCCTCTCGATCTCCTACACGAGGGTCTATGATGCAGCACCATTAGGTCATTTTGGCAGCAGTATGTCACCCACAGACCCCCTTGTGCAGTGAGTGTTCCCCTCCCATGTATGCTGGAGGAGCAACATACAGGGGCAGGGAGAACAGAGAATAGACTCCAATCTCTCAGAATCCGGCTCTTAAATTGTAAGCTTTGTAGGGCATGGACTTGTGTTATTTGTCTGTTTAAAGTTATACAGATGAATACATAGTAATAATGATCCTGGATATGAGCCTGCTGGATCTGCTTCTCTGCTTCCTTTTACTCCAGCAGCAGGTTTCAAGTTGTTACCATCAGCATCCTGCATCCTGGCAGCTGAAGCCATGGGCTTCAGTCACATGGGGAGTGACTGGCAGGGGCGGGTGGGTGAGGCAGAGTCAGCAGTGGGGGCTATATTGCCAGCTCTTGTGATTTTATCACAAGTCTTGTATCTGTGGTGTTTTTTTTAAAGACCCAGCTTCTGGTGATATGTGATTATGTCAGAATCACAACTTTCTTTTGAAAAAATAAATGAGTTTCTAGTCCTCATGGTTGCAGAGAGAGCCCCTGAAATGTGACATGAGTGCACTGTAAAGGCTCAGAAACAAAAAGGCAAATAACAAGACCACAAAGTTTACTTTTTAAAATCTAAGATTTTAAGTTACTTGTTATTTTTAAGGTCCAACTCATGATTTTTGATCGCTTGGGATTGGCAATAGTGAATCCCACAGTATTTTAAGTTTCCTGAATGATTTTTTTTATGACAGGTTTCAGAGTAGCAGCCGTGTTAGTCTGTATCCGCAAAAAGAACAGGAGTACTTGTGGCACCTTAGAGACTAACAAATTTATTAGAGCATAAGCTTTTGTGGGCTACAACCCACTTCTTCGGATGCATATAGACTGAAACATATATTGAGGAGATATATATACACACAAGCAGAGAGCATGAACAGGTGGGAGTTGTCTTACCAACTCTGAGAGGCCAATTAAGTAAGAGAGAAAAAACTTTTGAAGTGATAATCAAGATAGCTCAGTACAGACAGTTTGATAAGAAGCAAGTGTGAAAATACTTACAAGGGGAGATAGATTCAATGTTTGTAATGGCTCAGCCATTCCCAGTCTTTATTTAATCCTGAGTTGATTGTGTCTAGTTTGCATATCAATTCCAGCTCAGCAGTCTCTCGTTGGAGTCTGTTTTTGAAGTTTTTCTGTTTTAAGATAGCCACCCGCAGGTCTGTCATAGAATGGCCAGACAGGTTAAAGTGTTCTCCCACTGTTACTCATTTTAGGTCTTTGTTACACACTGTGGTCCAAAGTTGTAGCCTTGGCAATCTGAGAGGTATCGTTGTTTTGTTGTTGTTTTGCACCCATGAAATATTTAGTTACTCAAAAACAAACCCAAGTAAGCTCCCTGAGAGAGAATGAAATAAACAAATAGCCCAGAACTGTGTATATTCACTTCCTTTTTGTAGTGCCTTTTAATGATGGGGATAGGAGTCATCTTAACAGTCACAGAGATGAAGTTAAGTGTTTATCTATCCCTCCTACCCCCTCTCCACCCTCCTCTCACTCTTTAATATCCCTCTGCAATCTTCTTCTAACTCTTGAACCTCATCTCCTCCTGCTTCCTCCTCCTTCTTGCCTTTTCTCACTTTTTCTCATCCCTTTCCTCTTTAGCTTTAACCACTCTCTCCCCCGGATCATTTCCACCAACCTACAAACATATTCTTGTGTCCACTATCCAGCAAGACTTCTCTCTACTCGACATGCCTCTTTAGCTACCACCTTCTATCTCCACTCCCTGGAGCATACTGTCATCTCCACCACCTAGATTTCCTTTCCTCCATCTTTCCCTCCAGTCTACCTCCTGTCCTCCTCAATGTCCTAGCAAAGTCAGAGGGGCACTTCTCTATTTTTATTCTTTTGATTGGTCTTCTGCCTTTAACACTACTGATCATCATTTCCTGCCATCTTCTGTACGTATCTTATTTATTATTAAGTACCTAACGGTTCCAACCAAAAGCAGGGCCCCATTGTGTGAGGCAGTGTACAAAGACATAGTGAGACGCAATCACTGCCTCAAAGAGTTTACAAACCAAACAGGCAAGACAAACAAGGGGAGAGTAAGGAAGTGGTATTATCCCCATTTTGCAGATGGGTAACTGAGGCTCAGAGAGATTAAGATGACTTGCCCACAGTCACACCAGAAGTCTGGGGTATAGCTGGGAATTAAATGCTGATCTCCTGAGTCCCAGCCTACTGCTTTAACTACAAAACCAGCCTTCCTGTTCTCTAACAGGTGAGCTCTCCTGGTTCTCCTACCTCAGTTACTGTGTCTTCACCATCACTTCATCAATAACCTGAAAGCATATTCTTGTAACTCATAATCTGGAAAAAAAATTCATAGCCCTATCTCCCTCTCCAACTTCAATCTTGTCTTCTTTGTCTCTAGACTCCTTGTCTCCCCTGTCTATTGATGTCCTTCAGGGTTCTGTCCTCAGTCTCTTCTTTCATACTCTTTCCAGACAGTCTCGTCTGCTTCTGGGGTTTTATCTCCCCTCTCTGCAGATAACTTGCAACTGTCTGTGTAACCCCAAACTCTACCACTCTGTCTAGTCTCACATTTCTGACTGTGTCTCTCAAATCTTCTCCTGGGGTATCTTGCTTTCATCTGATCTCTTTATCAATTTATCCTCCATTTATGTGTTGATCACCAGTGCAATACCATTACCAATCCCTGAGCCTCTTAGTTCCCTAGGTAATCCTTTTTACTGGACTAACTAAAAACACAGGGCCAGATCCAGAGCTGGTGTAAATAGGCATAGCTCCATTGACTTCAGTGGAACTACACCAATTTACATCAGCTAAAGATTTAGCTCACAGTTTTAAAACTTAGCTTTCAGGAATCACAGTCTCCTGTCAGTCAGTCAGCGTCATTCTAGAAAGCTTGCCCTTTTGTTTTATTTATAGCTAGGCCAGTAAATGGGATCGTCTACAACTTTGTTATTTATTTTTGTTGTTTTCATTGTTTACCTACTGCACTAACATGATCATCACTTCCATCTTCTGCTTTGAAGACATATATGGTAAAAAAACAAACACAGGATACATTCTGGCAGGATGTCATTGAAGCTTAATGAAAGTATGTAATGTTTGTCCCCAGAAGAATAATTTGATCTTGCTCTCTACAGATGTTCCAACTATTTAATCGGGGTTTAAGTACCTCTGAATGAAGATATCACCTATAATGGATAGCACAGGCATTTATGACCTGTGGTAATTTATATCAGCAATATTCTCATTTCATACTTCTGTTAGTCTGCTAATACCTAAATACATCCTGAAACCTTGTGCACCCATTCTGTTGGAGGCACTCCACATTTGTGGCAATATCATTAATTTTAACATTTGCCCTCTCCCCTAGGTATCCACTCTGCTTCTGTTGTGTCTTCTTGTCTCTGGTATCTAGTCTGAGGCTGTTTTTTGTCCATTTATATTCCTGCTGTGCCTCTTCAATTTTCTCAGGTTCAATGCTGGTTCCACTATTATCTGTCAACTCCTCTAGTTCACATGCATGGTCTGTCAGCAAGACAATATGAACTGAGATCAGAAGCAGTTTAGCGGCTATTCATTTATTTTGAATCCTTTCATGCCCAATTGGTCATGTCCATGAAAGATACTTCTTAGACAAACACTGGAGAGTTTTGAAGTGATGGTGTTTCCTTTTTACTCCTCTGTGATTTTGGACTTTTAATATATTATACTCATTTGTATACTGGATACTGGCTGTAACCTTAGAAGCAGATACACCAAAACTGATAACAGGGAGCCTGTCACTCTAGTGCTCTCTATGTCCTTTCTGCTGAGCCCATGCACAATGGAGGAGTACGCTATCTGATTCGAATACAAAGGGGACAAAAGGGAAAGGAGTAGACTGAGGCAAGGAGTCAGATAAGACTGGGATTGGAGGTGGATAGAAACACTGTGACTGGGAAGGGTAGGAGTGGGAGTTGGGTTAGTGTGTCAGGCATGGCTGGAACTGGTTGGCAAAGAGGCCTGAACTATGAACTAGTGTGGGGGGACAGGGCCAAAGGGAGGGGAGACAGCTCTGACAAGGAGCTGGGATGTGGCTGGAGAACTGGGATGGGATGGAGAAAGAGACAAGGAACAAGGGTGGGGGGTAAGGTGGAGTGTGAGCCAGGGTGGATGAGGAGCCCATGGTGGGAGACTGGGGACCAGCAGGATAGGGGTGGTGAGGAGGTAGAGACATATTGGATGAGGAGCTGAGAGGGGGAAACTGGAACTGGCTAGGCAAGGAGTCAGAGACTGGGTGTGTGGAAAGGGAGCGATTGTATGTGGAAAAAATAGAATGTGGTCATGTAATTAAAAACTGTATCATAACACAGTGCCAAGGGGCCCCAAATTAAATATGCACAGGCAGCCTTGCTTCTGGCATTTCCTCACTTCTGAATGCTTGAGTTTGCAGCCTTAACAAAGTTATTTTAGTGTAGTCTTTTGTGTGTAATATTTTATATATAACAACACTTAGAATAAAATTTTCAAAAGCACCAAAGTGACTTAGGAGCTCAAGTCCCATTTTCAGAAGAGACTTGGACACTTAGGACCCTAAGTCCCATTTGAAAATGGGATTTGGGCTCCTGAGTGACTGGTGCCTTTGAAACTTTTACCCATATTCTCTGACAAGTACTCTGACAGTTCAAATAGCTGCATTTATCTAAACACAGCAACACAAACAGATTCCAAAATACAAGAAATAAGCTGATTCAAGAGTTCTTCCAGAGAAGAGGATATGAACTCAAGTTCTATTAGACATAATGGTCATAATTTCAAAGTCCCAACAATTCTAATTATGGAAGGTCTTGAGTCAGTCCATGAGAGTCTTACACCAGGGAGCTTTTCTTCCAAAGTACATTTGCCACTACTTTATCTCCCTAAATGTATGCATTTTCTCAGTGTATATGAAATTTTTTAAAATCCCTTCATTTTGCTTTGTGAATCAAGCTCAGATCTAAAAAAACAGTTAGGATCTTAGCACCTTTTGAAAACACCTTTCCATTTTTTGACCACCTAGAAAGACTACCTCTCTTGTAGGAATCAGAAAATGTTAGAATCCAGATTTGCTGTCAGCAGGCATGACCTTGAATGGCTTTTCATTATATTTTCTGCATAAACTGGATCCTCTTTAGAATCTAGTGACAAAAGTTAAGATTTTTTTAAAAGTTGGTTTTTATGTTTGTGAAAGGTGCCAGATTAACAGGTTGGGAAAGTGAAATTCCCCTTTTTAGCTGTAAAAAAAGTATAGTACGACAGGCAGCAGCACTATCAACTACCTGGAGGGGATAGTTCATCTGTTATATTGAGGCAGTTTCTAGGCCTCTTCATTGAGATTGCTAGCAAGGACGGCAGTGCCAAATGTGATGGTCATACCTTTCCACTAGAACCAGGACTGAGACAATCAGTCCATTTCACATGGGCTATTAAATGGCTTTCATTCACTACCAAATTGGGCTGGATTTAAACTATTGGACACATTATGAATGCCCTGAGCCAGCCACTCCCTTCCTGTTGGACTAGAACCTCCCTTAACTGTAGGTCTGAGTGCTTCTGCTGCACTCTGGTTTTCAAACAGAAAGGAAGTGATACTATAATGATTACTAGGTCTTTGTGGATGGATATAGTTATCCTCAATACACTGCACTGAGGTACAGGTATACTCATCCTGGCATTTCAAATGCCTCTGAGCTCCCCACAAGTACATCCCTTCTCTCTCTTATATAGTTTCCTCCCTCTTCTTCCTCATTAAGAGTCCTTACTTTAGCCCTCCACTCGGGCCTTTTGAACTACCTTACTCATTAGAACCAGGTGGCCATCTTTACTCTCCCCATCCACCTGGTCAGCAGCTGCCTGTTTCTTCAGCATACAGTTACACTGGGCTTCATATCTGAAAATTCCCTGGGCAGAAGGAAACAGCTGTCACTGAGTGGACTAGTTAAGGGAGAGAATGTGCTTCCCCCTGGTGGAGGCTGAACAGATGAATACTAACTGCAGGGAGAAGTCCTGAGCTCCCCTGCTTCTGCCCTTTAGCAGCAATTCAGTGGTCCTTTGAGTATATCTATCTGGGAAGTGGCTAACTCCCAAAGGATTAAGATTGAGCTATGTACAACTTACCCCGCTGATTCTTTCTCCTGTGACCCTACGAATAAAGATGATGTAATAAGAATCAGAACATATAAGTACAGAACAGAGCACAGGCTCAATAGTTTGCCTTTGCCTGTTTTAAGAAAATGTCATTATAATTTAATTTAGAGTTCTGAGAAAATGAATGCTGTTTTCCTAGAAGCATCAGACTCCTCTTGTCAAGACAGTTTGCTAGTTTCTCACTGTCATCCTGCCTGCTGCATTATTTTCCCCGAAAAAATATTTTTATTGATGCAGTTAAAAAATGTAATTACTTATTAGAGAAAATATTTTGTCTAGAGGCTCACACAGGCACGATTAAAGGGGTACTAAGGAAAGGTGTACTGCATTTAGACTGTAATCAGTACTATAAAAACCCTACATACACAGGAAATAGTTTTGTCAGGAGAAAAATTGGGGCATTCAGTCTACTTTATGCTACAATATAATTTGTCAAGGTTAACTAGGTATTGTCAGCAGATATGATGTATGAATATCTTTTCTGAGGCTACATTCATTTTTCATTGATGGAGTACTCCAGATTCTGAAAGCTGTTTGATCATCTCTGAGACATATTAGGTTTTCCATTGAGCTGCTATGACTATACTAGGACATAAGCTCTTTGGGGCAGGGACTGTGACTTCTTGTATGTGGAGACAATGCCTAGCATCTTGTAAGCTCTAATGGAATACAAAGAAGAACAGGAGAAGAACAAGCTGGAGAAGGCAATGGACAGCAGTCTAGGGGTCAGTTCCTAGTAGAATAAGTTAATTTATAGGGGTTGAGAGAAGCAGTCCTCATAGACAGCATAGAGGCAGCAGCTGGGAACAAGAAACTTACTATGTAACCTGTATATTTGAGGCCCACACAGCCAATGGGGGCTGGGGCAGAGAAGAGGAGGAGTTATTTGGCTATGGGTTTGATATGGTTGGACCCCCAACCCACACTCAGGATTGCCTGCACATGGTCAGGACAGACCAATACATGCATCTGCTCCCCGCACACATACACACATTGTTTGGGGGGAGGTAAGGGAGCGGGGATCCAGCAGCAGATGGAGATGTAGCCCCATAATTGTTCTCTGCAGAGTAGGAGAAAGAACTTCATTTTGCTTCTCAACAAGAGGAACGCAGAAGACCAGAAGCACCCAGCTTCACAGGGGCTTTCATCCCACAGCTAGCTCTCCCCGAAACTATGCTGGGAATGGGGAGAAGCTAGTCCCCTCACGCAACCACCAACCACAAGCTGGGGCCACAAGAGAGAGAGAGTAGAGCCAGCCTGGCCAGTTTACCTCTCTCCCTAGGCTTCAGAGCCAAAGCGCCATCCCAAGCCACAAGATCTGCACAACTATTTTTAGCGCCATAATGGAAGCCCATGCTAGTGAACCCAGGCTCTGAGACTCACTGCCACTCACTGTGTAGATGTACCCGTTGGGTAATACAAACAGATGTATTATTAATCTGCTTGTGAGTTATGTTCCAAGCTTTTTCAGCACCAGTTAATTTAAAGTAACTTTGCTTTACAGAGCTATACAAATTCATGGTTGGAGAGAGGCTAGATAGTAGGGCTGTCGATTAATCGCAGTTAACTCACGCGATTAACTCCGAAAAATTACATTTTCATATATATTGTATTCTGTGTTGTAATTGAAATCAAAGTGTATATTATTTTGATTACAAATATTTGCACTGTAAAAATGATAAACAAAAGAAATAGTATTTTTCAGTTCATCTCATACAAGTACTCTAGTGCAATCTCTTTGTCATGAAAGTGCAATTTACAAATGTAGATTTTTTTTTTTGGTTACATAACTGCTCTCAAAAACAAAACAATGTAAAACTTCAGAGGCTACAAGTCCACTCAGTCCTATTTCTTTTTCAGCCAATTACTAAGACAAACAAGTTTGTTTACCTTTACAGGAGATAATGCTGCTCTCTTCATGCTTCAACCACCATTCCAAGGGACATGCGTCCATGCTGATGATGGGTTCTGCTCGATAACAATCCAAAGCAGTGCAGATCGATGCATGTTCATTTTCATCATCTGAATCAGGTGCCACCAGCAGAAGGTTGATTTTCTTTGTTGTTGGTTTGGGTTCTGTAGTTTCCGCATTGGAGGGTTGCTCTTTTAAGACTTCTGAAAGCATGCTCCACACCCAGTCCTGATCAGATTTTGGAAGGCCGAGTGCTGTAGCTATCTTTAGAAATCTCACATTGGTATCTTCTTTGGGTTTTGTAAAATCTGCAGTGAAAATGAACATGTGCTAGGTCATCATCCAAGACTGCTATAACATGAAATATATGGCAGAATGCGGGTAAAACAGCATTATTTTTTAATGAGCATTATCAGCATGGAAGCATGTCCTCTGGAATTGTGGCCAAAGCTTGAAGGGGCATATGAATGTTTAGCATATCTGGCATGTAAATACCTTGCAATGCCGGCTACAACAGTGCCATGAGAATGCCTGTTCTCACTTTCAGGTGACATTGTAAACAAGAAGCGGGCAGCATTATCTCCAGCAAATGTAAACAAACTTGTTTGTCTGAGCGATTGGCTGAACAAGAAGTAGGACTGAGTGGACTTGCAGGCTCTAAAATTTTACATGGTTTTATTTTTGAATGCAGGTTTTGTACATAATTCTACATTTGTAAGTTTAACTTTCATGATAAAGAGACTGCACTACTGTACTTGTATTAGGTGAATTGAAAAATACAATTTCTTTTGTTTTTTTACAGTACAAATACTTGTAATCAATAATAAAAATAAAGGGAGCTCCGTACACTTTGTATTCAGTGTTGTAATTAAAATCAATATATTTGAAAATGTAGAAAACATCCAAAATATTTAAATAAATGGTATTCTATTATTGTTTAACTGTGTGATTAATCGAGCAATTAATCGTGATTAATTTTTTAATCACTTGACAGCCCTACTAGATAGCATTAAAAGTAAATCAAATTCAATGGAGCTATTTGGTTTACACCACGGGAGGATGTGGCCCTTAAGGTCAAACTTTCAAAGGTCTTTGGGTGCCTGAAGATTCAGATAGGTGCCTAGTGAGATTTTCAAAAGCACCTAGGCCCCTAACTGCCGTTGGAATTTCTAATACCTTTAATAATCTAACTCTTACTGTTTATCCTTTGACCTATGGCAAACTTAATACACATACGATTCAGTTAGTAGTCTTAATAATCTTCCTAACAAGGCCCATAATGTTCTCAGGATTGGGCAAGATAGCCCATGGCATGTAGCCATGTGTGCAGAATACCCAAAGCGTGTGACTCTGGGTGAAGAAATTCCACCTTCAAGAATCCTTCCATTATCCTGTTGCTCTCAGCTTTCAAACAGAAAGAAAAGAAACATGGAAAGCAGAAAAGCCAAAAGAGGTGGTTGAGGTGCGTCCTCATGTAACAGTGTGTTGGCTCTCCTGCACCCTTTGACCCCCAGATTCCTCACAGCTGATGGATCCATTAATGATAAAGTGTAAGTTTTTCCAACTTCAGTGGATGGGATGATTCGGACACACAATTAAAATGTATTTATTTCAATTTGTTATTTAACAAGGTGCACAGATGGTGTTAAAAGGCAGATAGAAGTGGTTAATCACCTGTGAATTTTAGGCATTTTCCTATGCCCATGGAGGAATTTAATCATACTTTTACTGCCTGGATTTCTCTACAATCATTTGCATTTCAATGGTAGTTTTCAATCAGTCACCCCAAAGAGCTTTGCAAATCATTTCATTCCAAAGTCATGAAGATCTGCCCATTTCCATATTCCTAGTGCAACAAATGTTTTTGGACCTGAAGTGTGGTATTCAGTATTCATATTCATGCATGTCTCAATCTTTCTGCACCCTGAATTGTTTCATTTACTGGACACCATCTGTTTCTTATGCCCAAACCAATTTGTATTCCATTTCAAAAGGTGTCCACTGTACTCTGCTTCCTGACCTTGCAAACCAATCGCCTGTGCAGTCAGTAACAAATACTTTCCTGAAATCTGGATGAATTATGTCAACGATTTCATCTTTCTCAATTCAGTAATGCACTGAAATAATCCTAGTACATTTTGTCATACCTGATTTTCCTTTCCTACAGCTCCATGCAGACTGCCCCTTACTAAATCACATCTCTAACTGAATTGTAATCTTGTCTTTATAAATGTTTCCATTATCTTTCTGACTATTAAAGTCAGATTTACTAGTCTGCATTTCCTTGGATCCTCCCAATGTCTCTTTCTGACAGCTGTAGTAGTCACTCACCAGTCAAGTGTGATTCATATAAATATTATTGACATGTTACCTAAAGAAAAAAAAATTAGATACCTAGGAGAGCGTATTCCAGATGTTCAATAATAGTTTAAAAAATTCATTGTGATGAGTGGGATGGAGGATTCCTTTATTGCTGGCAGTTAGTGGCATTGATGGATCAGGGCTTAGCCATCCTCGGTATGGTCAAATAATTTCACTATGTGGAATTTTATATAGCTGCCGCTAAAATTCAATGAACTGATTCAGCGGACTCAGTATAAACTATAGCAATAACTTAAGATACCAAATCAATTTGGGGGCTTAAAGGCATAGGGAGAAGCAAGGTGCTTGCTCATGTCATCTTCCTTCATCGATGTGACTTTAACTGGGACTGTAAATCCAAAGCAATCAGAATGCTGGAGGATAAGGCTTTATAATGTGTGATTTAAGACTATTCTGAAAATCAGTGAGGATTTGAGTATGCCAACTCTAAAACATAATTGCAGTGCGATAAGAGTCCCTCCTAAAAGTTAGGAGGATATTTGTGAGAAGAATAAAAAGAAATTTGATTTCTCAAAGGCTATTTTTGAAGAGTGCTAGGCAAGAAAGCAACTGTAAAAAGAAGAAGCAGACCAAGTGACATATGTGGAGTGAGTAGGAGAGTTTGTGTTTGTCCATGACTTGAGGATGATCTCCTTCAACTATTTCTGAATATAGCTGTATTCAGCTGCCATTATGTTATCAATCTACTAAGACTGTAAGACATTCAGAGCAGAGATCTGGTTTGTCTTTGTACTTGTCTGTGAAGTGCTGTACACACCAAGAGAGGAGGAGGAGACAAAGCTCTGGCTGGAGAAGAGAACCTTCTGACTGGAAATCTTGTTTGAAGATTCCTGTTTTGTGGTAATCTCTGTGAAACCTGCATTCCCATACATAATACAGAACACTGCTTCTTCACAGAATGAAACAAATTTTACACAAATCATGGGCAATCTTCCCAGTAACTCGGGGGGGGGGGGTGTGAGGGATGTCACTCCCACACCTACTTACATTAGTGAATGTGGAAGATAAACTGACTACCAACTTTTTAGATATGACTCATGGTTTTCAAATCATAAATTTGTTGATACTGAATAAGTTCCATATTTACGTTCTGTTTTTTAATAAATACTTAAGGTGAAATCCTGGCTCTGTTGAAGTTGATGGGAACTTTGCTATTGATTTCAATGGAGCTAGGATTTCACCCTCTATTATACAGCTTTTATGAGGGTACTGTCATGTGGTGGTGTAGGCAGGAACATGCGTGGTTACTACAGAGGTCAGAGTTCTTTAGTTATAACCCAGAGGAGACACAAGAAACGTTACCCTTGGGTGTCATGAGATCTACAATAACCACCCTCTTTCAGCACATCTCCCTCTTTTAATTTCATGAGCATTGTTAATATTGAAAAGGCCAAATGAAGTCAAAACATAAACCTCAATTGAGGACAAGGTAGTTGACTTGAACATCTGAGCCTGCCTGAAGGACTATTCTGCCTCATATTCAACTGGCTCTGCATTAATCTATTGTGCTTAACTCTCTTAACTTTTGGTTTACCCTTTTTTTCTTTGACTCTGGACTGACCCATTTCCTTTACTCTCTCTGCCTCCATGCTTTTTTAAAGATTTATTCTTGGCTTCTGTCTGCCCTTTGGCTTCACACTGACTCTTTTTCTATTTGACTTTATTTTGTTTGTCTGACTTTGAGCTGCTTTCCAGCTCTGGGCTCCCCAGTGGGACTAATTCACAATTAAAGATCTCTAGACCAGACTGACTTCCCTATTTTGTATTTTCAGATTTGTCAATGGCACATCTGTAGCTTTCGTTACAACCTCGTACTACACCAGTGTGGGGACCAATATCTTTGCTGGATAATGCCAATTTGCATCCAGTCAGTCAGTCAATTTTGCTTTCCTTTACCACAAGTTAAAAGCTGGAGATTAGCAGGGGAAGGGAGCAACTAGGGATAGCAAAAGCGCTCCTCTATGCCATAGGTTAGGAGATGGTAAGTGGAGTCCCATTCCGAGCAACTGAGGAGAAGCTTGCTTTTCTGTGGGTGCATTTTAAGGTTGAATTTTCAACCTGAAATTATGCACACACACAAAATGGAGGTCCAAGGCTCCACCCACCATCTTTTAAAGTTTTAAAAATCAGAAGGCGGGACAAAAACAAAAAACCCAACAACAAAAACAACCAACCGACCAAACAAAAATTTATATATGTCTGTATAAAATGGCAGGAGTTTTAAACAAATCTGATTTTTGAGAGATCCCAGGGTTGGCGATAATATGTAGATTCCATATTTAAATTCTTAGCTTAAGAGTGAACTTTTATACACTGTATTTTTTATTGAAATTTACAATAATTATATGGTATTCAAGGCAGTCCATCTAACAAGTCCTGTAGTCTATCCTGGATCTGGTACTATTCAATATTTTCATTGAAGACTTGGATAATGGAGGGGAGACTATGCTTATAAAATATGCAGATGACATCAAGCTGGAAGGGGTTGCAAGCACTTTGGAGGACAGGATTAGAATCAAACGGACTGATAAACTAGAGAATTGATCTGAAATCAACAAGATGAAATTCAGTAAAGACACATACAAAGTACAACATATAGGAAGGAAAAATCAAATGCAAAAACACAAAATGGGGAATAACTGGGTAGGCAGTAGTATTGCAGAAAAATATCTGGGGGTTATAGCAGATCATAAATTGAATATGAGCCAACAACATGACACAGTTGCAAAAAAGGCTAATGTTCTGGGGTATATTAACAGGAATATCATATGTAAAACACTGGAGATAATTGTTATACTACTCGGCACTGGTAAAGCCTCAGCTGGAGTGTTGTGTCCAGTTCTAAATATAGTAACAAAGATGTGGACAAATAGAATCCAGAAGAGCACTATTAAAATGATAAAAGGGTTAGAAAACATGACTTATGAGGAAAGGTTAAAAAAACTGGACATGTTTAGTCTTGAGAAACGAAGAGTGAGTGGGGACCTGATCAGTCTTCAAATATATTAAGGGATGTTATAAAGAGGCTGTTTATCAGTTATTCTCCATGTCCACTGACAGTAGGGAAAGAAGTAACTGGCTTAATCTTCAGCAAGAGAGATTTGGGTTAGATAAGGTTAGATATTAGGAAAAGCTTTCTAACTATAAGGATAATTAAGTACTGGAATAAGCTTGTAAGAAAAGTTGTGGAATCCCTCTCACTAGACGCTTTTAAGAACAGGTTAGGCAAATACCTGACAGGGACGGTCTAGGTTTACTTTGTCCTGCCTCAGCACAAAGGGTTGGATTTGATGACTTCTCAAAGTCCTTTCCAGCCCTATATTTTTATGATTCAATATCAGCAAATGATGTAGGACAAGTGATTGGTAACACATATAAGAAAAAACAGAAGTTATAGCAATCCATAGGAAACCATTTGACCAATAATCTAGTTACATTCCCATTACAACTGAAGTGTTTCTCTACTATCAGGACAAGCTTTTAGAGAAGGAGCTCAATTCATTTTTAGTGTGACTTCTTTGAAGACAGTGGAGTTTCACCAACGATAAATTCGACGCAGGGAGAAGGGGGCACTAAATAGAAACTAACCGTAAATAAAAATTAAAGTTGTTCCACTCTATAATAAACCATGGATTTCAACCCTCAGGGCTTACTCATATAAATGAATCCAGTACATACTGTGTCAAATAATAGCAAATAAATAGGGAATAAAAATAGACTCCCTTAAAACCAGAACTGGGCACAAACAACAAAATTTGGACTCAGATGTAGATGTCATACTCAATGATATGTGGGGTGTTCAGACTAGGGTTTTGAGTAAGACCATTTTAAAGATAGAGTCCATTTGCAAAATGGGGATCTGGATCTGGATTTGGGTGCAAATTTCAAACAATCCTGGTCCTCAAAGTTGGGGGATATTTGGATCAAGGTTTTTGGTTCAGGCGCATCTCCATTTAAAATACAAGCTTCCCTAAGTACAATTCTTACAGGGAAGAAACAACAATGTGACTGATCCTAGGCCATTCATTGGTATATCGTCCTGCCAATTGGGCCCGTTTGTGAGAGGGCAGAAGTCCAGTGATTAGCACTTCTAATAAAATGCTAGAATCATTCCCAGATACATTTTACATTATGAACCTGAAAAACATTTCTAAGTGAACTAGTAGAGAAAATGCACAAAAATAAATTATAATACTGTACAGAGAAAAATACTCTGAAACACTGAAAACACAAAAAAATACTGTATAGTAATATGTCTAAATGTCAGGAATATCAGAAATAATTATAATAAAACCACTCTACATAAAAGCAGTATTGCCAGCCCCAAACATTCAAAAATCATGAGTCAGGCCTCAAAAATCATGAGATTTTAAAGAATAGCTTGGGCTCTTTTGATTTGCCTTCTGGTTTCTGAGAATTTAGGTTTCACTCATGGCAAAGGTTTCTCTGCTGCCATGAAGGCTGGAAATTATTATTTTTTTCTTTTAAAGCTGAGATTCTAATAAAATTGCTTGACTCCAGGAGCTGGGGCTTTATAAAAAAATACCACTTATTGCAAGACTCATGATAAAAATCATGAGAGTTAGCAACACTGTAAAAGAAGTTCTAGTTCAGGACCAGTGTATAATGGACACTCTTTGTGTGGGTTCCATACAGATCAGGGCCCGCTCCAGCATTTCTGCCGCCCCAAGCAAAAAAATAAAAAAAGCCGCGATCAGCGGCGGCAATTGGAAACAAACAAACAAAAAAAGCCGCAATTGGCGGCGGCAGTTCAGCGGTAGGTCCTTCACTCCAAGAGGGAGTGAGGGACCTGCCGCCCCCAAATTGCCACAGGTGCCGCCCCTCTCCCTTGGCCGCCCCGAGCACCTGCTTGTTAAGCTGGTGCCTGGAGCCGGCCCTGATACAGATACAACCCATCCAAATCTGAATTACCCAGACACCTCACTCTGCTTGCTGTCTACAAAGGCATTTGTTTGTTAGAACGAAAGGCCTTTTATTTGTTTGTGGATTGTAAAGGGTTTGCAAACCTACCCAGACTGTCACTGAAAATATTTGTTTTCTAAGTAGATGCACAACATGCTGTTATACTTTTACAGCAAGATAACTTGGGCTAAGAGATAGCATGCAGGCACTGATTTGTTTACTGTAATTCTTTCACAGCAAGTTGAACATGTGCTATTTTTTACATATTTTAATGTCAAAATAGATCATTTGGCAAAAAAACCAAAACAAATATGTGGAAAGAATGCTGAAGGAAAGAACTTCAATATGGGACCAGCTGTTTAAATTAAATCAGTTTTTATGCACCATAACTTTAACAGTGCCTTCTTAAAGTAATTTACTTCATTTTAGGAAGTATATTTGGAATCTTAGGACTCTCCCCAGAATGGTTCAAACAACAAGGTCGAAAAGGGCATACAGCACACATAACTGATTTAAAATGTATCCTGTTACTCACCCCACTCAACATGTATACAATAATTTGAGCCCACACCCTCATTAACACTGAGTAGTGTCTCTCTGCAAGTACAGTAGTCCCAGGGAAGAAGTAAGTTGGGATGACTTTTAGAGTAAAATACTATTAAATGAGCAGAAGGGTGGTAGAATCTGACCTCTTATTTGTTTTTTTGAAACCCATTATATGATAATAAACTAGTGACCCTGCACAGGCATGAAATAGAGAGTCCCAGAAATTTCAGAAGACCACTGGAGAACAGTTCTATATATATTACATGATTTCTCAGCTGATGATAGATATGCCCGACAGCAGTATTGAATTACCCACAGAGTAAGAGGCAAACGATTTATAGCCACTTAATACCCAAAAATGCACAGACAGACTTATCAAAATCCCCTAATTGTCTCACACCTGGGCTTACCTTTTAGCACTGTTGTGGAACTACCCTCCCACAAACCGATTCCCAAAATTGATTGTGATACTGATTTTGATTCACAGTACTGAGGATCAGATTGAGTCACAATATCTGGGACCAAATGCAGAAATTTCATTTGGATATGACCAGAAACCCCATTTTTGAAAAGGTGGATGACATTGACAATAGGAAAGATTTAGAAACTATTACTGTCTCTTCATTAATTGCCAAGATGCAATATTGAATTTGTGAATACTAAATGTAAAACTGCTATTGTAAAATTGGAAGCAAAGGTTTATTAGCTACTTGAAAATAGATGATACATCAATAAATGTATGGAAACAACTAAGTGTTATGATACTTGGCTTCTGTATATGGAATACTGGGATTTGGAATAAAATGCAATTTTTAATTGGCGAAACTGTTTAGAATAAGGAACCTCAAATTTGTACAACATATTTGTTGTTAACTATATGGACACCATATACTCCATAGGCCCAATCCTTCTCCCATAGAAATTAATTGGAAATTTGCCATTGGTTTTCTTGGGCAAAGGATAGGACTCCAAATGAAATGTTCTGCAGTTAATAACTGGATATCTTTCAGTAACAAGCACCACTGGATTTCAGATGGACAAGGACTTCAAGGATCCTGTTGTTCAAATTGCAAGGATTTTCACCGAGTCAGAGAATCCCAAATATATCCGCTGCCTCACGTATGTACTGTTGACTCACTGTGCCTCACTCAGGTCCACACTTTATCGTTCTGACCTGTTAATCTGTGTCAGTCCCCATTATGAGTCTCTCCATCACATCACTTACAAGTCTCCTAACCTCAACTTCAAGGTTCTTCTCAACTTAACCCCTCCCTACCTCTCCAGGCTCAGACTTTATCATGTCACCCCTGCCTCTTTCACTCTGCTAATGTTGTCAGCCTCTCTTCCCCCGTTTATCCCAGAAACACCTTCATGCTTACTTCCATGCCACCCGTCATGCACGGGACACCCTCCCCAAAACAGTCTGTAAAGCTACTGCCCTGGCCTCTTTCAAATCTCCCCTCAAGGCTATTTTTACCATGATGCCTATGGGAAGCTTCCAACTGATAACAAATGGATGCCAATAGCAGTTTTGATATCTGTTTTTAAAATATTTTGTAACTTATAGATGAAAATATTGACTTGGCTCCATCTAGGAGTCCACGTAGCTAGTCTAGATAACCACATGATTCACTGTTACAAGAGAGGGAGGACAAGGATATCTTCTGTTAATTACACTCACTTGTTGCATCTAGCCTTAAATTAAGTTTTATGTTTCTCAGGGCAGGTGCTTGCTTTTAAAATATGTTTGTACAAATGTCCCCCCTCCCCATCACCAGGGCCATGGGTGCTACTGTAAAACAAATAATAAACAACTTTCACCAAGGTCAGATTCCAACTACAGACAAACACACTGGTATGATTTCTATGACAGTATCAATTCTGGAGACCTCCATTTCCCCAAACTTGCAATTTACTGTAGTATTTTTCTTAACTTGGAAAAGTTTCGAAAGGAATTTAGGTTGTGATTTTCAAAGCTAAGAGATTCAGCTGTACGAGTCCTACTGAAGTTAATAAGCAATCAAATTACTTGCCAATCAAAACTGTAGGCTTTTAGGGCTTGATTTTACTCCCATTCAACTCAGTGGCAAAATTTACATAGTCTTGAATGTAGGGTCAGGAACTTAGACTGTAAAGCCCGGAGCCTCAGAGGTATTTGAGGATCTGAGCCTAATTTCTTTGGTGCAGGAACTGTCTTCATCCTGCAATTAGGGCAGCACCAAATACATTGTCAGCAGTTACACACAATAATAATGTATTGTACTGTTTCTACAGTCTGATTAACACTGATGAAGGTGCCATGAGGAAACATACATTTCAGAACATGCACTCCTTTCTTCATGCCATTAGCATTGTTTAGTTCACTCTAAAAACAAACAAGGAGGTTATGTCTGCACTTGGAGCTGCGGTGTGTTTCCCAGCTCTAGGAAACAGACTCATGCTAGCTGTCATGGAGCTAGTGTACTAATAATAGAGTGTAGCTGCAGCAGCATGAGCAGCAGGTATTGTAGCCACCCTGAGAATACCCATCCAAAACCAAAGGCACAGCTATCCAGGGCAGCTAGCCCATCTCGCGATTCTCACTGCTGCAGCTACCATCTATTTTTAGCATGCTAGCTCAATTAGAGCTAGTGCAAGTATGTCTCTGTGAGCCAATCACAACTCCAGTGCCAAGTGTAGACAGACCCTCAGCTTACTTGTTTTGCTCTTCATGGCATGCGGAACTCAATGTTGTTTCACTGATACTGTGCATTGGCTTTCAGATCTGCAAGCAGCCACAGTTCTTGTTTGCTTTGTGCCCTTCATGTAAACTGGGGTGTGAAAAGGCATCATAAATATTTCTTTACAATGTGGACACCCTGGTCACACAAGAAGTATGGGGCAGATTAGGGAATTGAAATCAGGTCTCTGGCATCCCCGTCTAGTATCTTAACTACTGGACTCTATGGGCATTTTTACTGAGCTCACATCCACACCACCATTGAAATCCACAGTTTTCTATGCCAAAGTTAACTAGCTACTTACCCAAGTTTCACAGTTTTGGTACAGAAGAATATTCAATTATTCATGTAGCCACCAGAGGGAGCTCAGAGGGGCCTATGAATGTAAAAGAGACACTGAAACTGGCAGAAAGAACCAGATTTAAAGATAGTGATTAACAGTATCATACTTTTTGCAACTTACCTAAGGCCACCCCTAATGTTAGTCGCTATTACTTATTTCTGTTCCTTTCTACATTTGGGATTCTATAGTTTTTGCCGTTAGTAAGTGTGACTTTTGCAGCACTTTATCTTAGGAATGTGTTAAATTTCACAAATTCAAGACTCTGCGAGACTGAAGACAAACTGAGTGTATGAAGCAGTTTGTTATGGAGCCAGTGGGCCTGGTCAAGGTATGTTGGCATTTTCATTCCATTTGGCCCAAAACAACCACACAATGTACTGATCTTCATTTAACAAGCATTTCCCAGGGCCAGACTAACCAAAACAGGCCCTTCGGATGAAGATACGTGATTGAGCCCCTGCATGACACAAGAGTCAGGGCCTGATTCTCATTTACAGTAAGACCCTTTTCACCACTCTTCCAACCTGGTGTAAAGGGGCCTCAGTGTAAATGAGACTCAGTCCTTCAAATGCATCACCTTCTCCACCCTTCCTGCCCCAGAGGCCTAGGTCATGCCAGTTAGGGGTGAAAGGTTCATTCCCATGGGTCTGAAGGAGCAGGGCTGGCTCCAGGTTTTTTGCTGCCTCAAGCAAAAAAAAAGGGGGGGGGGGGAAGGGGTCCCACGGAAAAAAAAAAAAAAAAAAAGCCGGAGTTCCGCCACCGAAGCAAAAAAACAAACAAACAAAACCCCCCAAAAAACGGAGTGCCTCCCCTTGAAAAGTGCTGCCCCAAGTACATGCTTGGAACGCTGGTGCCTAGAGCCAGCCCTGTGAAGGAGAGCAGGGAACATGCCCAGAACTGCTGCAAGTGTTTCTGGAAGGGAGTTGGGGAACTGTGGAGGGAGGATTCCTGTTAAACAGAAGGGCATAAGGAACTTGCAATGTGCTCCAGCCAGGGCCCTAATCAAGGAAAGATGTCTTGATTCCCTGCGGGCTGGTGAATATCCTCACTGAACACTCAGAAGCAGCTCGTACTCTGCACCGCACAGCAAGACAGCATGAGCAATAACCATCTACCTGTCACTGGTGGGCAGGATCTCCATGAGCATAGTGCTCCCTGTGGTTGCAGGTTGGTCAGCACTGGGTGAATCTGCCCTGATGTTTTCTAAGGGGTACCATTAAGCACTGCATTTCACTGGGCACTTGCTACTCATTCATTTCCTATTTGAATCCGCTCATTTAATTTTGCTGACAACTTGGTGTTAAGATAAGGCCCCGTGTGTAATAACAAACTAAAATTAAGCTTCAAACAAATTATCTTTTAGGATTTAGAAGAATCTTATCTAGTTAGGGATTAAGCCACACTGCTTGTTTTAGGGCTTTAGCAGGCAGTAGGGGATTTGCAAAAGGAAACTTTTTCAGGATGGTGCACAGCTACAATGCACAATAACTGGGGCTATGTGCATAATTCTCTGACTGCTAAAAAAAAACAACCCCAAAGGCACCTAAACATCTAAAGTATAGCTTGAACTGATTACAGACCCAATGCAGCTGCTGCATGTCATCAGCTGCTACTGTTAAAGCCGCAATCTCATTGTGATTAACATATTTCTTCTCTGCTTGCTGCATCTTTGCTTATCAGTACAATGCTTAAACTACTTAGTGAGCCTTGTGCTCCCCCTTATGCTAGCACCCATGTGGAGGTAGGGGGTGATGCTTTGTTAAATGTTACTCCACTACAAAGAGGACTCTACTAGATATTCCTCTTGAGCAAGGTTGTGAGAGAAAAGCAGCAGCAGCAGCATTCCCATGGGGGTCCCCTGGCTAAATAATGGGAACCTAGCCTAGAGCTGTTAGAATGGGAAGAAACCTCTGAAGAAATGTGTTGACCTAAAAGGTGCTGGCAGCTAATGGGCTAAAGTGTGGCTAGTCTGAAGCACTGACTAAAGCCTATGGGCCTGCTTCACTTCCTCCTTTGAATGGTACTTACTCAGGTAAGGCTTCTCACTGCAATTAATGGGACTACTTGTGTAAGTATTTAGTGCCAGGAATGGTGGTAGAATAGAGCGCCAAAGCAATACTTTGCATTGGCCAGTAATTAGTGCCTATATCTGAACATAAGGACAAGCAAGGAATAAGAAGCGTTCCCCAAACTGTCTTGTTCCCACTCACCCACATGTTACTGCGGCATATGTTGGCATAACCACACTAGCTTTGATCTCTCTAGCATGGCTAAAAAAACCTGTGAAGCAGTGGCAGCACGGGCTTCAGTGTAGACTGTACAGGCATTCTGGAGACCCTGGGTACATCCATGCAGTGCAAGTCTGTGCTGAAGGTGGTGCTGCCACATCCTCACTGCTGTTTAGATGAAAGTTAGGGCAGGTATGCCTACCCATGCTGCAGTCACACCTCTGACTGCAGTGTAAACGCAGCCTAAATGAGCTTATGGATGGAGTTCCTCTTTATCTTTCCCTCCTGTCCATTTCCCTCCTCCCCACTTAACCGGTTGTTCATGCTGGCAGATGAAACGAGTGGGAAGAAAGAACAAGCAGAAACAACCAGAGAAGCTGTAACTCCTACCAAGGGACAAATATGTGAGTGCCCACCAGTGGTGTAAATTAAACTGGTAGCCAGGAGCTCAAGGCCAGAGAGTCACAGGGAAGCACCTCCCAGATTTACTTGATTTCATGGCTTTTAAAAATGTTTTTCCTTGCAATTCTTGTTGTGCAGCAAATGCAGGGATCTGTGTAAAAATCTTCTTCACGGTCCTCACCAGAACTATGGAACAACTGAAGCACAGAAATCCCGTAAACACTCCATCTTAGATTTTCCATAAACCCCAGTGCTTTGTGGGATAGGACACTAGTCTTAGTAGGACACACCTCACCCATCCACCAAACCCTACTCACAGTATGGATCAGCAAGCAGCAATAGTTCGAATGTCTCTTTGCAGAACTGTCTCTAGTCCCAAGAGAACTACATGCCTGTTCCCTGGGAGGTGCCACAGGCTGGGCCCAATTAGTGATTCAGCTTTATTAAGGTTGCAGTTAGGCAAGGACTCACCAAAGCCCACTTTGCTCTGCTGATGTCCTCTGTATCATCTCTCTCACTGGAAAGGATCCTTGAGCGGAGTTCTAGCTGCTTGAAAATGAGCTCTTTGCTCTCTGAGAGCCCACTACTCCCCAAAATCCAAGTTCATGGATAGCTATGTGACTCCCAAAGTGTTACTAGAGGAATCATGAGTAAATAGACCATGTAAATGAATCTCTTAGGGCAACACTTTTCCCTTTTCACCAATAGAAGGAATAAAGAGCTCTTTTCCCTCTGGAGCTTCTGGCCAGGGGGCCAGGGCTGGTGCTACCATTTAGGCAAACTAGGTGGTTGCCTAGGGCGCCAAGATTTGGGGGCGCCAAAAAGCGGTGCCCCCAATTTTTTTTACAGTGTTCCTACGCCCCCTCCCCGAGCGCGCGGTCGCCGCTCCACTTCTCCCACTTCCCAGACTTGCAGCACCAATCAGTTGTTTGGCGCTGCAAGCCTGGGAGGGGAGGAGAATTAGAGCAGGGGCGGTGTGCTCGGGGAGGAGGCAGAGCAGAGGTTAGCTGGGGGGGGCGCCTCAGGGGGGGGGGGGGTGGCTGGGGGGGGGGCGCCTCAGGGGGGGGGGGGTCGGGGAGCTGCCGCAGGGCTGGGGGGCGTGCAAGGTGGAAGTTTCGCCTAGGGCGCGAAACTTCCTTGCACCAGCCCTGCAGGGGGCTAACAATCATGTAAGTTAGAACTGGGAAAGTGACCTGCAAGCGGAGATTCATCTAACTGCAAGCGGAGGATATACGTTTTTGGTAGATTAAAGGCTTCCGATAATTTGGAACACAAATACCTGATAATTCTGGTTCACTTTCTGATAGGTCAGTGTTACAGGCTGCTACAGATGCAAGGAAATTGAGAATGCTAGTTGACCCTATATAGTTGGTGTTCCCTACGTTGAATTAGATTAAGCTCAGAAGACATCTGAAAGTCTATGGAAGATCAATACTCTTCCCCCCGCCCCAAAAAAGATTTGAAAACCCCCCTTCTCCCTTTAGGGATCCATAGTTCCTTACATTATTTAACGTTGATATTGTGGTAGCCCCTAATGGCCACAAGCAAGTTGGACCCCATTGTAGGCACTCTACAGACACATAAACAGCAGTCCCTGCCCCCCAAACCATGGCCTTACTTATAGCAGTGGTTGTGGAGGCTTTTTCTTTACCTTTAACACATCTCTCCTCAAGCTGATGACTCTTTATGTTCAACTTTTAACATATAGTGCCTCATATTTTATATAAGCCCTTCCATGTGAGTGGGTATACAGCCTTTTGTATACTAGATGCTTTTGTATGAAAGACTTTCCAAAAACTGTACTTCAAACTAAGAACAACAGAGGGAGTGAATGACTCTGGTGAATCGCAGTGAGATACAAAACCTTTCACCAATAATAATTCTTTGCATTTCTCTAGCATCTTTCATCTAATAGGATCTAATGCCACTTGATAATGACTCAGGCTGATAATGACTGAATCACATCATCACGTATGGAGACTGATCTAGCTTCTCAGTTCTACAGCTGGTCTCTTTAGGTCAGGTCAGGGCTGAAGCACAGTGCTGAGAAATTTACACTGTTGCTGCTCACAATGGACCAATTCTGCAGATAATCTGAGGGCTTCTTTTTTCAGATCCATTAATCGATCACCTTTCACAAGCACTAAATTCACACGAAAAGATCTAAGAATGATAAATCTTGCTTTAAATTAGACAAAGATCAGAACTAAAGCCTTGTACTGACCCCGGAAGGAGACCGTGAGCCAGTGGAAGGAACAGAGGATGGGCAATATGATCACAGTGGCCTGCCCCTTTGAGGAGTTAGGTGGCAGTATGCTGCACAGGCTGGGAGTCCCCGGACTGTTTTTACATTCATCCTCAAGTGCACTGCACTCAGATGGGCTGCACAGCCTCCTTCTAAAGGGAAGAAAAAGTGAGGTTACTTGGAGAGTGTCAACTCTGCATAGTCCCACATGTGGGATCAAGGCATCTGCACCTGGAATCTTCTAGAGCAGGGGCGGGCAAATTTTTTGGCCTGAAGGCCACATTGGGCTTCCAAAATTGTATGGAGGGCCGGTTAGGGGAGGCTGTGCCTCCCTAAACAGCCAGGCGTGGCCCAGCCCCATATCCGCCCCCCCCCCTTCTTGCCCCCCCCTCCCCCCCCCCCCCCGGGACTCCTGCCCCATCCAACCCTCCCGTTCCCTGTCCCCTGACGCCCCCCGGGAACCTCCACCCCATCCACCCCTCCCTGTCCGCTGCCCGCACCCGGACCCCCCGCCCCTGACCGTCCCCCACCGCCTCCTCTCATTCCTGACTGGCCCCCGGGACCCCTGCCCCATCCAACCACCTCTTCTCCGTGACCGGAACCTCTGCCGCTGACTGCCCCCCACCACCTCATCCAACCCCTCCCTCCTTCCTGACTGCCCCCCTGCCCCCATTCAACCCTCCTGTTCCCCGCCCTCTGACTGCCCCCTATCCACACCCCCACCCCCGATCACCACCCCAAACTCTCCTGCCCCCTTACGGCGCCGCCCAGAGCACCAGGACAGGCAGCCATGCTGCCCGGCTGGAGCCAGCCACACCACCACGCAGCACAGAGCACCGGGTCAGGCCACGGCTCTGCAGCTGCACGGCCCGGCAAGAGCTCGCAGTCCCGCCGCCCAGGGCATTGCGCCGGCAGTGCAGTGAGCTGAGGCTGCGGGGGAGGAGTAACAGCAGGAGAGGGGCCAGGGGCTAGCAGGAGCTCAGGGGCCAGGCAGGAGGGTCCCGCGGGCCAGATGTGGCCTGTGGGCCGTAGTTTGCCCACCTCTGTTCTAGAGATCAGTGTCCAAAGGAGCAGCTCATTCACTCCCACTCACTCCCCTCCCTTCTGCAGGGTTCTGAGGGCATTAATGGGCGGAAGCCCCAGCTCTCTATCAGTCCTTCTAGCCATCAAAAGCGCAGTGAGTTTGGACTGATTATACACAGGGTCCTTGATGCTTCCACTGTCATTTTCTCTTTTCTTCTGCCTTTTCGGGGGTATTATTATTTGCAGTTAGATTGTGAGTTTCTAAGTAGCTTTTATGTATTGAAAAATTAAGGGTGCCCATATGGCATGGGTATCATCTGGGCCTCCAGGAACTGAAGGCCACCTCAGACCCTGGCTGACAGGGAGGCTGTTTGGGTCCAGTCAACCAAGTGTAACAATGTGTATAGGCAGCAGTGACTCTGGACAGGGCCGACCCTAGGGGATGTGGGGCCCAGGACAAATCAGCCTTCCCGCTAGTCTCCTCACCTGACGCGCCCGCCCGCCCAACCACTGCTCACCTCCTCTTGTCTGCCCGCCTGCCGCTCGCCTCCTCACCCGCCTGCCCGCTGCTCACCTCCCTGCTAGTCCTCGCCATCTGTCCGGGGCACCCCCCCCTCCATCCACCCGCCTGCCTGCCCACCTGCCACTCGCATCCCCTTCGCCTCCTCACCCCGCCCGCCTCCTCACCTGAATATTGTGACAAATGGCATCTCCATCGTATTTGGTCAGGACAAAGGGCTAAATATCAGGACAGTCCCGATTTTATCGACGCGCAGGGCCCACCAAAGTGCGGGGTCTGGGGCAGTCACCCCAATTCGCCCTATCCAAGGGACGCCCTATCCAAAGGTCACTCTGGAGACAGACCTGTAGCTAGGTAGCCTGTACAGTGAGAGCAGAATAGCAAGACAGAGTATCCTGCACCAGTTGAAGCAGTCCCTGCACATAATTTCCTGAGAGGACATGTCACTGATCCATTGGTAACCACCAGCCCGCTGTCTCTTTCAGCATTCAGCCAAGCAGGAGCGGAAAGGACTCCCTCTGCAGACAGTCAATGTCCTCTTTAGGCAGAGAGCTCACTGTTGAGTAACATAAGACCTATTCTACCCCTACCCAATCCAAGGTGAATATGTTATTTCAGCCACACTCCAAAGATTTTCTTACCTGAAGAGTGAAAGACCAGAGACAAGACCTGAACAGTTGTTTGGTGTGCAGAGTACATATTTGATGTGAATTCTTCTTTTTACCTCTCTTGAATTTCCATCTGTTTTTCCTGTACTGTTATGAGAATAATTTCTTACATTTGGTTGCAATGAAATTACTGGAGAAAATCCAAATGTATTTACACAGGGATTTGAATTCATTGTCATGGGAGGAAATGCAAATATTTTGGTGGTAAATGTCAAAAGACAAAAAAAATCTCTCTCGTAAAAGATGTAAATACAATCAAATGCTTTGTAGTCAGTTTATGAAGTTGAGTGTTATTTTGCTATTTCTGTAAGTTGTAAATACCAGTATGGTCCGCATAACCTTGCATGTTATTGAAAAGAGCTTAAGTTTGCTTTGCTTCTGTCTTTTGCCATGACCCTCAATATTGTATTTCACTGCACCTGCAGAAATGGATCTCATTTTATGTGCGTGCTTGATAAACCATTAACGTCTTTGTATGCGTATGTGTGAAAGAGTGTGTGGGTGTTAGGAAAGAGAAGGAGAAGCAGTAACAAAAGTAGGGAGAGAAAAACCTTTACGAAACCTTTTATCCCCCTGATTTTTGCAGTTGTAATACGGATGCAGCATCCAACATTGAATGTTTTAAACAATTTTAAAAGGAATATTTTTAGTTTGGGGTTTGATTTGTTTGATGCCAGAGAACAAGCTTAAGCAGCAAAATATGTTGTCTAAGAAGAAAGCAACACAGCCCACAATCAAAACTATGCACTCCACTTGAGGGGTGGGAAATGCACTAACTGGTCAGCAATGGGAGGGTACGTAGCATTTTGTATAGGCTAGTATATGATAGTATGTACATAAGTGTGTATGTAACACCCTTGATTGTGGGGGGTATCAGCAAAGACAAAAGCACAGAAGGTACATACCATTTGCCCTTCCTAGTACCCAAATTAAGCTCACAGAGAGAAGTGAATGCCTTTAGCAGAACTGTGTGATTGTTAGGTCTGCTACCTATTTGGCCTTTATGCCTAAAATTGTTTTCAAATTTGTGCTTATTAAACAATTGATTTTAAAACATTTTGGCACCATGAAAGATATGAAAGTGTAACATTACCTGCATATTTAGGTGAGGAAATGAGAAGCACTGGACTAAGTGATTACAGAATGACTGGCTTTCTACTTGCACTACATTACCTTTCATATTGCAAATATTATTTACTTTTGGCATGTGTTCTGGGACTTTTTTTGAGAGCACCGTTGATCCATGGATTTCTAGCATCTGTCTATTCCAACACAACATGGGTGTTGAATCTAATATGGACTGAACAGAACAGGAGTTAGTAGATACAATGAATACTTGGGCACACTAGGGGAACAGGGAGAAGGAGTCTAGAGACGAACAACAGAAAAGAGAGCAGAGGAATTAATCCCTAGTGAAGGCTTGCTTCCTGCATAAATATGCAATATTTCTCATTATGAAGATTTCTTGGGTTTTTGAATACCTCACTTTGCAATCCTCATCTGGAAAGTTGATTAAGATCAGCTCTTTCCCTTTTCCCATCTCAGCCCAGAATAGGATCACAGATCCCCAAAGGCCAAAAGTTATTGGACGGGCCCAAATAATTTTTTTAAACATTATCTTCTGGTTTTTGGTCTGTGCTTTGATTTATTTGAACTCCTCCAGCCACTCCTAGAGTTTCTATCTGAGAGAGACAGTTACTGCTATGGAATACTATGGGGAGAATGACAGTCGCTCCAGGCCCTGTGGCCCAAATCATTTCAGGGTTCGTAGCCTAATACATTAATCTTCTCTTTAAAAAAATCAACTTGTATCCAGTACTGATTATGGATCACATATTTAGTATGTTCTTGGTGAGAAATAATAGTAGCCCACTGCATTAGGTACAATCTGCAATTTCCAAACACTATCAAGATGAAATGCTCTATATGGTAATCAAAGACTCAGCCACTTAGCCTAGTTATATTAGATGGAATATATGGGCCAAAAGAATCAAAGGTGTTAATATGATCCTTTCATTGTCCATCATTAAACAGCATTAAACCAGGGTCAGGGTTTGGTTTACAGAGACCTAAGCCTGCTTAGTACCATGGCAAACACCATTAAAAGTATTTTTAACTTTTTATTAAAGATACAGAAAAGAAGGTGGGGAAGGTTAAAGCATTTGAAATATAGAGTATTAAGGAAGGCTTTCATTTTAACAACATTCCTTGCTTCCTTCCCTCTAGCTGGAGAGAGTTTTTAAAAGGAGCCCTCCCCCCACCCCTAACCACTTATTAGATGGTAATAATTGTTCTTTTGGGGGAAGAGAGAAGAATTGGCTGGAGCTGTTATTGCAAAACTCCAATTCCATTTCCTAAAAGACAAAACCAGACAAACACACACAAGAGGAGAGAGAAAAGACCAGCAAAGAAACAACATGGAGCTTCTGCCTCTGGTGTTGACTCCAATGCTTAATTTGTGCCAGGGCTTGCCAATTCATAGCCCCAGCACCTCTGGGCTTGCTGCCTGAGTTATGTAAAAATAAAAAGTAAAAATATTGCTTGCCCCCCAGCACCTCTTTTATTACAAATTAAACACTGGTTGGCTCTCATTTGCAGCCTCATCGTTGGAGTATAGTCTTGGCTGACTAAACAAAAGGCAAAAGGAGAGAGATAGGAAAAGAAAGAAAGAAAGCTGGGGTGAGGGGGAAAGGACATACAAAGGGGGATGTGTGTGTGTGTGACAAAATCTCACAACCCAGATGGTGTCTGGGATTTAGCTGAGGCTGGTCGGGTGGAGGTGACAATATCATCCAGGTTCCTCTCTCTCTTCCGCTCAGAACATCTCTTGGGATCAGGACAATGAAGGCCCAGTTTCTTCTACTTGATTTTTTTCCTTCAAAGTCTTTTCGTTTCATAGAAATGTAGGGCTGGGAAGGACCTCAAAAGGTTATCAAGTCCAGCCCCTTGCTCTGAGGCGGGGCCAAGTAAATCTAGACCATCCCTGACAGGTGTTTGTCCAACCTGCTCTTAAAAACCTCCAACAACAGGGATTCCACAATCTGCCTTGGAAGCCTGTTCCAGAACTTAACTACCCTTAACTATTAGAAAGCTTTCCTAATAACTAATCTAAACTCTCCCTTGCTGCAGATTAAGCCCATTGCTTCTTGCCATACCTTCAAGTGGACTTGGAAAACAGTTAATCACAACAGTCCTCTATAACATCCCTTAACATATTTGAAGCATGTTATCAGGGCCTCCTTCAGTCTTCTTTTCCAAAGACTAAACATATCTAGTTTTTTAACTTTTCCTCATAGGTCATGTTTTCTTAACCTGTTACCATTTTTGTTGCTCTTCTCTGGATTTTCTCCTATTTGTCCACATCTTTCCTAGAGCGTGGCACCCAGAACAGGACACCATACTCCAACTGAGGCCTCACCAGTGAGGAGTAAGAAGCCCAAAAAGGAGCCATGGGTGGAATAGCTCATTCCATCATTATTTTGTCCTCCAAGTAGGCCTAATTTCCAGCACACCAAGTTTGGTCCATTAATTTTCAGTCCCATGCTTCTCTTGTTTTCTTGGTGCAATTTTAACAATCCTTGAATTTTATCAGTAGGCCTTTTTATTTGGACAAATGCAATTTTTCTCTTTTGTACCTTTTCCCATCAACATTTGTTGTAATAAGTTAGTGATATTTTACGAACTTTCACTCACTTCTTACATTTAGCTCATCATTAGGCTAAATTTGTAAGCTCAATTATTACAACAGCCTTCCTTTATGTCCCACTATCCATCAACCTCTGGGCACACCACTTCACCACCCTGGCAGGAACAGAAGTATATGTAAGGCTTGCTGTCATCAGCATACAGCTGCCATTGCAGCCCATACTTCCTCCAGGCTGTTTTCCATTAAACATGTGAAGTCTGGAGCCATATACTTAACCAATAATGGATGGTAAATACTTTATTAACCACTGACCTTGCATTTACCAGAATGAATTAGAGAAATAATTGCAAGAGAACTCCTGCAGCTGGAGGATGATTCAACTCTTGATAGGACTGCTGAGTTAGTTAAAAGAATTGAAAAAGCCATTGAAGTTAGAAAATCACCACTTCTCACACAATCCAGCACTAATGTGCCAGCAGGAAATAGAAATGATATTCAGAGGGGAGAAAAAAAAGCCCCAATTGCAAATGAACAGAAATGCAGGCTGCATTACCAAAAGCAAAACACAATTATTTCAGCATGGTGATGTCAGTCTGCCCAAAATGCCCTTCAAAAATGCAAATGGCAAACAATGGACTGAAAAGGGCATTCTGCTAAAGTGTGCAGATCCTGCACAGATTAATTATCCCTTAGGGTGACTCTGAAGAGGAAAGTGACGTGGATTTCGTTCTCTCTGTGACCTCAGGAATAAGTAGAGGCCCGACATGCACTGTAATTAGCAGCTATGCAGCAAAAATATTTAATAGACTCAATCTGCATATTCTGTCATTCCTGAACTTTCAGCTTTATTTAAAAGCAAATAATGTAGGCTCCTGTCACAGGAGTCATTCACTGCTGGGGTGCCCCCTCCTGGCTGCTCTGGGAATTAGCTCCTTCCAGGTTTGACACTCCCTTCCGTCACTCATTTGTATGCCCCACAGCCTCTCTATGCAACTCAGAGTGTTCACTCTTTGTGGCTTGGCCCTCCAGCCAGATCACTATGTGTTTTCCTCTTTCAAAGGGGAGTAATCAAAGTCTCTCTCTCAGGTAGCTTTCCTATTCAATGCCCTGACTGTGCCATTTACCCGGGGGATGGTAAGGGAACCCAGGTGGGCCCACCTGCCCACTACTCTGGATTCCAGCCCAGGGACCCTACAACCTGCAGTCAAGGTCTGCACTGTCACAAACCTCACTGCTTTTCCCAGGACTGCTTTGTACTTTGTCTGTATCAGGCTCCTTCTTCACCCTCCTCTGGGTATACCCTTCCCTCAGGGCCAGGATCCCAGGGCTTCTATTTGCCTCCTGTTTTTTTCCTTTCCCTCTCTAAGCACAGGGAGTGACTACAGGCCTTCTGTTCTCAGCTTCCTAGCTTTGTACCAGCCCAGCCTACATCTGCTCAGCTGAGCTTTATCTTCCATTAGGGTTTGTACAGCGATCCTAATTCTCCCCCCGGCATGGCCTACTAGGTTAATTTGCCCCTTCCAAGCAACCTTAACCCTTCAGGTGAGATGTGCCCTGAGCACCGCATCACAGCTCCCCACACATCTAGCCTGTCACTAACTCTTGTCACTTTTTCCTCCACATTTCGAAAAACTGACCCTTCCTTTCCCTCCTATTGACTGAAGCACTTCTCTACTGCCTGGTCATCTCTAGTCTTGTCTACTGTAGCCTCCTTCTCTCCAGTCTCCCTTAGGCCCTTATTGCTTCCTCTCAATCCGTCAAAAACATTACATTCCTTGTCTACCAGTCAGACCACAGCACTCCCATCTTTGGATTATTCTAACAATATCAAGTCCTTAAACATCCTTGCCTTCAAGGCCCTGCATAACATCTTGGCTCTCCTTTCCTATGATGTTCCCTCTGGTCATTTTTCACTCTGAACAAGGATACCAACCTCAACAAGCCCTTTGGCTTCTTTTTACATGACAGTCTTTGTACAGTCTTCTGTGGAATGACTCTCATTCCCCGTGCGCCAGGCCACCGCTTTTCCTCATTTAGAGCCCTCTTGAAGACCCATTTCTTCAGTGGGGAGGAGGGATTGAAAATATTAGATTTAAAAAAATTATCTAGGCCAGGAATTCTCCAAATGTTTCATAGTGTGGACCTCAACTTAAAAGAGAGGTTGTCTTCTGGACACCTCTCTTCCCTTTCATTATCTCAGAGAACACCTCCTCCCATATTTATGATTCTTGATGATTTATGAACAGCAATTGGTTACATGGAAAAGTAATAGTAGGAAAGTGCCTCAAGTATTCTGTGCTGTCTATTCATGTGATGAAGCAGCTGGAAACAAGGAGGAGGAGCCAGCACCATGTGACCAGTCAGTATTTTCATAGCTTTCAAGGACAGAAGGGAGCATTAGATAATCTAGCATGACCTCCAACCTTTGCAGACCACAGGTGATCCATGGATTTGAGAGCCATTGATTAGGGATGATTCCTTCTTCTAGGTTTCTCAGCTTGGGACTTTCAATACCAGGTAAATGAAAAGGCCCTAAAGCTAGTACCTGCAGTGAGAAATAGGAATAGAAGCCTTAGAGAAAGACTTTAGGAAACACTAGGCAGCAGGATCTGATTTTTGGGAAAGAAATAGCGAGCCCACCGAAGGAATGTATAAACTGTGGGGAAAGACATGTTTTGATTTAATCATATGCTCAAACTGTGATGTTGCTTTAGTAAACAAGGCCCCAAAGAGTGGTGGTGTTTGACTTGCAAGCCTCTGGGGACAGCTTTTGAGAAGACAAGAAGGGAAAACTGAGGCAACAGCACAGTCTGACAGTAGCTCAAATAAAATCTTGTTTGATGTAAAAGGGTATGTCTGCACCCAGCCGCTAGTTCAGCGGCTGGCAATCGAAGTTCTGGGTTCGACTTATCGCGTCTTGTCTGGACGCGATAAGTCGAACCAGGAAGTGCTCGCCGTCGACTGTGGTACTCCAGCTAGACGAGAGGAGTACCGCGGAGTCGACGGGGGAGCCTGCCTGCCGCGTGTGGACCGAGGTAAGTTCGAACTAAGGTACTTCGAACTTCAGCTACGTTATTCACGTAGCTGAAGTTGCGTACCTTAGTTCGATTTGGGGGTTTAGTGTAGACCAAGCCTTAGATATATTGTCTTTGAATCACTCCTGGTTGTCTCCCCCAGCCTTCCTATCCTCAAGGCTGGTAGAGGAAAAGCCCCTGGTAACTTCAGTTTCTTTAGTATGGTAATCAGTTTTTGTTCTGTACCATTGTTCCTTTCTGTAGGAGCTTTATACACTGTCTCCATCTCTGCTGAACACTGAGGCAGTTTGTGGTACTCTAAGTCTGATCATACATTGTAAGGGACTAGGGCATAGACAGTCTTGCTTAACAGTCACAGCTGGGCTGGAGTCCACAGTAGTCAGTGAGCAGGGGTCAGAGACTACTAGAGGCAGGTTTAATAAGCCAGAGTCCGTGTCAAAGTCAGGCCAGCATCAGAGACCAGAGATTGTACCAGGCTGTAATCAGGAGGCAGGACTAAGGGTCAGAGTCAGAGACCAGTGGTAATACCTGGCTAGAGTCAAACATCAGGCAGTGAGGTGTGGAATCACAGCAGACCCAAAGTCTGTATCATTGCCTAGACAACTTTCTGGGCCACTCTCCAGGGTTAAATAGGGTGGTTGGCCAATCAGTGGGCTGCAAAGTACTGTCACACTGGCTCTCTTGGGTGGTACTTCCTATGGTGCCTATTCTCCACAGTGCTATCTGTTTATAGCACCATATGAGCTCCTGGGGCCACTGTGGGAATGTCAGCTGTCCCAGCCTCTACAGTGCTAAGTTCTAGTCCCCACATCCTTACCTACATAATCCTAAAGCAAATTGAGCTATGTTTGAAAAACTGAAGGGGGTGGGGGGAGAGACAGAGTGTCTCTAGAGTTGCCTCAGAAAAATGGTCAGGTTTTTGGATATGATGTATTTAATGATGACATTCCAACATTTATTCTTGTTATATCCAAATAATTTAAAAGAATATAATAAAATTCAGCAAGTCATAAGAAAGAGTCAATTTCAGATACAAACACCCATAAGGTTATTTTAGAGTTTGATTACTACTATACCTCTTAATTATAAATGTATAAAGTCTACTTAACTATTTTACAGTTTGAAAGTTCAGATTTTTTTGATTTTTTTAAAGACAGAAGAGGAGTTACATTTAATGCTAACTGAATTGATCAGGAAATAGTAGCTGCAATATACATGTGATAACACTAGGGTGGGTGTGAGGAAAGCGTGTGAAGGAACAAGAGAACAGCAAGATGAGAGAGAGAACAAGAGAGCTGAATAAAGAAAGCACCTTAAGTCTACTCATTTTTCATTACTGCAGCCAAAATACAACACTGGGTCTTTCTGCACAGAGTGAATAATAGAAATCAGAGATGGAAAAGATTTGTTAGGTCAGCTAGTGTGTCCCCTTGATGGTACAAGATATATTGCTTTCTCCATTCTTGTTTTAAATATTTTAAGTGGTAGCGTTTCCACCATTACTTTTGGGAGCCATAGCTACTACCTATCATCTGGTCAACATGCCTCCCTTAATAAGACTCTAATGCAGGGTCTGTTACATGCTTCTTAGCACCGTGCTTTCATGCAGACATAAGCAAGAAGCAAATCTTTATTTAAAGAGCTACTGGCTTCTGGGTCCGTGTCAATTTCTCAGCCCTTTCCCATGGTTCTTTTAGCACACACTCAGTTTACTCATTAGTACGTTGTCATTGTGGACCAGCTGCACATATGGACACAAGGACTGGCTTGTCCTTAATGTTTGTTAGTAGTAGAGAACAGACAAAAGATTCTTTGCTCTGCAGCTGACACGAGGAGAGTTGAGGTTACTGAATCACACATGTAGGATGTCACTCCCATGCTGTCTTGCTGGAGCTCTGGTGTTTCTGCACTGGCATAGATTGCGGATTCAGCTAACGACATTAATCATAAAGAAAGACCACAGGCTCAGTTCTGTGGCTAAGGCTCGGCCAGGTTTATTGTCAATAAGGCACAGTCTCAGTACCCCATCCAGCCAGTCACATGTACACTAACCCATGTATGTTGGTAACAATGTATCAGCTCAATCAACGCAGTATTGACTCCTAGGCCAATATAAAGCTGCCCCTCCTACCACTCTCCTTTTCTACATTGATACAAACAAGTTATGTATTACATTTCAGATGTTATCAGTTGCCATCCTTGTACCTTGTATCTGATAGTCAAACAAAACAGCCTCATCCATTATCCTATCATTCCATCTTTATCTTGCAAGGGGCTGTGTGTTCCTGTACCATTCTCTTAGGAATATGTTTAGGTTTGTTAGCTGGTACCTAGTGCTTACTATTCTAACAAGGCCTACTTTGGTTCACAGCCTTACTGCGGTTCATACTTTTAGCCATGCGTAGGGCTCCATCCAGGCCTACAAGATGTGGGCTCTATTATCACTTAAGCCTGAAGAACTCCAGTGTTTTGTTGGAAATATTCCTTGGAAAATCAAGCTGGGACATCGTTACCTCACCACCTCATACTGGGTGCTTCAACTTTCTGAGCAAAACCCCCGTCATTTTAACATACAAAGTGCATCATTATTTGTCTCATTAATTACTTTTTATTCATATAATTAAAGAGTACATATGTGTATTAGTAGCACAGATTGTCATTATCTCCTTACCAAAAAGAGCTAAATGTATATACAGCCTTAAAATGCTCTTCCATTGTAGCCTGCATACCGTATTAAATGTATTTTATATAAATTACTGCATTTTACATAAGTTTATGCATTTTAAAATACATAAAAACTGTACCAAATGGTATGCTGTGTTATCCTTTGCCAGTGTCCTTGTACTTTCCCGATGTTTCTGATAGTCTCAGTGAAATGATGGGGTATGTGTAATTTATTTACTACTCAAAAAACAAAGTTATATTACAGAATATAGGCAATGGAGATAATATAGTAGCTGTATTTGGATAGACAGAAGAAAACTTGCAGTTTATTTTATTGAAGTTTTGCATTTTATGTTTTAGACGCTTGGTTACTTTCACAACAAAATCCAACACCTCCTTTTACTCCCTTTTTTCATTTCAGTTTTTAACGGTTGTGTTACAGATCAGCTCCTTAGAGCAGGAACAGTGGAGACTAGGAATTTCAAGGATCCTTCCCAGATATTAATTTATTTAACAATGGGAGGCTTAATGTGATCCCTTTTCTTCATTCACTTATTTCCCTTCAACCTCCCTCCTAGTTCCTTTGATCTCACTCCACCTTTGGACACTATTCAACAGAAAAGGTAGGCCACCTTCCAACTACACACTCACTGCAGAAGCTGTGAAAGGGATGATGATCTCAGCTCTCTGGGCAACCAACCTATTCAGCAGAAACATCAGTCTACCCAAATAATCTGTTTTCATCATTCTTCGGGTCCCATGGGAATGAGCTAGCCTCTGTAGATCACTTTGTCTCTGTAGCCATGGTTGTAATAATAGGACAATGTTAATTTCACTGACCCTGATAACTGAGCGTGAAATCCTCTTCCTTACCCACAAGTAAGTACACCCCACTCCCCCCACCCCAAAAAAAGATATAGTCTCTTGCCATTGGGGGGGGGAGGGGGAGAATTCCTGACCACCATCATCTCTCTTAAAATCAGGTTGTGGGTTTCAGGATTCATTTTTATTGCCTGTAAGTTTTCTCATTTATGGTTCTTCCCAAATGCGTGATACGGACCGTGGTCAAAAAGGCTGGTTATGTATACAATACTGGCAATGATCCCTGAAAGAAAGAGTTAGCACACTGGGAAATGATCCTCTTGGGCAGAAAACAAAAATGTATTTACATTTTCATACTAGATACATATAGTAGAGCAGCTACATTGTGTACAATGTTTTCTGACAGCTCCCAAATTTAAAGAGCCATCTACATTGTGGCTGTACCAGTACAGATACATCTTTAATCGATAAGGCTTCATAAAGCAAGCTGGAATAATGGAAGAAATGTGGTTGGCTGTCAGCCATGTGGTTATCATATCTTAGTCACATAGGACCTATTAGTTTAGTCCTAGAAGAGCTATTAATACAACTACAAAAGATCTGCCTTTAGCAACGAAAGGCCCAATCATACAATCCTCAGCTCTGACTGAAATCAATGGGAATTGAGGACCATTAGCACCATGCAGTCGGAGCGCAGTACCTCAGAAGACAGGATCACTTAAAGCCTCTCCACATCTTTTATATTTAGATAAAATAAAACCTGGGATTATCAGCTAAGTGGAAAATATTCTTAAATGAAATTTACAAATGTCAATAATATGAACTATTTTTTTGGCAGGCCAGTAATGTTTTGATTTCATATGATCTAGAACATTTTCGATGAAAGCAATGGCGCTTCAGGTCATGGATGGATTATTATTTCAAGGAGAGGAGTTGTCACATCCTAATCCGCTCATGCGGTATTGCTTACATGCTGGGCATCTTTAAACCAGGAGTCAGCAAGAGACATTTACATTTGTAATAACTGGGCATGTTGCTACTTATCCAGGATGAGAAATGTTAGGCTCAGTCAGAGCAGCGAGGCTGTGATAACCTTGCCTGGGGAAGGATATTGACCTGTTTCATTTGTTCAGCTTACTTTACAAAGCCTTATAAATTGCATAGCATGCAGCAAAAAGTCTCATGATAAAGTAGAAAATTTAATATGTGAATCCAAGATGAAAATGTAAAGTGACATTTGTAGTGATGAGTCAGAGAAGGACTCTGCTATAATACAACTGTCTCAAAAGCATGTAGAGAGACAGCCCTCCACCATAAGGCTCTGTTCATGTGACTGAACGCACAGTCCCTCTCTGTCATCTTGGAAGAGTAACTATGCATGGAACGACTGACCTATTTGTGATGATGAATAAGGATTATAGCCTGCATTCACCCAAAAATGAGTTTAAAAGACTGCTAAATATGGTTTGGTTCTGTATCCAATAGAGCTCCCAGAGCCTTTTGTCAGTTGGATAGTGTGGGGTGATCTAAGTGAAAATTCTTAGCTAGCACTGTACTTTTATTGCTAACATTAGCACTAATCTGAGGCAGCTACAACTCCATTGACTTCAGTGGACATGGTCATACCAGAGGAGACTATGGCTTTCACATGGTGGGAGGATCACCCAAAATACACCTTGCAGTTTTCAGAAATCTAATTTAGGAGATGAAGAACTTTATGAAATGAAATACTCTCGTTATGTATGGAACAGCTCCAGCACTGGCAACACCAATACAGGCTTCCCTGCACTGACCCATAAGTATGCTTCAATCTAGGTTAAGCAGGACCTCCTCTAATGGTATGTCTGCACTTACCAGGGATCGACGCTGCGGCGATCGATCCACCGGAGGTTGATTTAATGGGTCTAGTGAAGACCCGCTAAATCGACTGCAGATCACTCTCCCGTCGACTCCAGTACTCCACCGGAACAAGAAGCATAAGGTAAGTCGATGTGAGAGTTTCTCCCGTCGACCCAGCGTGGTGTAGACACAGCAATAAGTCGACCTAAGCTATGTTGACTCCAGCTACATTATTCACGTTGCTGGAGTTGTATAATTTAGGCCATCTTAACCTTGTAGTGTAAACCAGGCCTAAGGGTGAGAGAGTAGTTCAGTTTCCATACTCATTAAAATCCTTGGCACACTACTGAGACTGCCAGTAGAGGTGTGAGTTAGTGCCAGTTAGAGCGTTTGTATTTGTGAAACAGATACTTATGAGCTACAAATTGAACTAAGACCAGCTGAGTTCAGATATGCCAGGAAACAACTATCAGCCACTTTCAGTCACTATTGACCTGAAGCTGTTGGGAACCCATTATCTAGAAGCGAAAGGCCCTTTATTTCATTGCCATCCAGTCACCCACAGTGATTTTTTTTTTAATCCATGCTTTCTCTCTGAAATCAACAGGAAGATGTCAAACAATTTTTAACTTTCCCTCTCATCTAGTATCAATATGAATTAAAACAATGACCTTTGTTTTATTATAAAGAACAAAGAGATGCTGCCCATCAATCACAAGGAACCAAGATGACCAAAAAATGTTTTTGAAGGTTGATGTCAATTTATACAATTCATCAACAAATATGTGCAGTTGACTTTACTCTTAAGTATCATTACTGAAATGTTAGGTTTAGAGGAAAGAATAGTTTCCATGTTTGACATTGGTTTTTCTCCTCTCTTGTTTCTATGAGGTGTCCAATCTAATTCAATTTCTTAGGTAAAATTCACATAGCTGTCTTAGATATCAGAATTAATCCTAATCCATTGCACACTCCTCTGAATAATTAAAGGTTTTAAAATGTCTTTAAAAATGGTAAAATGGACATGTCATGCAGTTAACCAAGTCATTGCAATCCCTGGTTAATATGCAAATTCTAAAAGTTCAGAAAACTTATTACTAGTTCCACAAGTGCGCCCTATTTTTGGAGATGAATAATCTGTCTTTTTGTTGTTGTTTCTGATAAGTGAAAATGTCTCATTGTACATGAGATTCACTCCAACAGCCTTCATAAACTCAAGTCAACAATTATATGTTCAAATATCTGTGTGTTTCCTTTAAAACTGGAAGCAAAGAAAAAATCTCTTCGATCCGTTGACACAGCTGTGAAAGAGCGAGGTGCCTGCACATAGATTTCTTTAAATATTCTAAAGAGGTTCTTCTCGTTATCCCACTGGTATATCTGGGAGAAGGTGTAGTCACTTCCTAGAGCTAGGTAGTGATTATTCTTAAAGGAGAAAGGCTGCAGTGTCATTGCCCCTCGAGACGGGAGAGCCTGTATCTCCACAAACTGCTTGCTATTCCACTTCATGACTCTGGAGTCACCAATAAACCTTGTGAGCGTAATGTACAGGCTGTTTTGCATCCTGAAGCTCTTCACAGCCAATACATCCTCCATGTTGGGGATTTCACTGTGTGGGACAAACTTTTTTGAATTTTTGTTCCACTGAAGTATAATGGGAACTTGTGAGCGGCTTGACAGGATTAAATGAGATTTTCCATCTATATCAACAAACTCAGCATCTGTGTCCCTGAACCACTCATGCAGGGACTGGTAAGAGTAGAATCCTTTGTTATTCCATTTATAAACGGTTGACAGACCAGCTTTAGAGCTATCTGCTATGACAAAAAACTTTTCGCTGTCTATCTGAAACAGCTCTATATCATTTGGCTTGGAAATTCGAGACACTTCTATGTCCTGGAATTTGACAAACTTTGTCCAGCTTTCATCATACTTGTAGATGTGTGAGCCACCGAAGAGCTGTGCCACCACCACAAAGACCTGGTCATCGATCAGGATTGCTTTGCATCCCACAATGGACTGACCTGTTGCTCAAACAAAAAGCAAAAAATACTAGTACAGTACAATTCAACCACTCAAACAAAGAGAGAGATTTACTAAGTTCCCTCTTCCTTTATCCCTCATTTTGTTGTCTTCATTGCTGCCAGTTTCTTTTCATATTCTACATGGCAGCATGACACAGTGCTTTCAATCATACTGCATGAGGCATATCACATTTTTTGATCCAACAACAAGTGAGGAAAGACCACTTCAGATGTTAAGGAACAGCAGGGTTTTCAAGCAGTGAAACCCTTGGCTTCAGGAGCTAAGATATTGGTTGCTGGCTATGTATATTGGAGGGGGAAAGCTAGTAGAAGGAATTGTGATAGTGACCCTGAGAGGAAGCATAAAGATAGTTTCTTGGGCACAGAATTCGCTGAAGTGGCAGACTTGGGGATTTCTGAGCAAGGAAACTGCCTGCTGTTTGTTTCCTCTGTCTCCTCTGTGTACATTTTTTGTGAATAAACAAAAGTACACCAAGAACACACCTGACGCATATCGCTGATTTCTCATCCAAATGGAATCACCCTGGCAAGGCCCTGAATTCTGACTAGCCGTTCAGGCCAAATGGGGCAACCCTAAATTCTTAAATCAGCTTTCCATTCTTCTTGGGTTACTATTCACCTGTAATGCGCCAAATCTGCATTCCTGAAACAGCGCTGTTGTTTCAAGGCCTGTCACTTCAGCACAATGAAGCCAGTTGGTCCAATGACATGAAGTCTTTGAAATGTGCACATTTGGAGTGTGAGCATGTGTATTCTGAAGCCCTATTTTAACATTGTGAAATTGAGGTAGGTAGGTAGGAACACTGCTTTGTGATAGGTTAACACGTGCCCTTTGTACCTTGTCTCCTTATGCTGCTACTCCTAATCTATTTTTTTCTTGTGAAATCCCTTATTCCCCCAAAACTGTAAAGTCAGCAAAACATAATCACTTATATTCGACCTCAATATATTTCTGTACATATTGTATAAAGCTATAAGATAACTTTGAAGAGAATTCCCCCACATCCTCTCTAAAAGGAAATATTTTACTTCTGCAACAGCAACATATACTCCAGGGGGAATTCTGCACCAAAAATTTGAAAAAATTATGTGCCAAAAAATTAAAAATTCTGTGCATAATATTTTAATATTCTGCAAAATTCTGCATATTTTATTTGTCAAAATAACACAATAGAATCATACCAGTTTCAATTATTTTAGTAATTTATTTCAAATACCTGTCAGCAAGTATGTCTGTAACAATACAGAAAACAAAAAAGATTCAGGAAATGTTTTTTGACAAATAGATTCCTTACTAGGCATATTAATACAGAAATCTGAGTAATAATTCATTTAAACTACAATACAGAACCATATTTCTCACACCCCTCAGAAGCAGTGCAGGGGGAATCAGGGGTAACAGAGGAGCTGAGGGAGAGGGAAGTAATTGCTGGAAGGAGCCTGGGTGTGAACTTGGAGGGTTGTTGGGTTTGGGTGGGAAAAATATGGAACAGGTTTTGGGAGGTGGGGAGGGATTCTTAGTGAGCTTCCAGCATGCAGACCCTGGCTGACCCCTAGTCTCTCCCACTCAGTCAGGCACATCTGCCCCGTCCTCATGTGTCTCTGTGCCCCCACTCAGGCACCTTGCTGTCCCTATGTGGCCCTGCACTCCCTTCCCCTGTCCCCTGCGCCTCCACTCCCATTCAGCCCCTGCCCCAGTCTGTCCTCCCCCACTAGCTCTAATGAGCCCCTGTCTGACCCCCCCAGCAGCCCCATGCTGTCTGTCTCCCCATATCACCTATCTCCTGACCTGGCACAACAGGTCCTGTGAAGAAGGCACTACAGCAGGGGTGAGCAAACTACGGCCCGTGGGCCGTGTCCAGCCCATCAGACCTTTTAATCTAGCCCTCGAGCTCCTGTCAGGGAGCAGGGTAGAGGGCTTGCCCCGCTCCAGCACTCCAGCTGGCTCCCAGAAGCAGCAGCATGTCCCCACTCCAGGTCCTACACATAGGGGCAGCCAGGGGGTTCCGCATGCTGCCCCTGCCCCAAGCTCCGGCTCTGCAGTTTCCATTGGCCAGGAACTGCAGCCAATGGGAGCTGCAGGGGCGGCACCTGTGGACGGGGCAGCGCGCAGAGCCGCCTGGTCAGTGCCACACCTCCATGTAGGAGCCAGAGGGGGGACATGCCACTGCTTCTAGGAGCTGCTTGAGGTTAAGTGCTGCCTGGAGCCTGCACCCCGACCTCCTCCGGTGCCTCAACCCCCTGCCCCAGCCCTGATCCCCCTCCCACCATCTGAACCCCTCGGTCCCAGCCCAGAGCACCTGCTTGAAACCCAAACCCCTCATCCCCAACCCCACCCCAGAGCCTGCACCCCCAGCCAGAGCCCTGACCCCACCACACACACTCCAGCCCCAGCCCGGAGCCCAACCTCTCAGCCCCAGCCCGGAGCCCCCTCCCACACTCTGAACCCCTCATTTCTGGCCCCACCCTGGAACCTGCACCCCCAGCCCAGAGCCTGTACCCCCTCCCACACCACAACCCCATGCCTTAGTCCGGAGCCCCCTCCCATACTCTGAACCCCTCTGCTCCACCCCCAGCCCACAGCCCCCTCCTGCACCCCAAACCCTTCATCCCTGGCCCCACCCCAGAGCTCGCACCTCCAGCCGGAGCCCACACCTCCTCCCGAATCCCAATCCCCAGCCCTGAGCTCCCCCCACCCACACCCCGAACTCCTCGTTTCTGGCCCCACACCAGAGCCCGCACCCCCAGCCGGAGCCCTCACCCCCACCCCCAATTTCGTGAGCATTCATGACCTACCATACAATTTCCATAGCCAGATGTGGCCCTCAGGCCAAAAAAGTTTGCCCACCCCTGCACTATAGGCTCTCTCTCTTCCCTAGCTGGTCAGGAGTGGCTGCTCAGTTCTAGCACCACAGCGCCCTCTGCAGCAACTTTCTGGCAGAAGCTATTTTCTGCAAAAAAAAATTTAATATGCACAGCCCTGAATTATGCACGCACACAGTGGCACAAAATTCCCCCAGGAGTAAACATAAAGAAAACTAATTCAAATTTGTCAAAATACTGCTCTTCCTTACACCTGTGCAGTCCCATTGATTTCAGTGGTGTTGCACTGCATTTATTTTGCCATGTAGTAGTTTGTACATTTGAAGGTCAGCATGAAGGCAAGATGAACTTTCTTGAGCACATGATGCCAACTGAACCCTAATGTTAATCTTCTAGATGAACTGTACGTGGAAAAGCCAGATAGTGCATCAAGAGATCCGTTTGGGATTTCACACTTTTTGGATAAAATTAATTCTATTAGAATGGATAAGTACTTCAAAAGTTATACTAATATTGTGCCTACATAATCTGCCTACTGCAGGGCCCTTATACCATCATCTGAAGCATTTAGTGCTGGCCACTGTCCGAGACAGGATACTAGACTAGATAGACCTCAGGTCTTATTGAACATGGCAGTTCCCATGTTCCTGTACACAAGCTTGCAAGCTGTTCCACAAGGGCAACCCCTGTGTGGAGGCCCAGCTAACTTTAGAGGGGCTTGCAGGGATAGAAGGGCCCACTCATGAAGAACAATTTACAGGAGCAGAACCCACCCATGTCTATCCTGTGCTTTGCTGAAGGCTAAATATCACAGAGACAAATGCCAAGCTTGTGTACTCTGTTATGGTAAGAGCTGTATCCTACTAGAACGATATGGCTCTCTAAGCAATCTAGTCCACATTATGGCCTTGGTCCATTGACTTCAATGTGGGGGTTCAACAATGGTGGAATGATAAGAGGATATAGCATCAAGTGGCCACTCCATGATGTATCAGTGAATTCCATATTCCAACTCTTCCCTTCTCCCATTACACTCTGATGATACCACCACTTCATGTCTAAATCCGATATATTCATATGTGTACCTGTGATGTTGTCATAACTTCTGAAATTCATTTCAATGTGATCCCATTCCAGTACCATGCAGTTCTCCATGCTAGGCTGTGCAATGGCTACATACACATCGTTCTTAGAGTTGAATGTATCCACTGAAACTGAGTGGTATGGCAAAATCTGATGAACAACAAAATCTAGAAAGAGACATTTAAAAAAATTACAATAAATCCCATGTTTTAAACACAAAATAGTTGACACATGGTTCCTGTTTTCTAATCAGTACTATTGGAAACTATTTTAGGAACAAGAACTCTGAATTTAGGATTAAGCTTGTAACAGCCCTAACACAAGGAGTGTCACTGAGTAACAATTAGGCATGCAGCAATAGGGAGAATAGTTTGCTGCTCTGTGCAGTTTAAATTTCCCTTCCAAAATTCAATTCACAAGAAGATCAAGACATGTCATTGGTGTTAGCTGCAAAATCTGCATTCGATCTTGCGTGATATCTGTGAAATCAGACCACTGACTTGCCTAGAAAGAAAGCTAGAAATTGTACTAAATGTCTATGAGTAGAATGTAAAGTGTGAAATCATGGCACCACTGACGTCACAGGAATTTTGCCATTTATTTCAACAGAGTCAGGATTTCACCCAAAAAACCAAAACTCCACGTTCAACAGTAACTTTTGGTCACTTATTGCTACGCACCACATCTTAAAAAAATCTCGTTATTGCACATGTGTATCTGAAGTTGAAATTGAGCCCATAGTCTCCATTTGCAACCGTTTATTTATTCAACATAGACATTTCTGCACATTTCCAATTAAAGCAGACAAAGTGAATTCCTTGGGATAACCCCATCTCAGCTACCCCATCCCTGCAATGACAGAAATATATGGCAGGAAGAGGTCTCGAAAGGTCATCTAGTCCAGCCCCTTGTGCCGAGGCAGGACCAAGTATACCTAGGGGAACTTTTAATTAAAAAAAACTGAATAAAAGTATCATTTAAAGGGACACTGTCAAGTATTTTAGGTTTAAAATTTGACCTACCTTAATGTTATAATCTAGTGGAAAACCTAGGGTGCAGCTGAGGCTGAGGCTTCCAAAGGACCTAAGTGTGGAAAGTCCAACTTCCACATGCTTCCCTAAGTCTCTGTTGAAAATCCCAGCCTGTGTGTCAATTTTATTGTAAAATTCACTTGAGCCTAGAGCTCATTTTATATGTTGCCCAGCAGCAGACTCAGGTCTGAATCTCACACTTGTTCTGTTGCAACAGTAGCTTGGCAGGTCAGAGCAGGGGACTATTATGAGAGAAGGAGACTTAGGATGACACCAGTTGGTCAATAAAGAGCAGCATGAACAGAGTTCAGGTCTAGTTTGGGTGACACAAACCCTGTCTACAAGGAGGGGAAAATATATTTGTGGGAGAAGATGAGTCTTTCATTAAGATGAAGATTCATCTCAGACCCACAGACACCCTTACAGACTAGACTCCCTGGGCCATGCTGTGCATGCTAACTTTTCATATTCAGGAAGGGCCTGATGGCCCATGAATGTTAGCAACATTTTAATCATGTCCTCACTCTGACCCATTAAAAACTCTTGCCCAGTTCTGTGCACTTCAGTGGTGGTTAAAGTCATGTCCTTATTTCCCCTCCAAAGTAATTATTAATTGCTTCCAAAAGTTGGATTTTACATCTATGCATACTTGAAAGGCCCACCTTTGTGGAATCATGCTGCAGGAGGTAGGACTAGATAGCTACAATTAAACAAACAGAAAATCTACCACTCTACAGCTAAAAAAGAGAATAGCCACCAGTCTTCTGGTGACTACCAAAAGCAAAGCATAAGTTTTTGTGGCAAGTTCTCCTGCTTCACTGAAATAGCAGATCCTGTTTCCAAAACCGGGTGTATTTGTGCTGATAATATCAATGATGCTGGTGTGAAAGCAATTACATTTAGAAAGCAAGAGTGTTGTTATCGTCAATTCCTTTTGAAAAATTAAAGGACTGGAGAAAATTGGTAGGTAAAATATATGGAGAGTAAAAATAAATGAAAGCATAAAAATGTAGTTAAGGATGGAACAGTGACTCTAGCTGTTACTGATAAACATACACCTCTACCTCGATATAACGCTGTCCTCGGGAGCCAAAAAAATCTTACCACGTTATAGGTGAAACCCTGCGTTATATTGAACTTGCTTTGATCCACCAGAGTGTGCAGCCCTGCCCCCCCGGAGCACCGCTTTACCGCGTTATATCCAAATTCGTGTTATATCGGGTCGCGTTATATCGAGGTAGCGGTGTATATTAAAAGTGGGTGTGTCACAGCATGGCGCTGGCCCTTTAAGAAGGAAGAGGCCAGTGTACCTGTATCTCATCAGCTGCTTCCCAACTGGAGAGAAACCTCTGTGTGGACAACCTCATTCAGAATTAAAGAGACCATAATTTGGTTTCTTTTAAATTAATTACATTATGCTAAACTGAATAAAGTTTAATTCTGAATGAAAACGTCCACACAGGAGTTTAATATAGTTTAATTAGTCCACTTTAATTTAGCACCTTTAGTTAATTTGGATTAGTTTTCCAGATTATCCCCATGTAAACAGGCCCACTTTAAGGTCTCTTTATGTTGCCAGATGTGCACCCACTTTAAGGCCCTACTGTGCTCCCAGAGCAATGTAAAAGGGCCTTAGAGTCAAAGAGGCCTTATAAAAATAAGGTTTAACAAAACCCGGAAAGAGTTTTTAAAAATAAACAAACATTGCTTTGCCGTGTTTGCAACCAAGCCCCTTTAGCCCTGTGCCATTGTTGGAGAACGTGAAAGTATAATGGACTAGAAACAAAAGTGAAATAGATTAATCTATGTTTATTGTCCAAACTGTGAGACATGCAAAAACTAAACAGTGATAAAATGGTTAAAAGTAACATTAGATTGTTAAAATTCTTTCAGTTTTAATAACCGAGTGTGTTAAAAAGTGTTTTTCAGTTTTATAGCATCCCTTTGATTCGTTACTGTTCTTCAGTTCACCAGGTCTGGTATGTCAATGGAGCCACTGAGATGTAAATCTTACTAAACAAATTCCTATTGAAATCAAAGGTATTTTGAAAATTACCCGTATTATCCATGTAATACTTGATGTGGAACACTGAAGAATATAACACATTGAAAGGTCTAGTAAACTATGCATGATAAGGGAGGGAAAGATGATATTGAAGATTAATGTGAACAACTCTGTGAAAGTGACTTATACTGAGGGATAGGAACAAAAAGCAGAATAACCATCTGTCCTTCAGTGAGTAGGAGAAGAATACATTTAGCACTTACAGTATATACTGCTTTACAGCTTCAAATCACTGTACTAATTAATTAGTGAGTTAATGTTAATCTTCACAGACCAAATAAGGGGAAATTGAACAGAAGAGCTAAGATTGAACAAGCTATTCTGCAACTGCTCCCTGTGTGGACACTCTTATTCGGGCAGACAAATGCCTTTTCCTGATCTTGCTTAACACACTTTGGAAATGGATTAAGAAACTAGAAAAAGGCACTTTTATTCCAGAGAATAACAGGGAGCTATTCCATAATAGACGCTGCCTTTTTAAATTCCCACTCTGCCTTATTTTGGAATAACTTTCTACTCTAGACAAGCCCCAATTCCCACTTTACAGCTAGGGAAAGTAAGAGCAGACAGGCTGTGATTTGCCTGATGCCACCAACAGAGTCAAGGGCAGAGTAGGGATTAGAGCTCAGAAGTGGGTAGTTTTTAATTCCACACTTGGGCACTGTGTTGCGTCAGCGATGGTGCACTCCCTGAAGCATTTTTTCTCTATTCCAGAAACTGTTTCTTCATAAAGACTACAAGGAGTCTGGTGGCACCTTAAAGACTAACAGATTTATTTGGGCATAAACTTCTGTGGGTAAAAAAAAAAACCCACTTTATTCAGATACATGGAGTAAAAATTACAGATACAGACATAAATATATTGGCACATGAAGAGAAGGGAGTTACCTTACAAGTGGAGAACTAGTGTTGACAGGGCCAATTCAGTCAGGGTGGATATGGTGCACTTCCTTGAGCTGAGGAAGCGTTGTTCTAAGTCAGCCATAAAAATGTTGGCATACTGTGGGGCCATGCGGGTACCCATAACAGTGCCGCTGACTTGAAGCTATAAATTGTCCCCAAATCTGAAATGGTTGTGGGTGAGGACAAAGTCACAAAGCTCAGCCACCAGGTGTGCCGTGGCCTCATAAAGACTGTTCCCCTCCAAACATCTTTTAAGAAGGCCCTAAGTCACAGCTCCAACTTTTCTACAATTTGCTCTCATGCTGTTATTAAAAAAACTGGAAGGCATGTTGCTAACTACACCAGTGACACGCTCTTCTTTGTTCAGATCAGCTAGCAACTGACTGGCTGGGTTTGAAAATATCCTATACTACGCTGCCTCAACGCTTCTCTGACTGCAGTTGCACAAGTATGCAAGCAGTCAGTCATTACACCACGTAAAACCCTAGTTTCTTACATAATCCCTAGAGTATATGGGGTCAGATTTATCCAGAGTGTAACTTCATTTACATCAGGACAGTGAAGTAACAGCAGGATTGAATTTTGCCTATGACAACTGCACAGTTACACATATACTGTCATACATTTACAGAGAGAGTAGATCTAAATCAAATCCTTAGCTGCTGTAAATCGGGGCAGCTCTGAGGATCTGGCTGTCAAAGTTTACACAGCACTATGCCAGTGCTTGTGCAAGAGTAACCTTTTAATGAATGCAGATTGAGGTAAATTAAACTTTATGTTTTTGCATCATTGTGGATCAGCAGACACAGTAATGGAGATTTCTGGTACGGTTCCCAGCAATTTCTGTCTTCTGTTTTTGACATCAATTTGTCTACACAAGGAATTATCATCTTTCACTTCTGCTGCTTCTCCTGACATACATTGGGGCTTTAACTTAGAGTTTATTCTTTTTACTTTTTATATATGGTGCTTGGGTTATATTTCATACCTGGGCTTGGAAGTTTATCTTTACAATACTGGCAATCAACTTTTATGTTGTCTCTTACACAAGATTTTAAGAGCTCTATCTCATTCTTGACAGCTTGCTTTTGAAGAGATGAGAACTCAAATACCATTAATATGACTGCCATACCTTCAGGTGAGAGATATAAGGCAAGTAAGATAATATCTTTTATTGGACCAACTTCTTTCAGGTACAATTTGCTCTCCTCATATACAAGAACAACTGAACATTAGTGGCTAATATTCTTAATATAGTACGATTGTATTCAAACACAGATAACTGATTGTTATGTTTGGTTTGTAATCATCTTCTGACGATCAGAACTTCATGCAAGTTTGTCTCCACATCCTAGAGAATGCTTTTTACTATCTAATATAAAACAAATACCAGGTTCCTAAGCCATGCAGCACTAATATTATCCAATATTTCTCTCCATTATTATGGGTCTGCATAATTAATTGCTGGAAACACTGCTGCCACATACTTGTTACAGTGCTACTAAGCTGTGGCCTAGTGAACGAAGACAATAGATACAGCGGTATCATTTAGCATTCTGCGAAATGTAGATTGATTTCAGGAAGTTCTTCTGACATAGATATACGGCCTTATTTCAGACAACAGCAAAAGATCTGTGACTGAAAGTTGAGTCACAGAGTCATGATGAAACATTATGGAATTTGAAAATCTTAGCTCTTGTCCCTTTTATTACTTAATCCAAATTAAATCTCATCTACTTCCTTTGACTTTTAAATATCATCTTCTCAATAGTTAGGCTTGTTCTGTTATTCTGAAGTGCTGTATATAGAACCCTCTTCTCCCTCCCCCCAAATCATGCTGACATAGTAATATGGGGTTAATCTAAATTTCTAATCTTTAATAATTTGTAGTGTGCTTAGAAATATATATTCTGAATACCTGTAGTGGTGCATTCATAATCAAAACTTGTGACATCATTTAACTTCTTATCCTGGTATTCTGCTGGACCAATACACAGGACATCAGAAACAGTGGAATTTGTCATCTTTAACCACAAAAACAACCACTTGGCTTTGCAGTCACACTCAAATTTATTTCCCCTTAAATCTCTAAAAAAACACACAGAAATAAACATATTTGAAATGGTTGGTAGTGATATGAAAACTGCAGAATTGTTAGCACCTTGACATACTTAATTCAAAAATAGCTGAATTGTTTTAAATTGATTCTGACAGAAGATGGAAAATATTTTCCATCTATTATCCTAACTCTATTGTTCTTTGCATTTCACTGAAACATTGTTTATAACAAATACAGGCCCCAATCCTGGAAACACGCACATGTGTAACTTTATGCATGGAACAGATCTATTCAGGTGTTTCATGTTCATAAGCATTAGTAGAATTGGAACTATAATTCACTAAAAATCCTCACAAGAAGGCTCCCTCCCACTCCGCTGCTTTTCCATTGTCTCAGAGTTTCACTGAAATTCATCGATTCCTTTGCTTCACTATACCAGTCCAGTACACAGGCGGCTGACAGTAACAGCCTTATCAGTGACGTTTCTATGTTACATTGAAACAGAGCATACAGAGACTAATTTCACAAACATCTGAAATGTTCACAGTGTGTTTAAATTCTTAAAAGGGTCACCATCAATGTGAAGTTGAGTCAATTCCAGAAACTAAGGTATCTGTAGTTCCAGGTACAATTCCGGTCTCTGAGCCTCTTGACAATGTTTGTGGCTTTACAATCATATTTTCCTACTTTAAAAAAATATTTTGCTCTCCCTTGCTGCTGTGTGACAGACACTGGCAAACAATAGGGGAAACTGACTAGCCACAGGAAAAATATTGACACAGCCTGAGCAAAGTGCTGTCAAATACAAAATGAAAAAATAGGAGGGAAATATTTTTTTTAATCTAATCTCTTTCAGTAACAGTAATTTTAGGGGCTACTTGTAGCAACAGTAGATTAAAAAAATGTTAACACAAACTGTAATTTTAAAGTTGATGCTGTCCCCTTCAATTCAAGAATTTTCATGAAACATCAGAAAATAAGTAATAATGCTGGTCATGTGCACTATTGTGATAAACAACAAGTGAAGTCTAATTTAATCCTACTGAGCAAACAATATTAAAATGAGAATGCTAATACAACACAATAAGCATTTATTTTAGCATGGATTTCAGCTACACCAAAAAAATGGAACTTAAAGCACAGATTAATAGAGTCACAATGACAGGAAACTAATAAAAAGATTTTCATTACTTACAATTCAATCAGAGAATCTAAATCACTGAAGATGTCCCTTGGCAGAGCTTTAATGTTGTTATTAGCCAAAGAACTAGAAAAGAAAGTTAGATCTTATTATCTTGACTCCTATCAAGTCTAACGTCACTTAAATAATGCTAATGATTTGATGTTGTCTAAGTCCTAGTACTGACCATGACTAATGGGATCATGAATGAATTAAACAGTGCTTCCACCTTCCTTGTGAATCTTTGCTAATGTGTGAGAACAGAAAGTGAAGATGACTAGAAACAAAAGGGAAATTGGTCAATTGGTTTTTATTGCCCAAGAGGAATGAAATACACAAACGAGCAATAAAATGCTGAAAAGTAAATAGATACTGCATATTAAATTATAGTTAAAATTCCAAGATATTAGTAATAAGAACTGCTTGCACAAGTAAAGGTTGCATGTTCAGGTTGTGAGTATATGTAACTCAGGTGAAAACCCTGGAGTATCGTCAGAACAGTGAATATTTTTAAACTTACTGGAAGCCACGTTGTAAAAGTCTGAATTAGCCAATGTGCAGAGATTAAGATGGAAATGTCCTAGGCAGCACAAAAACTAGTTTTCTTTAAAGGAGCAAGAGCCTCCAACATTAATAGTAAAAACAATTACAGAAGTGCTTGAGGCCTGAGTTTTGGAACATCTGGCAATGTATAAACAACTTCTAAAAAGTGTTAAAGGACTTACAGGTGAGTCAGATCGCGAAGGCCACGGAATGCATTTCTTGAAATGGTTTCTATTTTGTTTCCTTCAATAAATCTATACAGAAAAATAATAAATATATATTTTAAATACCTTAATTAACAATATTAGTATGTATGTTTTAACCCATCACCTCCTAACTTAGTAAGATCTACATAGGCTCATATATAAGAAGTATCAGTAGAGCTACTTACATTCCCTTTTCCTTTCTCTTATGGCCAAAGCACAAGAGAAGACAAAGGTGACAGTCCGAACAAGAGAGAGAGAGAGAATGTAAGGGAAAAGAGAAGAAAGAAAAGCATGGACAGTGTGCATAACCCTATTCCCCACTTTCCAACCAGTTAATCATCCCTCGAGGAGTTCTACTGACAGACCTGAGAGGGGGAGTTGGCCTAGGTTCCACAGCACTTAGCAATGCCGTTTGATATGTGTGGTGGTGTGAAGATAGACTGTAAGCTCCTTTGGACAAAGTAAGTTAAGAACACAACAAAGAGAGCCGATAGCAGCAGAGAGACGCAATAGGAAAATGGTGGGACAAAGGTGAGGACAATAAAATGAACCTACCTACATTTCAGCATCTGGACTGAAATCTTTATGGTCTCCTTGGGGGCTACACCTTGTGGGTTCACCACCAGGACTGGCCAAGGAAATTGCAGAATGACTCCCTACATTTCAAGTTACTAAGGTGTTGGAGAAATAATTTTGTTTGGGGGTTAGAGAGCGAAGTCAACTGCTGTGAACAGTTATATTGTCTTTGGCTCTTCACTATCTGTCTAGGTTCATATGGTGGTGCCCAGCTCTGTAGTAACTGTTCATCTTCCTGAAGTGACAGGGACCCCTCTTCACATCAAGAGCACAGATAAGGACATTAGAAAGGAGTCAGTCTACTCCTTCAGAAGGTTGCCTTTAGTCATGAATTCAATGTGCACTCCCAAAGGCCATATTGTCCCCATACACCATATCCAAGGGAACTGGAGCTATTTTCTCATCCTTTCAGGAGACAGAAAGTTTTTTCTGCCTTACCAAGATCTGTTGCCTCCTCAGTTGGTGTAAACAGCCATACCTCCATTAAACTCAATGTTTCAAGATGGGGAAGTCTGGACTGGGACTCAGTGACTGCATGGCCCAGTAAATATAGATTCCTGCATCGCTGAATCTTCTCCTGAAGGGACTCTTCAGTGAGAATGCACCTATCAGTGTCACTCTCTAATGACTGACAGTATATTAGCCCAGTCCTTTTTCAGAGCTCCTAGGCTTATATATTCAGACACAATTAACATAACCCAGTAGTCTTGGCAATATTTATATATATGTTGCTCTTAATAGTGTAGACAGGATGTAGTTATTTTTGGCAACATTACCTGTTGTGCATACTCCCTGGCCTGCCCTCCTCCTTGATCCCTTATTTTGTACACAAAGAAACTTTCTCATTTGTCAGAGGGGTTTCTTTATTCCCTATGCTGGGTCTGGTTACTGATGCCTGGGAGAAACTGAATACTGGAGTATTAATGCTGCTTAGCATTCATGTGGAGGAAATATCGCTGCTTAGGTTCAATTTACAAAAGGTGGAGGTGAGGTCTCTTGGTAGGAGGAAACATTTTGAAGAATTGGCAGAGATGTTGATCATAGCCTCAGCTGAGAGCATCTGTCTGGCATTGGTTAAAGCAGGTTGCAGTCTTGGGGACTTGTTAGATTTGTCTCTGTTTCTTGATAGAATGCTATATTTGATCAAATGACTGAGGCTACATCTACACTACAGGGGGGAGTCGATTTAAGATACGCAAATTCAGCTACGTGAATAGCGTAGCTGAATTCGACGTATCACAGCTGACTTACCCCGTTGTGAGGACGGCGGCAAAATCGACTTCTGCGGCTTTTTGTCGGCAGCGCTTACTACCACCTCCCCTGGTGGAGTTAGAGCGCCGATTCGGGGATCGATTGTCGCGTCCCGACGGGACGCGATAAATCGATCCCCGAGAGGTCGATTTCTACCCGCCGATTCAGGCGGGTAGTATAGACCAGACCTAAGAGACTCCATACTTTTCTTTCAAATGTGGGCCTGCCCACTGCATCCATCACTACAAACATAGGCTATTCTAACATGCTGTATCTTGGGCTCCTCATGAGCACTACTTGGAAGCTGAAGCCAGCCCACAACAGACCCAGATTTGAAAGTTTGTTTGTTTGTTTTTTGCCTTCCACAAGCTTTTTACATTTTGATGCCTCCACCTGTAAAACTGATTACTGCTGTCACTTAAAAATCCAGGTGCTGTAGAATCATGGATTACAGCATATGCTGTTTGCCATATTCCACTATTTCCGGATCTGTTACTTCTATTGCTGGCTGCTCCTCCATACTATAATATTAGTTTTGAATGCAGCATGTTTAGCAGTAACTGCCTATAGACATATAAAGGCATTAGCAGAGGTTAGCGTTCATGACACTCCTCCAGGCAGCAATATAATGGTGAGAATCTATAAAAGGGGAAGTTTCTTTCAACACTGAAAAGTTATTGGAGGGAAGTATCTTGTACCCAGAATGTGTTCAGACTCTAAAAACCTAACTCCTGATTTGAGATACGAAAGCAGGTGAGTCTTTGAAAATCCCTTTGAATGTGAAGTGAGGATAACCAGATAATACAATTAGTATACTTAAAAAAAAAAAGAGAAAGAAAGGGTGGTAAGAAAGAGGAAATTAAGCAGAATGAAGGGAAGGAGTAAACTGAGCTAAGAAGAAAGGATGAAGTATAAATGAAATACTGGGGTGGCAAAGATATTGCAGAGAGAGAGTGGAAGGGGAGAATGAAGAAGAAGGGGATCATGGCTACAAAAGAGAGTGACTCTGATACTCTGCACTTCACCTGCTAGGACTTGTCAGCAAGCCATTATCTACTGATTGACATTTCAAACTCCTCTATTACATGTAACAGATGGAATTGGCCTGCATATCTAGCACCAGTTCTAGATCACCAGCCCCATTTCAGTGAATTGTGTCTATACAGAGTCACTCCAGCATGTATGGCATATTTTAAAAATACTCTGCAACATCTAAAAAATGGTAGGCAGCTGTATGAGACATTTGAACAGAAAATGGAACATAAATCCCTCCGTTTTCCTTGGCCCTGGTAATCACAGGGAAAACTGTTTCTCCAAGGCAGGAGTTTTGGCAACTCATCAAAACATCTTGGTTTACAAAAGACTGACAAATACATAAAATATAGAACTTACAGGTACTCTAGATGGAAGAGACCAGCAAAGGCATCATCTCGTATGATAGTAAATGAGTTAGAGTTCAGCAAGCTGAAAATGGAGAGCAGCCATTAGGAAAGCCGATGAAAACCTGACACAGAGGATTATGCCAGTCACGTTTATTGACTATCATCAGCCTAAACTTACTGACTCAGGCCCATATTATCCCATCAATACAGCATGTGGAAAATATTGTGGAGTGCTGCTTTAAAAAAATCAATGGCATAATCTGACCCCTAATTAATGTCTTCCATGCTTTAGAAAGTATACTCCATGACATGTACCATCCACCTTGGTTGAAAGGCACAGAGGGCTAGATTTTCTGGTGCACTAAGGCCACCTTGTGCCACATCAGTGGTACAAAGTGGCCTTAAAGTGGCCAGAGATAGTCAGCAGAGAACTCCCCCTATATTCTCTGCTGGACAGGAGCAACTCTAACTGGTGCCATGGCTGTGAGGCTGGGGATCAGGGAACTACAGCCAGCCACAGCTCTGCTCAATGTGGGGTGGAGAATCTGCCCTGTAATGCTTGGATATGCAAGTATCTGATCAAAAATATGCTCTTTCTTCATCCTGTTAGTCTATGAAAAGGAAACCCCACACAAAGGAAAGACTACTTCTAAAATCTCACGAGGGCTCCTGGAACTCCCAGCAGCTACAAGTGAACATGTCTGCATTTATCACTTCTTATAACCACTTAGTAATCCTCTTCTTGCATAGGTTTAGGCATTTTACTAAAATTAATTTGGAAAGCTAATGAATATGAAACGCAAACTTGCTCTGCAAGCCTAGGTCAGCATGCTAATTCTAGACAAATACTCTTTAAATTAACCCAAAGAAATCTGAGAAAGATTGAGATGGCAATTAAAATAAATTCCTATATTGCTATTTTACCAGGGTTACTAACACATAAGAACCAGTACCAAAGAGTGCAAAGAGCAATGGTTATTTCAGTTCACACCTTAAGCTACTGCCTTCATATCTTGAATCATTCACATTCCTGTGTTTGAAAGGCAAAATTATAAATTACATTAGTCGGCAAAATTTGACTGGGGGGGCAAGATAAGTGGTTGGTATGGCACTTAGACACCCCTCCCCAATTCTGATCTCCCCAATAACATGAACAAACTAACCATGCTGGGGCTCTTACTCCTACCCCACTGAACTATCTGATACCCCCACTTTGCAATATCCTCTGTTGGTAATCTCACCACTGTACCCCAACTTCTGAAAAAAATAAACAGGCAGCCCCTTCCACTTTGCCCTCCCCTCAGGATACAGGCCTCTACCTGCCATCTCCTTCAAATCACTGGCAGGCCAGGTCTTCACTCCCTTTGCCTTGGCCTTCCTCTCTTTGGACTCCTCACACTGCTTCTGAAGGTTGGGGGATGGATCTCGACACTGGGGCTGAGCTTGTGTAACAGCGACGGATCCCGGTTGTCGGCAGGCAGGATCAAACCTGGGCCCTCAATGCATGAGCCTCTACTGCATGAGCTGAAAGCCACATGGCCCTTAGCTAAGGCTCTAGAGTTAACTCATTTTATCTCTAAGTGGTCTCGGTGCCACTAGATGGGACAGAACACCACACCCAGGAGGTGTGTGGGTTACATACTTGCCGTAGCTGAGGATGCGCGTCCCGAGCTTCAGAGACTTCCCAATTGAAATCCCCGATGAGCCCCCACTTGTAATGCCGACAGACCCAGTCATCAACGGGAGGAATCAAACCTGGCAATGCTGGAGCTAAATGCATGAGCCTCTACTGCATGAGCTAAAAGCTACATGGCCCTTAGCTAAGGCTGTAGAGCAGACTCATTAATCTCTCCCTAAGTGGTCACAGATGGGATAGAACACCACACCCAGGAGGTGTGTGGGTTATACTTGCACTCCAGCTCTCTTGGGCAAATCTTCTGTAGCCCCAAAGAAGCCCAAGAAAGTGCCCTGTGAGTATGCTCTGATCTCAGCCCTGCTCTACACTTTCAATGAAGGGAAGAGCTCAGGTCTTAAGGGCTGGAGGCCTCCAGACTTTCCTTCCCCTGAGTGCACTCTATGGCCTTGTCTATAGTGAGAAAAAGCTTCGTGTTAGCAAACACGTTAACTAGCACCATGTTAAACACGTTTTTTCCCTTACCACACACACAAGTGTTTTCAAATGTGGCAGCTGGTTAGTTAATACATTTTTCTAACTAAAAACAAAGGCCAGGGGGCTGCTGTATTGAAGGTGCTAGGCTCTGTCAGCCCCTCCCTTTCCTAGCTGCACTCCCTGGTGCTGCACTGAAGGGGATGAAGGCCTCTTCTTGTCCTGTCTTCCCTTCACTACCCAGTGTTCTCTCCATTGTGCTGCTGGAAAGAAGGGGGGCAGGGCCGGCTCTAGAATTTTTGCCGCCCAAGGCAAAAACAATTTTGGCCGCCCCAACTCCGCCTCTTCCCCCAGGCTCTCAAG
>NW_020664417.1:70106648-70151885 GCF_002925995.2 Terrapene triunguis | reverse complement strand
TGCCGCCCCTAAAAATGTGCCGCCCCAAGCACCAGCTTGTTTGGCTGGTGCCTAGAGCCGGCCCTGAAGGGGGGAAACGAAGGCATTTGGCACAATGTATTTGTTTGTTTTTGTTTATTCAAAGAAATAAATGTGAAAGGATTGAACTGGTGGGGGTTAGCCTCATTTGCCCCTCCCATGAGATGCCACGGGGGGCTATTCTGTCTCAGCAGACCCCGGTTTTAAATGATCTGTCTATGATACTTACATGGCCCCCATTTCTGTAGTGCCTCGCAATCTTTTAATGTGTTTATTCTCACAACACCCTCTAACACAGGGAAGTGCTATTATCCACATGTTTACTGATGTGGCACTAAGGCACCGTCAAGGGGGTTTAGGCTCTTAAGTGTCTAAATCCCTTTTGAAAATGAGATGTAGGCTCCTAAATCAGTTGGACATTGCATCACTAAACACAGCAACACCCAAATACCTGGGCCAGGGAGACTAAGCAGCTTGTCCAAGGTCACCCAGGAAGTCTGCAGCAGAGCAGAGAATTGAACACAGGGCTCCCATGTCCCAGCTTAACACCCTAACCACTGCACTGTCCTTGCTACAGAATAGTCACCACTTCCTAGACCGGTTCGGTGGGACTGGAACCTGTGACCTCAAAGCCCAACACTTTCCACTAAGCCACATTCAACCCAACACAATTTGCTTAAGAGACTTTGAACTCTGATAGGTAGCACCAAATTCTCCTCTCAAATGTACATGAATGATCTGGACTCTGACAGTTCACTCTCCCTAGAAGAGCAAATCATCACTGATATCAATACCACCCCCACCCCGCCCTGCACAGTTAATGTCAGATTCATTAGCATAGAATGAACATGATGTTGGAGTTAGATCAATCATGTGACTCCAAGAGGAGAATTCTATCCTAAATTTGTTTAGTATGGGCCTTAAAAAGAACTTAAAACAGCAGAGAAACATATTGTCTTCGTTTAGTAAATTAACAATAATTTTCTAAATGGTTTTATGCCATATTGTCAATGAAGCAAATTCATCCCTGGTGTACTGTTACACCACTGAAGTCAATGGAGTTACCCCAGTGATTAACTTATCCGTTATCTTCTTTCTGAAGATACCATGGTGCCTATATCTAGGGGGATATTGGCAAAAGTTTTAGTTAGAGCTGTGTTTTGCTGGGAAGTGCAGTACTTACAGCAGCTGCAGGCAGGGCAGATGCGCAAACATTCTGTCCTTTATTTCAGAAAAGGTTCCATTTACCAGGCTCCTGAGAGGAAAAAAACCAGGAAAATCCAACAACTAAATAAGGCTCATTATCATCACCTCCACTAGCAGCATCCCAATTTCCGCCCCATTGGTTGGCCTGGCCCCTTTTTATAATATCCCAGCAAATGGGGTCAATATTCATGTTTAAAGGGTGTTTAATTCTGCTCCTGTCCCTGTTTCTCCCCACTAAGCTTAGAAAGTTCCCTTTTCACCATATCCTCACATTACTCTTTAATACCATGTACTTTTAGCCTCTTGGCAACCTCTCTCCACGGGGTGGGGAGGATTGTTTTGTCCGCCCACTTGTATTTTTGGATTTTTATAGAGAAGAAAGAACAAAAGAGAGAGGGAGAAAGAAAAGAAAATTAGTATGTGTGTTAAACAGGATTAACAGTAAAAGCGCATGAGATTTAAAAGAGGTGCAAGTTAAAAACACCATCATTTCCAGTTCTACTCACATTAAAAATGCATCTAACTAACTCTCAAGTTCCTGAAGTCTGTGTAGTCTTTTCCCCAAGGTAATAATGCCATATAAGATAATTACCAGGGAGTAAATCTTTCTTTAAATCTATAGCACTTTAATATGGCCACTTGCCATCTCTTTAAGTCCGTAAGATTTACACATGGTAAGTACATATATACATACATGCATTTTCCTTCCCTTACATATCTGCTGTAGAAAGGGTGCAGTCAAGATTTCTCGTCTGAAAAGGTCTTTCAGATATAGAAATCCAACTCCTTTGCAGCTGCATGGCAGTGCAATATTTCAGCAGTGGAAAGCACAGACACACTCATAAAACTGCACATTACTAGGATCTTATCATCTGTCAAGAAGCCAGCATCCAGCAGGGAAACTAAAACCCCAACTTAAAGAAAAGAATTCCAAACCACAAAGGAGGAATGGGGTGAGGGGCACCCGGTCGCTGCCCAGGAAAACTCTGGTGTAGGAAGGTTTAACTTACAAGGAGCTGATGTCGCTGGGGATGATTCGCGGCACACCAGGGGATCCCACACAAATGATGGATTCTTTGGTGCAGCTGCATGTGGCAGGGCATCGGACTGGCTTTTTCACCTGGGCACGCTGCAGTAGGCATGCCACCGCCAGAACCAAGAGACAGAGAGAACCGCCGCTGCAGCCGCTGCTTCGTAGGAGAGCCATACCGTTCCCTCCTCCTCTTCCTCGTGGTCCCCTTTTGGCCCTGCACCCTTGGCCCGAGCACTGCTGCTGCTGCTGCTACTGCACAGGAGGCTGGAACAGGAGTAGAAGCCAGGCAGCATGCTGCACCCTTATGCTCAGGCTGAGTGTCTCTCTGCAGCAGAAGCAGCAGTAGCAGTACCAGGGCTGCTGCACTAGACTCCTTCCTCCTGACATCAGCACTTCAGCTGCAGCCTTTTCTATCCAATGAATAATTTATCAAAGGCTCCATTGCGAGGGAGAGTTTAAAAATAATCCCCCAAATAGCCAGGGCTCAAAGGACTGTTTCACTTTCCCCTCCCCCTCCCCTTGGTTTCTCCTTGAACACTAGAGAGGAGAGGAGGCAGCTGGGTGACCTTGCGGGGGGAGGGGGGTATAGCTGCCATACACATGACTAGGGCCAAATGTTCATTTCCTGTGCAAGAAGGGGTGCAAAGCATCCCAGGGCTGCTGCTCCCAGTGACCTGGGACAGAAGGGGGATTCCAGGCCTCACACATGTACTCATTTACACACAGCGTGTTAGCGCCTTTGTGCAGAAGTGGGGAGGGTTGGGGGGGAACAATGTTAGTTTAAATAATTTAAAGACACTGCCCCCGGCGCCCCTCCCCCCCATCACCATGTGGTGGAAACAGCATTTTAGGGGATTGGAAAACCCGTGACATTCTTTCATCATTTCCTCAATTCTTCTTCTTTGTAACACGTTTAGTGCTGACAAAGTTCTCAGTGCTGTGCAATGAACAGATCTGAAGGCAGACCCTGCCCCGAAGCCCTTACAGTCTACACACAGAAGACAGGGCACATCGGGATACTCAGAGATGGGAATAATTTAGAGGGTTATTTTTTCTCACTTCATAATTATCGCAAGCTCCTATTTGGTGGGCATAAGGGAAGAAGTGAATTTATGGGAGGATTAGGAGCAAGATGATAACAGGGAAAATCGGTGCACTAGGAAAGGCAGTGTGGGAAAGTGCACAGAGATAGGAATGGGAAAAGAAAACAGAGGGGGCATTAATGAACCATTGGGTAATACAATAGGAGACAAGGTCTGAGCTGCAGGGTAGGGCAGGTTTGTGCAAGGACTTGAGAGTGAGGAAAAGGAGTTTAAACTTGATTATAAGAGGCCTGTGGCAAAGCTGGGAACTCAATACAGATCCGATTTGAAGTCCACAATGCCATCCTTCCTCGCTATAGCACTAATATCTAGCCCTTCACCTTTTTCATCTGTATACCTCAAAAGAACTCCGTGAAGGAAGGAAAATACCATAACCCCATTCTACTGAGAGGGAAGGATAGAAAGGGGATGTCTTGCCTAAAGTTACTCAGTAGGTCAGTGGCAGAGCCACAAACAGAACCCAATAGGGTGACCAGACAGCAAGTGTGAAAAATCGGGACGGGGGTGGGGGGTAATAGGAGCCTATATAAGAAAAAGGCCCAAAAATCAGGACTATCCCTATAAAATTGGGACATCTGGTCACCCTAGATTAGAACCCAAATCCCTGACTCTCAGATAATTGCCTTGTCCCCTGGCCCACATTGCTCGCTATGATTTGTAAGGTGTCCATTCCCTTACTAACTAGGTGCCATACACGCAGTGTAGTTGTAGCCATGTAGGTCCCAGGATATTAGAGAGACAAGGTGTGTTTGGCTATATCTTTTATTGGGCCAAATTCTGCTGGTGAGAGAGACAATCTGTTCCATCTTGCATTTTGCTGTGATGCTGCAAGTTCCTTTCCCAGACCTAAAGAAGAGCTCTGTGTTGCTTGAAAGCTTGTTTCTCTCACCAACAGAAGTTGGTTCAATAAAATATATTACCTCCCCCACCTTGTATCTCTAGGTGCCATATACACAATGTTCTTAATCCTATTTTCATTAGAACCACTTTGTTAAGTGGGTTGTTCTTGCCCTGTTTTCAGGACAGATACTATGGATTGTTCTGCCACTACTATTGTTTAGGGAAGGCTTGTGCTAGTCCCAATACAGGGTAGTCTGCTTCTTAAAGGTGTAACCCTTCTGCCATGTAGAGTCATCAGGAACCAGGGTCGGGTTCAATATCTAGGGGTTCCTTTCCATTGATACAACACAGAAACGGCTCGAGCCCCCACCCAGTAACCTGGGGAAATTACACACCACCCTGTGGTGCCTCTGAGAGGCAATACTTCCCCACTCGCAAGCATAGAGTCTGAATGTAGAAAAGAAACTTTAAATAAAAGGAGGGAAGTAACTCTGAGTTAATTTGGGAAAACACCACAAACAGGATTCATAAACATAAACCATGAGTAAAAGACCCACCCCCAAGTAGGTTGGGCAATATCCTTTTCCCCTCAGGTTCTTAAGTCCAGCAACCCAAAAGTCCCTTTCACATGCCTGACCCTTCTCTGCACCCTACTCACAGTTGCTATCCTTGATCAGTGCAGACCCAAAGCTCAGAGGTGCATCTGCAGAGTTCACCTCCCCACCCCCAGGTGGAGTAAAAAGAGGCACCTTACTCACACCTTATTCGCTCCGCTGCTCGCTCGCCACTCCACTCCCTCGCCACCCCTGCTAGCCGCTCAAAGGCCACTCCTGCCTTGTCATGCCTCTCCACCAGCCGCCTTACTCAGCCACCGCCCTGCTCACCGTTCTTGCCGTGCCTCTCTGCCAGATGTTCACCAGGTGTCAGTCACTTTCTGCTGCCACTTGCCTCTCTGCTGTGACCTCTGCACATCAATCTCTTAGTAATTTTCAGCTCTTTGCAGGCTGGGAAGAAACACTGTCCCATCTCAAGTGATTTCAGCTCTCAGGGGTGGGGGTGGGGGGGAAACAGGTTAAACCAATCTAAGGAGGACCCTTGGGAAGGGTTTGCAGCCTCCTGACCAGAACATCTGTTCCCACCCCTCTTACTTTCACAGGGCCTGGCATTCAAGCCTCTGGCTTAACGAAGTTCCCTCAATTGAGGGTGACCCCCCTCATTTGGGATAGGTTCATCACAGTCCTGCTTCCCTGTATTCCCACAATGATTACAACATTGGTAACCATATTTCACTACCCCTGCATTCAGTACTAAGGTGATTTCTAACCCAACACCAGCCCAAAGTTGATCACTTTGACACCGCTCTATCTGCTGAATATGTAAGCAGAGCAGGAGCAAACTGTATTTACATAAACACACCCAAAGTCTCTCCCTCTCCCAGCTAGCTGTCAGGGAAGCATTCATTCAGACCCTGCATACAAAGGCATCCCCTGACTGCAATGGAGAAGAGCAGCAGTGAGGCACAGCTACTCCCTACTGGCAGGGGCTGGTCCTGATGCTGGTAGAAAAGGGGCGAGTGACAGCACACCACCACGCCAGTTTGGTTCCTGCCAGGAAATGAACCTCCCAGGCCTAGACCATTTCCTCCACAACCCACAGAGTGAGCAGACAAGTTGCCCCTCAAGACCCTGCAAATGTGAGCATTGAACAATGCAGGGAGTTGTGGTGCCATGAATCACAGGCTATGCACCCAGATAGCTGTATTGCTTGTCACAGCCAGATCTAGCCACAGTGAGGACATGGGGCATGACAGCCGTGCGCCGATATCAACAATTTGGTCCCACTGCGGTGGGTTAGGCTACTACACGCTGACTAATCTGCAATGGCTTAATCCTCGGTTAGCATGCAGTGAAGCCATACCCTTAGGGCATATCTACACTGCAACTGGGAGGTGTGATTGCAGCATGCATAGGCCTACCTGAGCTAGCTTTGACCGAGGTAGCTCGCTAAAAATAGCCGTGTAACCAAGGTAGCACAGGCGGCAAAGCAGGCTAGCCCCCTGCATACAATCCCATCCAGGACATACTCGGGTAGCTGCTGCCAGTGCCACTGCAGCTACACTGCTATTGTTAGCAAGCCAACTCAGTCAAAGCCAGCCCAGGTCTACCGACTGCAATCACACCTCAACTGCAGTGTAGACGTAGCCCTAGCGGCTTCCCTGACTAATCAGCTACCACCAGCAGTGGTGTTGAGTGATGAGAAGGCACAATTGCTCTCTCCCAGAAGTGCTGGTCCCAGTGGATGTTCTATCCACACAAATAACTGAGTCCCTGCCCTTAGAAGTTAACAGACTAAATGCATAAAGTGCAATAGAGTACAACAAAAACAAGCCCTGTTTAGGCAGCCACAGCAGTGTGTGGTCATTAAAGCTGGGACACAAAATAGTGTTACTTTCAAGAGCTTCTTTGCAATAGTCCACACTTTATTTTATGTACAGATTTTGCCCCTCTTCCAGTCTGTAGAGCACTTCAGTTCACTAAATACACCTCTTCTTGCCTTTGGAAATGGCAATTTGGTTTCAGTTCAAGGACAATGCTATTTAAGCAACAGCAGACAGAAGCTAAACAGTGAAGCTACTTTGTGTGCTGGACGGCACTTGAAGAGTTAATACTGTGTAGCTGTAGCATAGACTCCTTCAACATAGACGGAAGGGGTTTTTCCATCGCTGTAGATAATCCACCTCTCCGAGAGGTGATAGCTAGGTGGATGGAAGAGTTTAAAGCAAAGAATAATTTTGTAAGAAAGGCACCAGAGAGAAAAAGTTATAAACTGACTTACCAAAACAGCAGAACAGCTTCAAAATTGCTACAAACCAGAAAAAAATTAAAAATGCCACCATGAACTAAAATCACTGTGGAAAACCAGGTTTGCATTTTCTAAAAACTATTCGTCAGTTTGATCCTGTCCGAGCGTTTAACTGCTACCAGACCTTATGCCAGTGCTCGTTATTCCAGGATTTGATGCTGCCACGAGGTCTCAAATGTCTACAAATTCTATACAGGAATTTAATAAAACTGCAGTGGGAGATACACTGAAGTTCATCCACAGAGTTGAATATACTCCTTACTCCAAAGAGTTTACAATCCTCCAAGGCTTCAATTCTGCCACTTTTCATGATGAGTAGTATTGTACTTTGCAAGTAGCCCCTCTGCAATCTGGAGATGTGGAACAGAAGAGTGTCTGAGGCAGCGTCCAGATAGCTTGTCCGGTGGGACTTTGTTAGCCTAGAAACTGGGAACTACACAGTGACCTAGCCGAAGGCCGAGTTATGAAGTGTGAGCATTTTGAGTCACGGGGGGGGGGGGGGGGGGAGGGGGGAGGGGGCAGGGAAGGGGAGGACAGCACACGCAACTAATAGCAGGGGCTGCCAGATGGGGCAAGAGTTAATTCCCAGACCCAGCCACCAGGAGATACACCTGTGGTGAGTGGGACCGCTGTACAGAGATCCTTAAAAACCCTCCTGTCTGCTCTGTAGCTCCTTGAAAATCCAGGGCCGGCTCCGGCGTTTTTGCATCCCAAGCGGCAAAAATAAAATAAAATAAAATAAAAAAGGTGCGACTGCAGCTCTACCGCCGCCGCTTCATTCATTCTTCAGCGGCAATTCGGCGGCAGGTCCTTCCCTCCGAGAGGGACTGAAGGACCCGCCGCCGAATTGCCGCCGAAGAGCCTATATGTGCCGCCCCTTTCCGTTGGCCGCCCCAAGCACCTGCATGCTGCGCTGGTACCTGGAACTGGCCATGCTCTTTTCATAAGTGTAGGATGCTCCTCCAGTATCTTTGATCAAAATTAACTCAATTGACCAAGCTGAACCTTGGTGTAACCACAGTGCTTTTAACAGTCATCATCACCTTCTTCACAGGGAGGAGGAGGAAGAAGGGTCTGTAGTAATCTGTCTATCCATTTACATACCTGCCACGTTTTGTGCTGTTCCATCGATGTTGTCTCCCCTGTTCAGCGGGGAGAATGTGTAAAGTGTCAGGGGAATGATCTTCTCCCTATCAGAGGAAGGAGGATGGTGGGGAGTCAAAGGCAGCGGTGGGATGAGGAGCCAGAGGTGACTGGAGCTTGGAGGGCATCAGAGGCTGCCTGGAGGAGAAGAGTCTGAGGCCTGGGGTGCAGTCAGAGTGCAGGACAGCAGAGTTTGTTGAGGGCAGTGGGAGCCTGGAGACTTAGGGTGTTGTTAAGGGTGTGGGGAGGCTGGAGCAGCCTGCTGTGTTCTACCCCTGATCTTATCAGCCTATCCCCCATCCTGGTTCCCCCGCTTCCCTGTCCTGGAGCTCCTTGGCTCCCACATCAGCCAGGCATGGGTGTACCCAGTGTCCGCTCCCCCCTCCCCAGGGCTGATAACCATGCTGACCCTGAACCAGCCGGGTGAGCACTGACCATGCACAAGGAGGTAAATCTGCCTGCCCCCAGTGCTGGTGCCACAGCGGCCCCACTGGTGTGGAGGATGAATTATAGGGGAACGCAGCTGTCTCCCTACAGCCTTGCTGGATGTGTGATGGGACTGCTGAGTGGGTGACACCTGGCAGCCTTGTATCTAGGGTGACCGGATGTCCTGATTTTATAGGCACAGTCCCGATATTCAGGGCTTTTTCTTATATAGGCGCCTATTACCCCCCACCCCCGTCCTAATTTTTCACATTTGCTATCTGGTCACCCTACTTGTATCTAGGTCCATATCTGGTGCCATAGCTGGCAGCTGGGGATGTGGTGAGGAGAGAAGGTCTGGGAAGCACTTAGGAGGAAGCTGCAGCAGTGAGTTTGGGGAAAGAACAAGACCTGAGAGCACTGCGAGTAGCAGCAGGAAGAGACTACAGCTGGGGGCTAAAGAGAATATAGGACTGACTGAAATAAAAAATCACTGAAGGAGTCACTTTCTTCCAACGTTGAACAAGGAAGATTATTAGAATAAGGAGCATGGTTATTCATTAAGCTGCCCTGTCTCTCTCTGTTGAGCTTCTACCCAGAACCTCTTCATGTCGCCTTCTGCCTTGCTTCCTGCTACAGAGTTAAGGAATCAACACATACTCTCACTTGCATGACAAGAGCTGGCAGTGGGAGGAACATTTTAATGTTTTCCTCAGTCTGACTACTCTTATAGGCAAACATGCAGCTTACTATACCTCTCAACATCGCCATGGGCTAAAGCAGGTCAGGTGCTGCCCCTGGGTGGTAGGAGATGGGGGGCAGAGCTGCAGAGAAGCCCACCCTGCAGTAGCAGCTTCTGTCCCATGGGGCTGGCTGGGCTCCAGATGTTGCAACTGGCCTCTGGAACATGGGGTCACGGGGGGGCCATCAGGGAACAGGGGGGTTGGATAGAGCAGGAGTCCCGGCGGGAGCAGATAGGAGGTGGCGGCCGGGCCACGACTCCATCCCCTAACCGGCCCTCCATACAATTTACGAAACCTGATGTGGCCCTCAGGCCAAAATGTTTGTCCGTCCCTGGTTTAGACACAATTCCTGCATCTTGGCAGGGGGTTAAACCAGATGACCCTTGAGGTTCCTTCTAACCCTATGATTCTATGACAAATGAAAATTCTGTTTTCATTTAGAACTTGTTTTAAAAATTACATTGGGGGCTGAAATTTTCCTATGCTTTGTCTCATCCCAAAAGCAATTTTTGTGAGGAGAGTTCAAAATAAATTAATTGTTTCTGAGTTTTCCAAGGATGCAAAACAATTATATATTAAAAAAGTTATTTCAAATGTCTGGTTGCTTTTGTATTGCACATCAGATCATTTAAATTTGCTTTGTTTTAAAACATTAAATGTAGCATGTACATACGTTAGCTGTGCATGAAAACAAATGTCCTCCCTTCCTTGAAAAAATATGATTTTGAAATAAGGTTCTCAAGATTAAGAAATAACACTACAGTGTGCATGCGGGGTCTTACTTTTCTTAACTTTTGGTAGATGAGGTGATTTTTTATGAAGATTTGCAGGTGCACCTTTTAAAGTCATCACACAAATAAATACAGTCAAGTGCATATGAATGATCATGCTATCAACTATCCATAGGTACATGCATTTAAAATAGGCAACACAATCAAAGAAGCACTCAGTGATGAATATGATATAAATATCAGAACAGATATATTACAAAGATAGAATATGCTGTACATTTAAATAGTCAATACAATCAAATATATGCAATACAAGGATATGCAATTCCTGGATCACACATTAAGGGCAGTCACATACAGCTGAATTGTGTGCTCATTCATATGGCTGGTGGGAGAATAATTTTAAAATGTTTTAAAAGTGAAATGTTCTGATCATTATCTAACTGCCTTGGGTTCAGACATACACCTTGTCACGTTTAGAAGGTCGTTGTCATCACTCCAGCTAAGAGGTCCACTTTCCTTCTCTTCCCTTTCTCCAAAATCTCTGCTTGCCCATGTTTTTTGATACATCTTCACTTGTGAGGAGAGATGGGATTGTCTGAGCTTGGTGTAACCACTAAATAAAGAGCACAATGAAATATCTCCATGTGTAGCTTATGAATTGTTTCTCCAGGTCCTGCAATGATGTCCCAAACTCACTTTCATTTTCTATCCTTGTCAAGGCTGTATCCCCACTTTGAACTTTAGGGTACAAATGTAGGGGCCTGCATGAAAACTTCTAAGCTTAACTACCAGCTTAGCTCTGGTCCCGCTGCCACCATTCTCACTGGATTCCCTCCCTGGGAAGCCTTGAGAAACCTCTCACCAATTCCCTGGTGAATACAGATCCAAACTCCTTGGATCTTAAACAAGGAGAAATTGACCCTTCCCCCCTCCTTCCTTTCATCAACTCCTGGTGAATACAGATCCAAACCCCCTTGGATCTTAAAACAAGGAGAAATCAATCTGGTTCTTAAAAAGAAGGCTTTTAATTAAAGAAAAAGGTAAAAATCATCTCTGTAAAATCAGTATGGAAAATAACTTTACAGGGTAATTAAACTTAAAGAGCTCAGAGGACCCCCCTCTGTCTTAGGTTCAAAGTACAGCAAACAAAGCTAAACACTCTGGTAAAAGGTACATTTACAAGTTGAGAAAACAAAGTAAATCTAAGACGCCTTGCCTGGCTTTTACTTACAATTTTGAAATAAGAGAGACTTGTTTAGAAAGATGGGGAGAACCTGGATTGATGTCTGGTCCCTCTCAGTCCCAAGAGCGAACAACCCCTTAAACAAAGGACACAAAACAAAAGCCTTTCCCCCGCCCAAGATTTGAAAGTATCTTGTCCCCTTATTGGTCCTTAGGGTCAGGTGTCAGCCAGGTTACCCGAGCTTCTTAACCCTTTACAGGTAAAAGGATTTGGAGTCTCTGTACACAGGAGAGCTGTTACCCTTCCCTTTATAGTTATGACAATCCTCACATACGCCTTTGACTAACAATGTCTCCTAACTTCTCTAATATAAAGTCAGCATAAACCCACTGGGGTCCTGGTCCATGACTCAGGCTTCTAGGCACTATGGGAATACAAATAATAATAAACTACTTCAATGTATCTTTCTATCTGACTTTGGCAGTGTACAGAAAGCTGTTCATTGACTCACCCAACACCCTTCACCACAGCGAAGGCCGGGGGAAGGAATGATCTTTTATCATTTCACCTATGGTCATTTCTTTTAAATTCTGGGCTGTGAAATGATTTTGGTGGTGTCATCATTGACCCTGTTTGTCCACACTACAAGAGTTAGAAAAATTCAGACGAGGGGATAGTGTTATCAGAATTGTTTCCTCTATTTAGGGATCTTAATTCACTTGTGATCTGGTAGAAGAGAGTGTAAGAGGGTTAGTTCTCTGAATAATATTCATATTGCTGAGTATTTTCCTCCCCTTCAGTGATGGGTGATTATTTAACCGCTTGACTGCTACAGGAGAGGGACTACAAAGTGCTAAGTACTTTGTTATGCCTTATCTTCAGTCTTTTTCAGTGTCTGTACTGAATGTTTGGTCTGCTTGTTCAGGTTTAAAGACCTTTGGTTTTTGACTTTTCTACTGCACCTTACAATTCCAGAGGTTGTGTCTGTTGTGTCATTGCAAATGTTTTTCAGTGAGGCACAACAGCAGTTTTCTCTATCCAAATACAACTCTATATGTCACACTCCAAGGCCAGGGGCTGTTTTAACGTGAGCATTTTATTATTTTTTTTCCTCTAAATCCAACAAACAAAACCACAGCTTGCAAAAACCTGGAGAGTCTTCCAGGAGCACCAAACCCTTCTGCAACCACAACCTGTTCACCAGAGCTGTGTCCCTCTGCCTCTTCAGCAGAATTCCAAGTCTTAAAGGGACAGGGTCCTGGAAAATATAACCCTGGCATTCCATCCACCTCTTATACCAAAAGTAGTCTACATTTCCACTAACATGAGTGCTACACCCCATCCCTCCGTGTACACACATGCAGGGAGGAATCTGCCCCCAAAGAAGAGAGGAGTTCATCTGTTGTATGCTTGCCCTTGCCTCTCCCTCTGTGGGGACTTTGTGGGGTTCCAAATCTATGGATTTGTAGGGGAGTCAAAGTGGGGAGATAGGATGAAGGGAACCATCTGGATTCCTCCACCTGTTTCCACACACAAATCTACAAGGGAGACCAGCAGAAGTTAGTACGTCCTGTGACTGTATTAACTTAGTCTGTTTTCCTCTCCACAGGTAGAACCACAGAGAATTTAACTTGAATTAACTAATGCTTATTAACTCTCGCTATCTACACTGCTAGGGCTGGTCCACACTAACCCCCCAGTTCGAACTAAGATACGCAACTTCAGCTACGTGAATAACGTAGCTGAAGTCGAAGTACCTCAGTTCGAAATACAAGGTACTTACCGCGGGGTCCAGACGCGGCAGGCAGGCTCCCACGTCAACTGCGCGTACTCCTCTCGCAGAGCAGGAGTACCGGTGTCGAAGGCGAGCACTTCCGGGATCAATTTATCGAGTCTAGACAAGACGCGATAAATCGATCCCAGAAGATCGATTGCTTACCGCTGAACCCGGAGGTAAGTATAGACGTACCCCTAGTCTGGATACTCCATAAATATTTGTTTCAGGAGACAAAGTTTTGTGGTTTACCCTAGGCAAATCAACTTTTATGGAGTATGCAGCCTAGCATGTGCAAACATGTTAGTTAACTCAAGTTAATTAGCAATCAATTTACTCAAATCACACCTTTTAGTATAGACAGCGCCTAGGTGGATTCCAAGGTCAGCCACAGTAGATGGTGCACATCTGGAAGTATGAATCCAATAGGAGCTGAGCAGTACATGGGCCAGTAGGAACAAGAGGGATTAAGTAACAGAGTGAAAACTAGGAGCATCCATGCACATTTAGCACCTTTAAAAATCAGCCCACCTAAGTTTCTTTACATTTTTGCACTTAATTTCCTTCTTACTCGTTTAAGACCAAAAAAAAAAAAAAAAGGAAAAGGGAGGTGAAAATGGGGAAAAAAGCCTCTCTTTTGTAGGAAAATGGGTTTAACCAAGGCATCAACAGAGGTCATATAAAACCATGAACTTAGTTCCAAAAAGAAAATCTCTCCTCTGTGTCTGTGTTAAACTGCAATGTCCTTTACGGCCATAAAGCCTCACCTATGTTACCGTCCAGTGACACACGTGGTCCTTTCTCAGCAAAATTCAGTAGTATTGTACTAAAGCCACTTCTAAAATGAACATTACTGTCCAACTGCCTTGTTTGTTCTTATCCCAGTGTTGCCATAAGAACCTAAAATATGGTGTGATACATACACACAAAACACAGTTGCCAATATCTTCCCTCATTTAAAAAAATACTTTTCAGATTTAGCGGATGGCTATACTTCACTGAGACCAAGCCACATGTGAAATGCGATGTTATAACATTCAACCATTTTGGGATTATCCCTGCACAAAAAAGAACTAGATATTTTTCTACCATCCATTTTGCTCAAAGTTGGCAGACTAACTCCTGATTTATGTTTTGTGTCAGACCCAGACCAGTGGGGTATAGGAGTCTGGTAGAGGGCAAATATACTGGTCACTGGATGAGTAGTTTTCTGTTCCCTGAGTGACCAGAGCAGGGGCTGCACTAGAGTAATCAGGAACCTGCTAGAACCAGTTAAGGCAGGCAGGCTAATTAGGACACCTGGAGCCAATTAAGAAGAAGCTGCTAGAATCAATTAAGGCAGGCTAATCAGGGCACCTGGGTTTTTAAAGGAGCTCACTTCAGTTTGTGGTGTGAGTGTGAGGAGCTGGGAGCAAGAGGCGCAAGGAGCTGAGAGTGAGAGGGTGTGCTGCTGGAGGACCGAGGAGCACAAGCGTTATCAGACACCAGGAGGAAGGTCCTGTGGTGAGAATAAGAAAGGTGTTTGGAGGAGGCCATGGGGAAGTAGCCCAGGGAGTTGTAGCTGTCATGCAGCTGTTACAGGAGGCACTATAGACGGCTGCAGTCCACAGGGCCCTGGGCTGGAACCCGGAGTAGAGGGCGGGCCTGGGTTCCCCCCAAACCTCCCAATTGACCTGGACTGTGGGTTCTTCCAGAGGGGAAGGTCTCTGGGCTGTTCCTCAACCCACATGGTGAATCTCTGAGACAAGAAAATCTGCCAATAAGCGCAGGACCCACCAAGATAGAGGAGGAACTTTGTCACAGTTTGTACATGAAAGTAGAATCCAATGCTATGTGCTTAAAGATAGTGTTATCCATTGAAAAGTGAAGCACTCCTAGCAGGTTTATTTCCTTTAAAATCAATGAGATTGAATTACTATTGTACAATTGAAACAAAATGATGAGTTCCTACTCTTAGCTTAGTACAGCACCTCAACAACCCTAGACAGACTCTTGTGTGGAATATTGTGGACATACATATAGACTAATATATACCACATATGTGGCAGACACATTCACAGATAAATTGCAGAATCATGTAATCAATTGCATTTATCATCCACCCACCTCACCTCAACTCTACCAATTAATCTGTCTCCATTTTTTTGCACTTTAAACAACAAAATATGTAGAAACCGGACAGGCACATTGGGGCTCCAGAGAACCATGTTTACTAAATGTACACAACATGTAAGGCCTAGGTGTTCAGGAACTTAGTATCAGCCCTTTGGTGGTGCTCAGAAATTATTTCAAGGGATACCACCCAATTCTTACACAATACACTCTCCAACTACTCTTACTGGTTTTTGTGTATCTTTTAGGTTTCCTAGCAAATTATGGGCAGTTAGGGTGACCAGATGTCTCGATTTTATAGGGACAGTCCCAATTTTGGGGTCTTTTTCTTATATAGTCTCCTATTACGCCCTCCCCCCCCCGTCCTGATTTTTCACACTTGCTGTCTGGTCACCCTATGAGCCGTTAAGAATGATAAAAAAGAGACTATATTATTTTGATCCGCTTATAATACTAAGATCTCAACTGCATAAAAAAAAGAAAGTATAGAGGAGAAAGATATGGAAATGAGTTTTTTTTTTTATTCCTAAATGTACTTGTACTGTTAAGTCTTTTGTTCATAAATGATGTGCTCTTTGGCTGGAAACTTAAACTATCCAAAGCTTTAAACTGATAGTCTTTACTAACTATATATACACATTTGGCTTGGACAGAAAGGAATTAGTAATTATTTCTTCACACCCTCTGATTAATATATACACTCAGAATGAAATCTCAACCCCAGTGAAGTCGAAACTCCCATTAACTTCAGGAGAGCCAGGATTTCACTATCAGTATTTAGAAGACTTTTTGATAATTTTATTAACAGGTTCTTATTTTTAAACCTTGCTGATTTATGATTAATGGATTCATGTTATGTAATTTCTGCCAAATGTATCAATAGAATGATATTCCAGTGCCTGGAAGCTGAAAAATTAAGGCTCGAGATAGGGCATGCATTTTCAGCAGTGAGGGTAAGTAACACTCTCTCTCATACATAAGGTATGGGCCTGATGGAGAAATTTCTGGGTGAAGTTCTCTGGCAGTGTCATGTGGGTGGTCACACCAGATGAATATAAGGGCACCTTCTTGCCTTAAAATGTATGACTTCATGAACAAAAAACCTTAAGGGATTTCTTTGATGGTAAAGTTAGCTGCTTAATTTTCAAGTGGGGTATCACTGGCCTTTTAAGAGGCCAGTGCATCTGTGATTCGTCAGCTGGCCCCAGTTGGGCTTCAAAGTGGTAATTTGTGCCCTAAAGGGAGGAGACTGGCAAGCGAGAGTTGTCTGAGACCAGGAGAGACAGAGCCTGAGAGGATTCAGAGATAGGAAGCAGCAAGGAAGAGGAGCTGCTTGGCAGGGAGCAGAGTTTGGAAGGCGAGCAGTAACTGAGAGCTGCCAATGAGGAGCTTGGAGGAAAGCTGTTGGTGAAAACTGACCAAAACTAGGAACCACTGAGGTCTGGAGGCCTCGGGCAGCAGCACCTAGAAAAAGGGGAAAATTTAGCTTAGTTGAAGAAGCTGAGCCTGGAAGCAAGAGGTTGTTGCAGGAGGGTGGATCCTTTGATCAGGTTCTGTCACCCAAAAACCCCTTAATGCCACCTGACAAGAGGCTTACAGGAATGTTCCAATTCTGCTATGTCCATTCTGGTTCACCAAAGAATGTCACGTGAGGTCTTAAATGAAAGCTGGGGTCACACTGGTCATTAATATCATTGTGAAATGCATGTACAGACACTATGTAAGGAGTTCAGTATGTACATACTGAAAATATGTTCTTAAATTCTGTATCTGGAAAAACAGGTTTTCTAACAGACAGAAGATGTTTACTTCCCCCTCTCTCTGTCGGGATGTTAATTAAGCATTGTCCGCTAACACAATGTATACCCATTTACATATGAAGTCAGCAGGGAAATGTGAGGTCAACAGAGAAGCAGCACACAGGAAAATTTAAGCCATGAGTGGTTATCCTGCCTCTGAGTACAGACAATGAACTTTGTGGATAAAAGCAGAAGGCAAAAAAGATACCCCCTTATCCTGCACCTAGGAAGTAAAAAAGTAATGCATTTACCTTCATGAAAATAGGATCTCATCCTATCTTGATTGAAAAGCTGCAGAAGACCTTGGGTGAGATAATCCTTCTTCAGATAGGAGGTTAACCTGTTAAATTTACTCTCTAAAAACCATGTTATAATTTTGTTTTATATGTAACCATTTGTTTCCAATGTTCTTACTCCTTCTGAAGATGGTGCCTGGGCCATCTTTACTTTGTCCTTTTTGGGCCTGGTCTGAACTATAAAGTTTGGTTGACCTAAATTGACTAATTTCAATCTAGTTTTGCATGTGTCTACCCCTGCATTTGTCTCCCACCAATGTAAACATCCTGTTACAGTGACGCAATAACACCACCTCCCTGAATGATGCAGACCATAGTTGACCTACTTCTGTCAGTGCAGTGCAAGTGTAGACACTGCATTACCTGTGTTGACCCTAACAGTCTATAATATTTCTAGTGGTTGCTCCACAGTAGCCCTGTCCCCATGACAGTGGTTGTGAACTACACTGCCCAGGGTCACAGAGATAAGAAGCTGCCCCCTACCCCGCCCCCCCCCGGCCCCTCCTAAAACTCCCAGAGTGCTTTTGAAATACCTTTTTCTTATTGCCCACCTTGGCACAAACACCTACTAGCCAACCGTTGTGAACATTTGACCAGGCTGGCTCCACGCACATAGGGCTACTAGACATGATCCTACCTGGAGCAGGAAAGAAGTCACAGATCTCCTCTGCCTGTGTGGGGAAGAGACGAGACTGTGTGAGCACAGCTATGGAACAGCCGTAGAAATATCTACAGCTATGTGCAGATTGCACAGAGTATGCTAAAACTGGGGCACGACAGGCATGAGCAACAGTGCTGTGTCAGATCAGTGTCCTGTGCTCACATAGAGGTAAAAGAGAGAGGTTGAGGCGATGTAGGCTTTTCCATTCTTTGTCTTGTTGGGCTAGGCAGGGGGAGCCATGCAAAGTACTTTGTTTATCTGAACAGTAATGTCCCTCTCGAGCATTCTCAAGCAAACTTTCATGTAGATACTCTGCAATCCTCTCCCAAACATTAGTGGCCTTGTTTCTTCCCCTGTGATAAGAGACTTCCCCACACCACTCTGATGACTTCTGATGACTTCTGTTGGCACCATAGCAGTAAACAGGCCAGCAGCATGCCGGCCTGGGTGGCTTTGTGATACCAGTAGCAGCTAGGTTCTCTGCACCTTTGTTACCCTCAGGAATGAGAGATCAGCCAAACTTACCAAACTGTGAAAATATTGCTTGCAGTGTTGCCGTAAAGAAGAGCTCTGGGTAACACAAAAGCTTGTCTCTTTCACGAGCAGATGATGGTCCAATAACAGATTACGTCACCATATTTCCCTGTGCTGAATACAGGACACGTGATAAAATTACTCGTATTCAAGCAAGTTCAACAGCAATCAATCGTACAAACGTTCAAATTAACATCAAGTTGACTGAATCCCTGTTAAAAAGAAATACTGTGTAGTTGGATTCTTTTTATTTACCTTCGTATCTTTAAGGTTCACACAGGAAGGGGTGACACACACACACTCCCATACACCTCTCTCACACAGAGGACGTGACTGACAGATCCGAACCTCCCTGCCCGGTGCTTTCCGCTCTCCATGCCTGGCTGGGCCCCCGAGATGGATCCATCTTTCCTGGTACCGCGTCTTCCTGAGGCAACGTGTAGGGGGGCACGCAGGGTCACATGCCCCTCGCCCCTCCACCGATTTCTGCCAGGGTTCACACCAGAATGTGGCTAGCAGCAGCCTTTCGGCACTGGGTGGGAGGGAAGGGATGGGAGCTGCTTCCAGCTGCAGGGGGGTGGGGGGGAAGGGATGACCGGGCCTGTGTCTTTGCAGAACTCATCTCTCCCACTCCTCACCGCTCCCCTGTGGCTGGAAGCAACTTGTCCCTTCCAGCCCGCACAGCAGGCTGCTGCTAGCCACCAATATAACCCAGCCGCCTCCTGTCCCCTGGCTACAGCACGGGCAGGAAGGGGTTAAGCCCTAAGGCTGCATTGTGCACCAGGGCCCAGGGAACCTGACTGCAGGAATGCTGACTTCAGCGAAATCGGCCAGAGAAGTGGCTCAGCAGAGGAGGGTGCCTAAGGGACAGAGCAGCCCCGTGCTTCCTGGGGACAGGACTGGGGTGGGAGGCAGGTGAAGAGGGTGCAAAGCCCCTGCGGCTGCTGTGGAGCTTGCAGGTTCGGGGCATGAACAGATGGGAAATCATTCTCCCCCCATCACTCCAGAGCTTAGCTTCCCTGTGCCCATGGGCGCCAGGTTTGTATAAATTTTGGTGGTGCCCAGAACGGGTCCAAGCAGAGCCGTCCTGTCCATAGGATGGACTGGGGCAACCGCCTCGGGCCCTGCGTTTTGGGGGGCCCCGTGCTTCAGGGGAACGTGGGGTCCAGAGCAGTCTGGAGGATTAGTGAGGGGCCTGGCACCAGCAGCAGCGAGTAACCCAGCTCCAGCCCGCTCCGCCCCACCCCCGCCAGCTCCCGGCGTTGCTCGGGGGAGAGGAAGGAAGCTGGAAAGAGGCGAGGCAGGGGCTTCGGGGGAAGGGGCGGAGTTGGGGGGTGGAACAGGGGCAGGAAGAGGCAGAGTGGGGCAGGCTGTGGCTGGGTTGCTCACTGCTGCCGGCACCAGGCCCCCCGCTAGTCCCCCAGGCCGCCCTGGACCCCACATCCCTTGAAGCACGGGGCCCCCCAAAGCGTAGGGCCCGGGGCAGTTGCCCCAGTCCGTCCTATGGATGGGATGGCTATGAAAATATAAGCCCAAACCTGGGGGAGCCGGCCCCATGTTCCTGAATATTGGTGGAGCACGGGCACCACGGGCCCATGTAACTTGCCACCTCTGTCTGTGCCAGCGCTGTGCGGGGCTTTGGCACATGCAGGGCTCGGCTCCTCCTGGCCAGCGCCCCGGGCCAGAGGGTCTTGGGCTTTCCTGGGGCGCCGGTCAAGCCAGAGGCAGTGGGGGAAGGAAGGAGCCTGACGGCCAGACTGTTGGTGACACATCACCGGCCGCCCCCTAACACCTGCCCACACCGACCAGCCACCACAGCTTGCAGTGCGCAGCCAGTGCCGGCCAGAAACGGGGCAGGTGGCAGAGTCCTGCTGGCCAAGAGCCAGAATGCAGTGGGGGCTGCGCTGACAGACCAGCAGGGGGAGTGGCAGGCCCCGCGCACTGCATCTTTGCCCTGCCACCAGCCTTGCACACCCACCCCCATCTTCAGCCTCTGGACCCCACACTCACCTCTAGTGGGCGGATGGCTGGCAAGCAGGGATCCAGCCAGCAGCAGGACCTGCCAGTGCTGATGGAGGGGAAGACAGAAAATATGGGACAATTTGCCCATTTTTAAGAAAAAGTCAGGACACCTGCAGGAAGGCGTAAATATGGGACTGTCCCTTTAAAACCCAGATGTCTGGTCACCCTACCTTGGTTTTTGTGAAAAAATGTCAATCTGAAATTTTTCAACCAGCTCTACTGGTCTGTTCACCTGCTTGGCAGCCAAATGAGGGACACCGCATAGTGTTTTTAACTCTGGAATTGTTGATACATACACTCAACCTTAACTCCATTGTAATATAGTTTTTTGTTTGGGAAATATGGGCTATAAATACGGTATGGCAGACGCTACAGATCACTACACACACAAGGGGCTGAGTTGTGGATGCCAGACCTCCCAACTATAGTGGGATGCAGCGCCATTCAGGTTTGGCCCATCTGCAGATGGAGATGGAGGGGTGGCTGGGCCAAACCTGAGTGGCGCTGCAACCATGTGCATCAGGTTGCAATACCAATTGGTTTGGGGGCCCTCTCGAACAGGAGGCCTGGGGCAAACTGCCCTTTTTTCTCCTCCTATGGACAGCCCTGAATGCGGGAAATATTCCCTTCAACTGGGAGAGGAGGCTTGGGGCAGTCTCCTGAAACCCGGGAGATCTGGGACAGTGGTATTGTGAATAGGAACTGAAACTTTGAATTTCACGACTTCCATGTGTTTAAACTCCCAAAAATAGTATTGAATTATTTTGGGGCGGAGGTGGGGGGGTTACATCGCATATGCATATATATATATATTCACACACCTACCTGCACAGAAAATCTGTATTTTCTCTAGTATTTATATACCAAGTGTATGCTTTATAAACCTTAGTGTTTTGCAGTGCTTCAGTGTAATCTGTTTCATTCAGTAGTTACTCTTGCTCAGGAAATGCACAACAGTCACCACTGTTCCAAATATAGGTTGCCAGGTAAACTGTAGCAGAAGCTCATTTGAATTCAGCACCCTGTGTAAAAGTGATAAGAAGCCAAATACTCCTAGGAAACGGCATAAATGAAATATGGCACGCAGGCAGCAAGATATTTATAGAAACAAAATATCAGCATTTTCCACACATGTACACAAAGCAACTTCAGTCTTTTCACGGGGAAAAAAAAAGCAGCACTGGCACTCACTTATCCATTTCCCTGCAGTCACATATTTTGGCTGGAAAGCAATGACAATGTGGAAAACCTCCAGGTCCTTGCAGATTAAAGATCAATGGCTACATAAAATAGAGGCTGTCATATTTTTACTCCTAACATGTCTTGGGAATAAAAATGTTGTTTTATTAAATAAGGTGAAAATCTTGCTGGGAGATGGGTTTATCTTCCTGGCCTTACTCTCAGCTTCTGTTATGTTAGATCGCAATTCCTACAGAGGACAGCACGCTTACGTACCAGATCAACGGTTTTGGGTCACCAGCGTGGTAAGATGTTAATAGATGTTTGGCTGCATGTGTGTGTGTTCCCTCTGTGTGCTGCCCCAGCCCTGTGCCATCAGCTGGCACAGCAGACCTCAAGCAAACCGCCCAATAACCACAAGATCCATTAAGGGACAAAGGCACCCAGCCAGGTTTATTGTCAACAAAGCACAGTACTAGTATCCCGCAAACTCTACCGGACCACTAATACATGTATGCCGTAACAAGGGACCAGCTCAGTAAACGGCGGAACAAAAATACTCCCTCTGAAATACATTTTTATACCCCTGTGCAAAAGTTAGTACTGCCCCTCTAGCATAGTTAGTTACTGCCCCCTAATGTGGCAAGTTATTACCCATCACCTTGTACATGTTGATTCAATTAAAACATCTCTATTACGTACTGTCATCATGACCTTATCTTTTAGGAGGGATCAATGTGTCCCTGTTATTTTTGGGGAATGTTTTTGTACCATCCTTAATATCAGGATGTTCTGGTACCACTTAATATCGGAATGTGTTTGCATAAGTACTCTGTAACTAGCACTTCTTAGGAATGTGTATTTCTGCAATATCAACCATGTTCTTGCGAGATTCTGTGAGCAGGTCCTACCTGATACCAGGTCTCTGATACAAGGGCTTATGTTTCAGGCGCTCTTCCTACTACAGGGAGAAAAAATTATATGTGCATTTGAGTAATTTGGGCCTCTGGATTAACTAGCTGATGTTTGTAAAGTGCTATATTGGGGCTTATTTATTAGAAAACAATACTGATACCTCTCCCCTCCCACATTTGAAAAATAAACTGTATCTGGTAGAGGCTGTATTCTGGAATTTAAAACCCTGATCCCATTTTGTGAGAGTGCACTCTGCCCCAGCAGCAGTCTCCAGATGTATTCTAGCTAAATGCATTCTGGCCAACTGCGCCAGAATGCCTCTGCAGCACAGGGGGAGCCCATGCCAGAGCAGGACCTATGAGCCCTCTTGAAAGGAGTAAATGTTTGCTTTCCCCTTGTGCCAGGCCTATTACATTGGCTGGGGAGGAGAGGGGGTAGAAAAGAGCCCCTTTAGACTGTTTAGCACAGCTACCTGCACTACATACCACCTATCTTTGGGTAGATCTGTACTTATAGTGGTGTGTAGAGTCCAGACACTGCACCCCAGCTAGCAGGGGTATGAATAGCAGTGTAAACGGTGAGGCACAGTTTAGGAGATGTCTATGCTACAAAGTTTTGCTGACACACATTATGTTGGCATACAGCTGCCACAGTTAACGCATCACTTGTGTGCATGCATGATGCTCCTTGCATCAGTCTTGCATGTACTCACCAGGTGTGCTTGTATGGATGAACAGGGCAGTGCATCATGGCTAGCTATCCCAGTGAGCAACCCGCCCCATTCAGCACACTATCTTTTGGTTCGTTTTGGCAATACATGGCCGGGCAAAAATGAGTCACACATGGGTGACTGGGAGCAAGGGGTCAATGTCCCATAATGCAATGATCTCCTTCCCATAATATTATTTCTCTCCCACCATTTTCATGCCTATTTTCAATTTCCCACAAACCCACGAGACTTGTCGCCATCCGCCATCTCTCACAAAAGCATGGAACCTGCACAGTGCTGCATAGGCAACTATTGGGAGGGACACAAAGGGGGGCACCAACTAATGGGGGGGGACACGTGATCTCCCACATGACTGCCCCACCCCCAGCCTGGGACCCTCCCGCTCTCCCCATCCCCTCCTCCCAATCCCATGTTACCTGGGCGGGGGGGGGGGCTCTGTCCTGCTGTGCTGGCCCGGTGGCAGCCAGGCTCCGGAGCCACGCCCGCATGCTGCCTGGTGCAGCACAGCAGCTGCCTGGGAGAGCACCTGGCTGCGGCGGCGGCAGGCCGCCCCCCTGCCCCAGGCTCAGCTTCTGGTGACAGTGGCCGAGCGAGCCGGAAGTTCCCCGGATCCTCCTTCTTCCCTTTTTTAAAGATGGGCACTACATTAGCCTTTTTCCAGTCATCCGGGACCTCCCCAGAGCACCATGAGTTTTCAAAGTGGAGGGCTCCGGCTCGCTCGGCCACTGTGCCTAGAGAAGCTGAGCCTCAGGGCAGCTGCTGCGCTGCACCGGGCAGTGTGGCCGGAAGAGGAGAGGCTCTGACCCTGCCTCTTCCCTTCCGGCTCTGGCCCCGCTCCTTCCTCTCCCCAGCCAGGGCCGGCTGCTGGGTCAAGTGCCCTGAGCAGGCGTCTGGGGAGGGCGGGGAAGGACCCTTCCCACCCCCCCGGCATCACCTCTGCAGCACTGCATGATTGTCATGAGTGTTGGACGCACAGGACGCACGATCCTCTGGTATTGGCAGAGCCACAAGAACCACGGTGGGGAACGTGACAATTCCTTGGAGGAAAGATTGCTGTGGGATATAGTGCGAACCAATTCCCGGTTGTTGATGGCATTCACAGAGCAGCTGCAGACGGTGGAGCGCTGCTTCTGGGCCCAAGAAACCAGCAGTGACTGGTGGGATTGCTTCGTAATGTAGGTTTGGGATGACGAGAAGGGGCTGCAGAACTTTTGAATGCGGAAGGCCAAATTCCTGGATCTGTGTGCTGAGCTTGCCCCAGCCCTCCAGCACAGAGACACCAATCTGAGAGCTGCACTGACAGCAGAGAAGCAAGTGGCGATCGAACTGTGGAAGTCATTTTAGAGTTGGCAAATCCACTGTGGAGCTGTCGTCATGCACATGTGCAGGTCCCTTATCTGCCTCCTGCTACAGAGGACTGTGGCTCTGGGCAATGTGTAGGATGTAGTGAATGGATTTGTAGCTATGAGGTTCCCAAAGTGCAGTGGAGCAACAGACAGAGCACACATCCATATTTTGGCACAAGTCCACCTTGCCACAGAGTACTCCAACAGAAAGGGCTATTTTTCCCTGGTTACACAAGACGCTTCACTGACATCAAAGTTGGCTGGTTAGGGAAGGTGCATGACGCACACATCTTTAGGAACACAGGACTGTTCAGAAAGCTACAAGCAGGGACCATCTCTCTCAATCGACCATTACTATTGGTGATGTTGAAATGCCTGTGTAGCACCGACAGACCCCAGTCATTGGTGGGCAGAATTGAACCTGGGACCTCTCGAGCTTAGTGCATGAGCCTCTACTGCATGAGCTAAAAGCCATATGGCTCTTAGCTATGGCTGTATAGCAGACTCATTAATCTCTCTCTAAGTGGTCTTGGTGCCACTAGATCAGACAGAGCACCACATCCAGAAGGTGTATGGGTTACACCAATAGTGATCCTGCCTATCCCTTACTCCTAACTCATGAAGGCATACACCGGCCACCTCAACAGCAACCAAGGAGAGAGATTCAGCAACAGGCTCAGCAGATGCAGAATGATTGTTGAATGTGCTTCTGGTAGGCTGAAAGGGCACTGGCATTGTTTACTCACTAGATCTCGAAAAATATCTCAATGGTTATAGCTGCCTGTTGCTTCCTGCATGATATTTGTGAAACAAAGTGGGAGAATTTGCCGCAGGGGTGGAGGGTGGAGATGGAGCAGTTGTTTGCTGAGTTTGAACAGCCAGCACAAAGGCTATCAGATAAGCTCACCAAGGAGCTATATGATTTAGGGAGGCTTTGAAAGAGCACTTCAAGAGCGGATCACAGTAATGTGGTGTGGTGTAGTATGCTCAACATTGCACTGCAGTGTGGGGGCCTGTTAGGAACCATGTGGTGCTTGCTGCACATCTGTACAAATATTAATGCCAATGCAGCTAATGATGTGGGGTGCTTGCTGTACATTTATGATGACTACACTGTTTGCCACTGATGATATGGGTTGTGAGTGTGCAAGACCATTACATTCACTGCCAGCAGGCATTATATGCCAGGTGTTGTAAACCAATGAAGATGAATCACTTTCAAAATAAGTTTAAATCAGTTATGAAAACAGCACCTAACAAACAATCTGAAGATGATAGCAAATACATTTGAAAGTTAAAAAAATGGTTGGAAACATAATTAATAAGGGAAAGGAACATTGCTGACCACTGTAGCTACACATACATCAACTATGGCTCTCATGGGCCAGTGTATGTGAAGTTGTGGTGGTCCATTCTTTCCACCGGTGTGGAGTAGTAGGCGTGCTGGCCCTGAGGAAAGTTGAGGTGGAGTGTAGGGTGGTGCTATGCTGCAGTTCTCCACTGACTTCAATAGCAGTTGAGCCAGAAGAGTCTGCAGCATCTGCGTTTGTTGACCAAGAAGTTCCATTTTGTCCTGTTCCATCTCCCTCTCCTTTTCCTGCTGGGACTCCTGGGCTTTTCTTCTCTCCCCACTTTCCTTCTCTGTACAGTCTGGAGCATTCACCCTCCAGGCTCTCTGTTCAAGGTTGGATGCAGCACTGGCTTGCAGCATTTCAAAGAGCATGTCCTCCCTCATCCTCTTATTTTTCCCTCGTATCTGGGGGAGTCGTTCCGCTGGTGTGGAGGGGTCACCTCTCAAGGCCACAATGGCTTCAGCTACACATATAAAACAGACTTGGTCTATGTGACTGGGTGCATCAACCCCGCACTGGTGTGGCGAGGGCAGGACCGGCTCCAGGGTTTTTGCTGCCCCAAGCAGCGGGAAAAAAAAAAAAAAAGCCACGATCGCAATTGCGATTGGCGGCACTCCGGCGGCAGCTCCACCGCGCCGCTTTCTTCTTCGGCGGTAATTTGGTGGCAGGTGCTTCCCTCCGAGAGGGACCCGCCTCTGAATTGCTGCCGAACAGCCCGACGTGCCGCCCCTTCCCCTTGGCCGCCCCAAACACCTGCTTGCTGGGCTGGTGCCTGGAGCCGGCCCTGGGCGAGAGTTAAGGGACTGCTGTTGGCACAGGAAACCCCGCCTCTGTTGGGCATGCTTCCTGTGCAGGAAGCATTCAAAAGGGAGCAACTCAGCTCAGTCTGGATGGACAGAGGAGGAGAACAATTGGGCACACAACTAGGTCGACACAAAGCATCTTATGTTGGCCTAACTTAATAGTGTAGACCAGGCCTTAGGGTAGTAGAGTAGAGTGCCCTACATATCTGCACCCTAGGGTATATATCATACAGGCTGAAGCAGTGCCCCCAAAGTACACTAAAAACAGCAGAGTAGAGTCCTTCTGCAGAGGCTTTTCCTGCCACAGTGAAAGCCTCTGACAGCGGGGAAAGCCTTCAGCAGGGGGAAAGCAGTGGGGAAAGGATCCAGCAGCTGCATTGGGGTGCGTGTCCTATAATGACTATGCCACTGTGACGTTCTGGGGATCATTCAGACCAGTAAGGGGTTCTGTCACCACCTGCCTTGTAACTTTGGATGCCTCAGTGCTATGCTGCTATGGCTCAGAGCCTCAATACCTATAGCCAACCCACATGCATAAGATCTCACCCTGGCTCTCACAGCCCAGTTATGCATTACAGGGTGACCCCAACAGTCCTGAGTATCCCCAAATCCATCTACCCGGAGTTCTTAACTACCAGACACTTAGACTTTTCTCCTGTAGTTCATCACCTCTGAAGGTGTGAAAACTTTGCTCACTGCCTTAATATCTCTAATTAGTCAATTTGTGGCACAGAGTTGCTCCTGAGTACTGGACATTGGTATTTTGTCCAAGATTCCTGAAAAAGAGTATTTCCAGTGTGCTGTTTAGCTGCCGCTGTTCAAGGACTGGTTATACAGTGTAAAATAAATAAGTTGCACAGCCTGCACATCACTGATTTCTCCTCCAACAAGAAAGTCAACTTCAGGCCCCTCACATCTACTGCTTGGCAAAGTGGTTTGAGCATTGGCCTGCTAAACCCAAGGTTGAGAGTTCAATCCTTGAGGGGGCCACTTAAGGATCTGGGGCAAAATCAGTACTTGGTCCTGCTAGTGAAGGCAGGGGGCTGGACTCAATGACCTTTCAGGGTCCCTTCCAATTCTATGAGATAGGTATATCTCCATATATTTAAAGGGGCAACAATATGGAAAATCCTTAAGAAAACTCAGATAAATAGATTAAGGAGAAAATAACTGATCAAGTTATAAATGCCTCTAGGCCTGATCCTGACATTTCTGTAAATTAGGAGCATTTCCACTGCAACACTGGAGCTATGCTATTGTAAAACCTGTGGGAAACAAAAAGCTCAGGACCTCAGTCCTCACCCACAAAAACACGGCCAGATCCAAAGCTCATTGAAGTTAATGGAAAGACTCCAATGGGCTTTGGACCAGGCTCTAAGGGGACTGACCTCCCAGACAAAGGGGATTTAGTGTTTTCAATTCCTACATCTTTTTTCAGATTTCTGTGTCCCTCACTAGGAATCTTGACTACCTGTTAATACCCATAAATCACAGAGATGAGATAAAGAAAACCATTTTATCAAAAAGTCTTTTACATAGCAAGTTAACTTACCTTCACCCATTCACAAGTTCATATGAGTCATAGTTGGTGCTTTATTGTTATATTTTTCAATTTAAAAAAAAAAGACAAAGAAGGGAAGTAACCCTAATTATCATTACAAGGACTATAGGCTGAACTAAAACCCCTATGCAAAATATCCAGTAGAATTTGAAGACTGTGTAAGAGAAGGCCAAGACTGGGCTGCGATGACTAATGAATTACTATTCCCCCCTGAGCTTAAGTCTTTTAAGAACAGGGCTGAGTAGGAAATCTTAAATCCTGGAAAAATAGATGATTTACTTATTGAGTTAAAGCCCCATTATGAAACGTACTATAGTGAAACGTACTATAGTGGATAACCGTACTCAGAGAGTTGTTATTAATGGTTCCCAATCCTGCTAGAAAGGCATAACGAATGGGGTTCCGCAGGGGTCTGTTTTGGGACCGGCTCTGTTCAATATCTTCATTAACGACTTAGATATTGGCATAGAAAGTACGCTTATTAAGTTTGCGGATGATACCAAACTGGGAGGGATTGCAACTGCTTTGGAGGACAGGGTCATAATTCAAAATGATCTGGACAAATTGGAGAAATGGTCTGAGTTAAACAGGATGAAGTTTAACAAAGACAAATGCAAAGTGCTCCACTTAGGAAGAAAAAATCAGTTTCACACACACAGAATGGGAAGAGACTGTCTAGGAAGGAGTACGGCAGAAAGGGATCTAGGGGTTATAGTGGACCACAAGCTAAATATGAGTCAATAGTGTGATGCTGTTGCAAAAAAAGCAAACATGATTCTGGGATGTATTAACAGGTGTGTTGTGAGCAAGACACGAGAAGTCATTCTTCCGCTCTACTCTGCTCTGGTTAGGCCTCAGCTGGAGTATTGTGTCCAGTTCTGGGCACCGCATTTCAAGAAAGATGTGGAGAAATTGGAAAGGGTCCAGAGAAGAGCAACAAGAATGATTAAAGGTCTTGAGAACATGACCTATGAAAGAAGGCTGAAAGAATTGGGTTTGTTTAGTTTGGAAAAGAGAAGACTGAGAGGGGACATGATATCAGTTTTCAGGTATCTAAAAGGGTGTCATAAGGAGGAGGGAGAAAACTTGTTCACCTTAGCCTCTAAGGATAGAACAAGAAGCAATGGGCTTAAACTGCAGCAAGGGAGGTCTAGGTTGGACATTAGGAAAAAGTTCCTAACTGTCAGGGTGGTTAAACACTGGAATAAATTGCCTAGGGAGGTTGTGGAATCTCCATCTCTGGAGATATTTAAGAGTAGGTTAGATAAATGTCTATCAGGGATGGTCTAGACAGTATTTGGTCCTGCCATGCGGGCAGGGGACTGGACTCGATGACCTCTCGAGGTCCCTTCCAGTCCTAGAATCTATGAATCTATGAATGAATCTATGAAAATATACTAAGTGGTAAATCTACTGCTTTCTCCTAGGGAGTGCTGACGTTTTCTGTACTGGATGAAAGAAGCAAAGCTCAGCAGAGCTCTTCCAAATGCTCTTTCTTATATATATATATATAAATAAGCTCTGTGTGTGTGTGTGTGTGTGTGTGTGTGTATAATATATTATACACACACACACACAGAGCTACAGAAGAACTAAGTATACAGACCTCATCATTGGAAACATGGCTCATCAACTCCTATTCTTATCTAGTAGGCATAACAACTCCACAGGTCCCCAAAACAACTGTATCTGCAACACTGACAGCTGAAAAAATACAGAGCCTAATGCTCCTCATCTACTCAGGAGTAATTCCATGGATTTCAGCTGAGTTACTCCTGATTTACCCCAGTGTAACTGGAAGGATAATTAGACCCACAGTATCTGCTAGCTGCAGGAGCATGTCACACTGAACTAGAGAGTCAATGAAAACATGGACCCCATCAGTTTGAATTTTGGACCCAATGAACTCAAAGCGTATTCGCTTTGATAGTAGCCACCAGTTATCATACATCTTTACATCATTTTGCCTTCCCTAGAGATGCTATATTCTGTGTAGCTTCATTTCCTTACATTTCCCCTCTACTTTCCAAAATAAAGAAAACTTTATTTTGATGAAGATAATTTGGAGTGAATGATTACAGTAGAGCAAGTGCACACCCTTTTTAGGGCAAAGGAAACACCAATAAGTACTCAGAGGAGTTTGAGTAGGGACAACAGTACCTGGCTGGATTTGCAGCTAAAGCTGTGGGCATGGGAATCTCATTCCCAAAAGGTGTTGCCAGGATGCTGGCTGCAGCCAACTGGAGCAAAGGGAAAGCCCAATGACCAAGGGGGCAAGGCAACTTGGCGGGGCGGGGTGGGGGGAGAAGGGACGAGAAGGTAATAATAGCAAAGAAGAATTTCCAAAAGTGGCTCTACCGACATTGACAGCATGGGTTGGAAGGGAACACCTTACCATGAAAGGAAGTAGGGTTGAAGGAAGATCCTCCTGGAGGAGCACTTCTTGGAGAAGAAAGAGGAGTATGTTATTGACTTTAATAATCGGTGAAGCTGTAGAACGGAAAACGTTGTTTGCTTATTCCCAAGTACGCCTATGAAAAGAGAAGAGAACAGTATTGCTGCTATGATCTGTTAACAGTGACAAGTTAAAATGTATGTGTCATGCCCCTGTGTATCTCAAGACTGTAGGTTCCACTTCAGGGCAGACGGTTCAATAATAGGGAAGTAAACCCAGTGCCAGCTGGGGCTCTAACTCCTTAGACACTTCAGCTAACCTCACAGCTTATTAACTCCCTAGGCTTTTGCCAGCCTCAGTATACAATTTAAACAGTACCCTTGGGATCCCCAGTACATCTTGACACCAAGTAAGTGAACCTCTGTGATATTGGGCCCTTTTACTTTAATGTCACAGAAAATCCAAGTTCCTCTGTTCCAAAGAGACCAGACACGTACCACTGGTCAGATCCTCCTTAGATCTCCCTCCTGTACCCTATCGGGCAATGCTCAGTACGATCCTGTAATAAACATATGTAGTCTTTATTAATTGAATGAAAATGAAGGAGGAGATATTTGCACAATGCTAAGAATACTAAAGACTCAGATAGGCAAAATCTATGATCTTACCAAATTTCTGTTCAACATGACAAGGTCTTATAGTTCAGCTTCTGAGGCTTATCCCAGCTGTGGCATTGTGACACTCGGTACCTCAGAATAGCACCCTGTAACCCCCACATTCACCACTTGTAAATGGTTATATTTTGTACAAAGAATGCCTTTTAAGGTATCCTATGAAAAGTCATGATTTGCTGAAACTCATTGTTCTGTCAAAATATGTATAGCATCATTGTATATTGAGTTATGAGAGTTTGGTATATGGTTGTTATTGAAATACAGTATGTTGAGAGTCTGGGGGGATGCCCACAGCTATCTCTCCAATGGCAACAAAGAGGGTGACCCATACCCAGACTGGTGTTAAGTGACTATCACCAGCCATTGACCACCAGGGGAATTGTAAACAAGAGATTTACAATTCAATAAGAGACAGTTTCTCAAGTTCTACACTATGGAGATTGCTGAACTCCGTAACTCAGCAAGGTATCAGGATATGTGATGCTTGACTCCATGTTTGAGTCAATATTTGTCCAGGCACATGAACTGAGTCTAAAATAAGGGACAGTGACATCATGAGTCCACCTCTCTCCTTCCCCACCTACTCTGAAGGCAACAAGAACATTTGGAAGAAAAGACTTTGAACTGGGGAGATTGGTCCCAGGCTGAGCAGGGAATTCAGCCTGTGTATTAAGAATTGTGAACTGCTTACAATGCCTAGTGGGGCGAGAAAAACTGCTTGATTCAAATCTTGCTTAGTTTGATAAAGTTTAGGATTTAAACTGTGATTTTATCTTTTATTTCTCATGTAACCAACTCTGACCTCTATGCCTAACACTTATAATCACTTAAAATCTATCTTTCTGTAGTTAATAAACTTATTTTAATGTTTTATCTTTACCTGTAAGTTTGTCTAAAGTGCTTAGGGAATCTGCTCACATTACAAAGGCTGGGGCATGTCCACTATCCTTAGATTAAGTGGCAAACTAATTAATGAGCTTGCACTGATCAAGAAAGTCTGGAGCAGTGTAAGATTGTACATTTCTGGTGTGCAAGGCTGGCGCTGGACAGATTTGCTGGTGTCTCCCTGTGCATAGTTCATGAGAGCCTGTATCTAACTTTGGGTGTGCCTTCACCCAATGTTAGATGCTAATGGCTATGTGAGAGCAAAACCTGAAGGGGTTGCTGGTCACTAGCAGAGCAGTGTGAGAGGTACCCTGATCAAGAGAGTTAAAGGGGACACAGTGGTCCCACAGTCCAGGTTGTACCTGGGGGGTGTCACAGGTATCTAGACATCCTTCACCTGGAAGACAAAGCCCTTGCCTTTTAAGATCCAGTCTGGTAAAAAGAACCTTGTTTCCTTCTGCTAGGCAGCTTTTATCCATAATCCTGCCATGTGACTGTTCTGACTCTAGGGTTCACAGGGGACTGGGGGGAGGTCCATGAGCCAATTCTTTGGTGAAGTAATCCTGTGTGATTCCTCCCTGGGTGGGCGTTTCCCCTTCTACACTGTCCTGTAAGCTGGTTCTACCTGCTGTGTTGAGAATCAAGGCATTTCCTCTGGACATGAGGCTTTTTAATGGGTATTAATTGACCACTCTCTCCCCAAAGGGGTGTAGCCGTTTCTATGAGCAAAACTCAGCAATAATTAATGGCTCATTATTATGGGGTCTGTGCCAGCCATGTGAGAGTTATGTAACACACAGGTACAGATATTACTCTTAACATGAGAATAGCACATGAGTATTACAGTCATTCATTTACCAGCATTTAGGAAAATCCAAACACTATGCATTTTACTGCAATTTTAACAACTTAATAACATTCTACCAGCATTAAGCCTGACAGACTCTTAGTTGATAGGTAGGCCTAGACTCAGTTTGCCTAAGTCCACAAAGTCACAAGTTCGTAAAGATGGGATTCTCTCTTTGCACTCCATTTATAATGTATCTTGGATTGATTTTGAATAAGACACTGAGAAAATATGTAGATTTGAATGTAACAGACAAAGACCCAGTTTGAGATCTGATCCTGCTCCCACTGACTTCAATTAGAGCAAGAGAAATCACACAGAGAGGAAGAATGCTACTCTTATGTCTATTAATTTTGTTAATGTGTTTGCAAAGGACTTACATGCTTAAACATTACAATGTAGAAAACAAAAAGAAATATCTATAATACAAAAAGACTTATGTTTCCTTCCCAAACTGACTCAATTGGTCAAAATATAAATTGCCTTTGGTATTTGCCCACCATCGGTAATCATTTAACCTATGAGACTGTCCTGCATCTATCAATCCCTCTCTTCAGGAAAAGCCTAGGAATACAGATGTCTAGCACTCCTGAGAGGTTTTTAGATTAAGGTTTTATAAATGATAGATGATTAATGATATAATACTCCTGAGGGTCATTTAGACATAGCCTAGGGTTCTTTGTATTTAAAGCTCTATGTGCTTACTTAGCATCATTAATAATAATAAACCTTTATTACAGCAGTGCCTACAGACCAACCAAGAACAAGGCATCATTGTGGTAGTCACTGTACAAGCACAGAGTAATAGATGGCTCCTGCCCTGAAGAGCTTACAGACAAATATCGTACTTGTTCATTTGACTGTATATTTACTTTGTTATTTTTTGTAAGATGCTTGAGGAAAATGAAATTCCTGCTAGAGAATCCTACTTATGGAATCCCAGCAAGAATTTAAGAGGATTGTTGGGAAATATTGTTATGGTTGTATTAAGGCCTAAAGTTAAAGTGCTCCATCTTTGCTTCACTTGGATTGACTCCTCTTTGCTTGACAAATTGCACTCGGACTGCTCCGACTGATTTGCAGTTCAAACAAGTGTTAATTTTAGTGTAAAAAGCCTGTGTGAAGAGGCTTTAATTAATGTCTGTTAGAAACCATAGTCCTCAACCAACATGGTGCTGAGCACCTGCAGCTCCCATTGGCTTTAGCAGAAGATACTTTGGGGGTGCACTTCTTAGGGTCATGCCCTATTTCCACAAACTCTATTAGTGCGTAATTGGATTGTTCAAAGGAGCTCACAACTGTCAGTGCTTTATCTCATACCTTTGTTATCTTTCTTTCATCTAAAAACCGGTTAAATAAAGGGCACAAGCAACAGTGAACAATTCTGTTGGGACTTGCTTGTTCATGGTCTGCCAGTGGAAGTAATCAATATTCTACTTATGTTACACTCCATTTATGATCACAACTTTGCCTGAAATGCAGAGTGCACATTTTATGTCTCTCTACAGTATGCATGTATATTGTTTACAAGGCTTGGAAGAAAGGTTGGCCTTTGGAGGTTTCTGCGTGTTTGAGGTCTTTGAGTGTTATTTTTTGTTATTTCCGTATGCCTTAGATAATATCAGGGCTACAGGGCGATATTTTAAAGGTTCTTCTCTGTTACAGGTATATGTTTCAAAAGTGAAATCTCAGAGAAAATCTTTGGGTGTGGTTGGAACCAGAATCATTTAAATGCTCTGATTTTGTGGCATTAGATTTTCTAAGAAAACTGTTAGAACTAATTATAAATTGTTAGTATCTGCCTATTTTATTTCTCCAGAAGCATTTCCCAGGGTCTGCCCTCTCTTGTGCGTTCATGCAAGTTGTATGTCTTCTGTGGCTTAAACCCATGAGTGGCGGGTATTGAAGGCAGGGGAAGGCTCCACCCCCAGATCCCTTCCTGTTTCCCAGTGCTGTGCTGCGGGGGGCTCTTCCCCCCGTGTCCGGGTCCCAGGCTAGGGCTAATAGGGGCCAGCCTGTGCTCCGGGGCTGGGGAAGAGGGGTCACGCCGCCTGCCTGGTGCACAGGGGGTGGGGGGCAGGGCGACCGGGGGTGCGGGGCTGGCGGCCATGTGGGGGGGGGGCTCTGGGCTTCAGTGGGAGGGACGGGGCCTCAGACAGAAGGAGTGGGCTGGGCCAGGGGCTAGTCTCCCCAAGCCCGGAGTTCACCCGCAGCCCATGCTTAAACCTTCGCAGTGAAATTGAAAGTAGAACTCCATGGCGCTCTATATTTAAAGGGAAATCAACACCAGTGCACTAGAAAACTAGATTACTCTCCAACTGAGAGTATATATGTATGTTGTTCTGGACTCCCTAACCTGTTAAACTTGAAAGAGAAAGATCTACTATGAGTTTCAGCCAGATATAAAATGAATGAGCTGGGTTCTGATGAAATGGTAGTACTGGAAATTTTCACTGTCAAAATGTTATTTCCAATAGGCTACACCTTGAGAAAGGAATGATTCCTCTGAAGAACTTACATAAACTAACAATACGTCCATTCCACATACATGAGTTATTTGGTTAACTTTACAGGAGCTGTATGAACATTGCTGAGACCAAAGAGTTAAACACAGGGCTGCATAATGGAGAAGGGGTCATTCAAATAATATTGCAGGCAGTCTTTAGGTTCTCATGAAAAGGGCCTAATAGCAGCAGACATCTTCTGTCTGTGCATATCCAGAGAACAGGTAGCTGTAGGGTTCATGGCAGTGTAGTATTACCCACATTGCTCATCAATGCATCTCCATCCTGAGCCAGAGGGAATTCACAAGGTTATGCATTTTCCATTGTCCATTTTGTCCTGGGCCTACACTGAGATTGCCAAAGGGACTAGTTAGTCTAAAGCATGAGATTGGGAGCCAAAAACTCCTGTATTTTACTCCCATCTCTGCTACACTCTGAGGTCAATTTTGCCCATTTCTGATATCAAACATTGGGAGTTTAGGTTGGCCTTTCAGAAACGTCTCTGAATAAACCACTCGTTGTACTAACAACTTATCTGAATTTGAACCAGTGGCCTGACTGTCACCCTGAGATATGGAGTTTCTTCCCACTTGCACCAAACATTGATTATACAGTTATATTTTCTATCTGTTAATCTAGGTACGTATATGGCCCTTGATCTAGACCAATCAATGGAAGTTAGGAGCCTAAATACCTTTGTGGATCTGGGCCCTTATCACTAAAGAATCTGATACACAACTACATACTTTAAGTCCAAATGGCTCTTCATATAGGTTAAGGCAAAACCAGAAAAAGCAAATGTAAAGACTCCAGAGTGTTGTTTATACTAGGGCTTTTGACAGAAAATTCCCACTCTTGATAACCACTGAAATCAGTGATAGTGATTCTGGGAGCCCTCGTATAATGGCTCTCCCTCTCCGTGCCATTTACAGCATTGTGTCATTGAAACCCACCCAGAGCAAGTCTATTCAACACAGCGCTGATAAAAGCTGAAGTCTTAGGAGCCTTGCTACCTTAGGGCTCCCAGCATTGCTAAATGCTGGTGCAGCTGGCTCATGAGAGAGCAGAGCACATCTCTCTTCTGTTAGTCCACACCCGAACTGAACACAAAATGACAGCTGCCTCCAGCAGACTCTTAGAAATGTAAAGCTGCAGTATGCAGAAAAACAAAATCATAAGTTCCATAGACTATAGTTATAAAGTTCTGCCTAGACTAGTTACAAAAATAAAATGTAGTACATGACAGCAACCTACTAAATTAAAAAAAAAAAAGGAGGGAGAGGGAGGATGAGAACATTTCTCTTAAAAAAATAAGCTGTACTTCCCAATGTGTTTATTCCAGGAACACATTTATTGTAAATATGCAACTGTTCTTGCTCTTGCTCAGAGAACTGTATAGATCAGTGCTTTGCTGTCATTTTGACTAAGAGACGGCCGCTACTGCAGCAGAGTGATGGCTGAAAAGCTGCATGACGACTGATTCCAGTAGCGGTCTTGCTCTATTTCAGCTAACGAGAAACCTGCACTCTCATAATAATACAGTTCATTCCACTTCTGTTGAAGTGATGTCTTCTAATTGGTCATTTAATGGTTTGTTTGTTTGTTTTTATTAAATCAGGAAATACGGGTCAGCATTCCGGCAAGCTGATATCGAGGCAATAATTGTCACGTATAAACTAAGAGTTGCTTACGCTCAACACAAATGCTGGAGAGGAGAAAAATTAATGATCTTATCAGGTAAAAACAGGTGCTGTGGTCACATCAAGGTCGCTAGCTTTGAAAAGAACTCTCTGAAACCTTAACAGTGGAATGTTTCTAGCAAGGTGCTGGAGTGTTGTAGAGATAATGTGCTCAGCTTCCTGGGGAAAGGAACGCAATGTGTTTTACAAAAACTAACTGATGTTAAGGGCAGAGCACGGTGGACGGGGAGAAGGATGTTTGACTTATCTGTCCTTTGGACTAAAATGTAAACAATGGGTCTAATTCCCCACTCCCTTGCCTAGTGTACAACCTGTACACTTGTGCAGAGTGAGTGCAGCATATATATTAAATGCTATCAGATCAGAACAGTTGACTATTGCACAGGTGTAAATGACTATACAAGGTGCAGGGCAGATATGAATCAGGCCCAATGCGTGCAGGGTTAAGTCTATGCCACTTTGTTCTTGCATAACAGTGCAGTTATGGTGACTAAGTAAAAATGGCATCTTTTTACTCAGCAGAACTGTTCCCTGAGTGCATTCTGAGTCACATCTACTTGCTTCCATGACAAAAATACATTTTAATTATCTTTTATTCCTGGTAGCACTGCAGAACGATCACATCTATAGAAAAGAGCTGAACTCTTTTCTGGCTCACACATCAACAGAATGTAAACTAAGTTCCAACTGCCCAATTCTGCCCTCAGTTACACCTGTATAATTCTACTAAAAGCATTAGTGTCAAACAGGTCAGAATTTTTGCTTCCTAAATCTTTATTACTGATGATGAAGCTTGAGCAATAAAGAACAGTTTGTCCTGTCGAAGGAAAACAACAATTCTTTGCTTGTAAACTTAAAGTCTGACCTAGAAGTCACTGACCTATAGTCATCATGGCAGCTCACGGTCATGTTGATAGTCACTTTTCAGACTGGAACTTCACCTTAATGAATGGATGAAAATCACAGACAGCTTTATCCGAGTCCAGCTGAAGTAAGTGAAAAGACTCTCATTGACTTCAAGAGGACTAGAATCAGACCTATGATTCCTAGCAACATAATAGGCTCAGAATCCCAAACCACTGTCTTAGAGATGAGAGGCATTGGCGGTGGTAATCAAGGTATAAAAAATCAAAATGGTAGACTGGTGCTGTCTTTTCCTGAAAACTAAGGTGCTGCATTAATATAGCTCAAGATTTGACATTCAGATGAATTTTTCTAAAATAAAAACAAAAAAGTGAGTATTACAGTTTGCACCATTCATGTGGAATACAAGCTGGAGTTATAATTGTATCAATTATATCATTATTAAAAAAACATTTCCGTATTAAAATCCATTTACTGATTATAAATCCTAAAAACTGCTGGCACCATGTGCACATGGACCTGCTGCCTTTGTATGCATCAGTCAATTTCATGCCTATTAAGTTCTGTATCCCTGGGGATGGTAATATACTGGTAAGCATTTTTTTCCCCTGGACTGTAGCATTGCAAAGTTAGCTCAAAAACACACAAAGAGCAATTAAAAAAAAGTCAAAGAAAAATACATTATTGGAAATAAAATTGTAGCATTTCCTAAAATTGACAGGTGGACACTCATTCTGGTAAAATAAGCAAATATGTATTTAGACAGTATTTACTGACTCTAAAATAGATAAATATTTATCGTGATGTGGTATAGCCCTATTATAGCTATTCATTCAAACCCTGCAAGAAGATTCTCTGCTTCTACAATGCCACAAGAAGCATGTCAATTCCAGTGCAATTTATATTTTATGAACATACACTCTCTCTCTCACTCTAGATGTATACATATAAAAACATACCTTTAATCACCTTGCCTGTCTGCTGCTCACTAGTCCATTTCCCTGGTACTTATTCTAACATTGCAGCGATGAGTGCGATGCAAAACCATAAACTAAATAAAGCATTGTAACGTCAAAGCTGGAGCATCTAGAAGAGAGAGATGGACTGTGAGAGATTGTTGGAGAGTTTTGTATTTAAACAAGGGTTATTACACTATATTGTAAGAAAGCTTATAAAAATACTTCTATTTAAATCTGATAAATTGGAAAATTCTTCCTTGTATATCTACATTCCTCTTTTTGAGCACATCAAGGGCCAAACTGAGAGCCCTTTGCTCACACTGGTGAGCCCTCTTACTCCCATTGTAGTTCCATCAAATCCAGAAGGCCTACTCATGGGACTATTAACAACAATAATTTTGTTTACTATTGGTAGTGTTTATTATGGTAGTTCCTAAAAGCCAACAACGACTGGGGTCCCATTGTGCCCCCAGAGTAACTCTCACTAACCATTCACAATCTAGTACTACACATCACCATCTGTTTGTTAGCCCATTATCAAACCAAAATGCTCAGACACTGAGCTCTCTCACTCTGCTGTCAGACTTTACCCCTCCATCAACTGGAAGCCACCAGCAGTAGGCTCTGAAGTGACAAATTCAACTTGGGGTGCTATAGTAATGTAATGCATGTGACTTCAGTCCAGTTATTCTGATTTACTGCAGTATGGGCAGAAAATGAGACCCTAAGCATTTTTGACAGTTTATACACAGCAAGAACAACTTCACATGTCAACTTGTAGAAGAGTGGACTGAAAAAAAGGGTACAGTCTACATTTAAATAGCTGACAGCAATGGAAGGTGCCATTTTCTTTTTAGCCACAGATTGGGTACAATCGGGTAATTACAGTGGAAGCTTTTTCACACTAAGCTGGCTAATCACCTCATAACCTATCAGGAAACCTTTCTAAATCTAGTGCTAGGAGCTACCATTCCTTTATTCTCATATTTCTGCTAAAACATTTTTTTTCATAATCCTTTAATTAACAAAAACAGTGCCTGAGGGACAGTACTTGGAGAACAAAGTCAGCAGCAAGAGCGCAAACTTCCCCCACAGTGCTCCAACAATTTGACTTATTCAAACCACCACTAAGTGTGGGAGGGTAAGTTCGTATTTTGGCTCTTTGACTCCTTTGCTTTCCCATCAGTATCAACTGCACACATCTGTCCGGTGAGAGCCACCATATTCACTTCACATATAGTAGGCCAAAAAATAGCCAGATTATAACTTTTCCACTACTGACAGGGGTGGGATTTGAATCCAAGATCTAAATCACATATTATGTCTCATTGCTAGGCCCTGTAAAGGTGAATGCTCACCATCAGTGCCAATAGGGGTCAGGCAAGGGTGCAGCAGGTTGTCTCCCTCCCTGACATCCCCCCTTTTTAGTTATAGTTCTGTCTTGTGGGGGATCTGTCTCTTCTTTTGTGGCTCAGCCCCCACCACCCAGGTCACATCTCCCAGTCCACCCCTTTTGGGGTATATGAAAAGAAAGTCTGATCACAGAGAAATCTTTCAGTGCCTGCGAGGGCTTCAGGGCTTTTACCTTAGTTCAGAGACTTTGGGATTTGGGCCCTTGAACAGTCAGGGTCTTTCCCAACTGGATTCTCCCAAGGCAAAAGCTCCTGTTGTTGTCACGTCTTTTGGAGTAGGTATGGGAGCCCAGCTGTAGTTCACCGGGCAGTGACAGAGACACTCTGTGACAGATGGCTAGAGACGACAGTGGTTTTTAAACCAATATGTTTTAAATAGAATGATTACAATGCACTCTAGTATGCTCACACTATTATTTACAAAGTTTCTGAATATACATAGCACAATTATTCAGATACTGGTTTCTCACCATAGGTCCTCTGTTTAATACCACTTTGTAACCAGTTCAAGTTTGCAATGGACATGGTTTAAAAAAAATGATTGTCAGCTTCTTAAATTGTCTTACTTGGGATTTCAAACCCCCTCAAGCCAGTGTTATTAAAATGTTGCATTAAAAAGAAGACGTAATCTGGACACCCCCTAAAACAAAAAAATGAAAACAGCAACTGAATCTTTAAAGCAGGGGTGGCCAACCTGTGGCTCTGGAGCTGCATGCAGCTCTTCAGAGGTTAATATGTGGCTCCTTGCATAGGTGCTGACTCCAGGGCTGGAGCTACAGATGCTAACTTTCCAATGAGCTCACTGCTCAACCCCCTGCTCTGCCTTAGGCCCTGCCCCCACTTCACCCCTTCCCCCGAGCCTGCCATGCCCTCACTCCTCCCCCACAGAGCCTCCTGTGCATGCAAAACAGCTGATTGCGGCAGGCGGGAGGCGCTGACTGGCGGGGCTGCCAGTGGGTGGGAGGCGCTGGGGCGCGGGAACTGATGGGGGGCTGCTGACGTATTACTGTGGCTCTTTGGCAATGTACATTGGTAAATTCTGGCTCCTTCTCAGGCTCAGGTTGGCCACGCCGCTTTAAAGCATCATGAACAAAAGGCTGTAACCCATCTATAATCCACATGTGGATTCATGTAATAATTCTTCAATTAGACTTATCTATACATCAGCGCAGGACTGAGAACTGCTGATACACTGCAGATGAGGACATTTATTAGTCTCTGGGCTCCAGCCTTTCTTAAAAAATGATGATCACATAATATAGATTACTTGGCTTATATGTATATTAAGCTGCAATGCCAGCATTTACATTTGCAACATTACATTTTGCTTTCTTAGGCTCAAGAGAGTTTGCTGCATCTGGTAGGCTTTGTTTGCTTGGTTTCCTGTGCAGTCATTTCAAAGCACGAACAGATAATATGATTACTGCACAAATGGTTCTCAATTTTATCTCACAGATAATAAGAAACAGTTACTTACCTTACAGTAACATTGGTTCTTTGATATGTGTTGTGCATATATATTCAATAATTGACCTTCACTTTATTAAGCTAAGTAGAGAGAGCTCCTTTCGTCACACAATAAGGCATATTTGATGAACATGTTGTCATGAGAGCAGGCCCTAAGTAGGGTCTGGGAAGATGGTTGGGGAGGGACTAGAATTGTATGGAGTAACCCACCTCTATGATTTCTAGGACCCAACGATTTGTGGCAATCCATACCCCATGAAAATAAAATAAATGGCATCTAAATGGAGAGGATATAAGAGGGAGATCCAACACAAGTTGTACACTATTCCCAGCTAAGGAGTCAAATCTCTTGCCTTTTGATGAGGAGGGCAGGTGAGAAGACATGGCGGTGAAGATGGATGGTTTCCTCCTCTGAAATTTCTGGCACTTCCTGGGTGGTTCAGGTTGTCTACATTGGATGTAGAATGGCTGCCCTTTATGTAGTTGAGACGTAAGTGTAGACTTACCTAAGTGTAGGAGTGTAGACTCCTAAGGACCTCAGTGTCACTCAAGAGTCCTCATCAGTCTTCACATTTAAAAGTTTGCATCCTTCAAATGAAATATTTTCAATTTTAACATTTACCTCCTTAAGGATTCCTGAGGATAGGAACCAAAACGATCTCTTCATGGCAAACAAGGAATCCATAGATTGGATGCTGTGTCCGCATCATCTACTTGAAGAGATATACATGCAAGTTGCCCCTTCAAGCTAAAGGATTTAAACGCCTCTCTACCATCTTGAGGAAACCTGTCAGCAAATTTGGAGATGGTGTCCTGTGACAGGGAGCGGCCCTCTGCTCCATCTCCCTGAACAAATGGCTCTGACACCTCCAATTTGTAACCACCACTATGTACTTTATTAGTGTTTTATCAACCACCACCCTCTTAGACTCCCACATAGCAATTCTATTCACTGTGTCATACAATAAGCATCATCATCTTTTGCCAAAGAAAGAGAGGGAAGAGATCTCTCCATGCAGAGATCTCCCTTTACCCTGGCCCTGCTCTCTCTCTCTCTCTAAGGCTGATCTAATAATTATCCCCTCCTTCCCTCAATCAGGTCTGATAGATCACACAGTGAGCAAGCTGAGACATTGCAAATTCCACAGGGGGTAAGAAGGAACTAGGTGGTTGGGGCCACCTCCACCCTTTAAATACTCAGTTGGAGGCATGAGTAAACTCAGGGTGTAGGGTTGGCCCCCAACAGACATAGCACACACCAACAGTGCAATATATATGACAAACACTTGAAGAATTTGCCTGATCCTCTGAAATGACAGAACAAGGAGCAATGGTCTCAAGTTGCAGTGGGGGAGGTCTAGGTTGGATATTAGGAAACACTATTTCACTAGGAGGGTGGTGAAGCACTGGAATGCTTTACCTAGGGAGGTGGTGGAATCTCCTTCCTTGGAGGTTTTTAAGGCCTGGCTTGACAAAGCCCTGGCTGGGATGATTTAGTTGGGAATTGGTCCTGCTTTGAGCAGGGAGTTGGACTAGATGACCTCCTGAGGTCGCTTCCAACCCTGATATTCTATGATTCTATGATATTTACATAAACTAGACAAAAATATTCAAGGCTGCAAAGACAAATATATTAAAACATTTATTATGTATTTTTGCCCTGGATCATTTAAAGTAAGACATTACAGGTGATCTTAATACACAATTAATCAGACATGTCAAACATTCAGGAACAACTAATTAGCACAAGTTATTACATGGTAAAATGGAACTAAAGCACTGCATCTCACACACCTTGAGAGGAAAAAGCATTGGCCCCCTCCTACACACAGAACCACCCTCTCAACCACTTAATTTGGTTTTCTTTGAGGAGTTGTGGGAGGCCACGTGGCCTTACTTCTTCCATCATGTTGAAAGTGCAGTTGCTCAAAATCTCCACAGGATCATCAGGTCAAATGTCAGTTCACTCCTGCCCTCTTATGAACTTTGTGGCTGGGTGCAGTGCGGCAAAGGTTCTTGAGTTCTTCCCCTTCCCCATACAATCTCATTGCAAAATTTTCATGGAAGGCAGCCATTATCAGCTTTACCCTCTCACCCTACCTCCAAAAGAGAGCCGCCTTCATTCTATCACCACCTTCTAGCAGCAGTGCTGTGAAACTCTGCCCACTTCCAAAGGGTGGTATTTCCCATAGTCTTGAGGGGACCTTGTTGATAATTGTTTTTTATAAGGGACATATGGAAAGATTAAGCTAGTAACTGAAGCATAATTGGAATGTACCTTACTTACTTTATCATGCATACTGGTGGATAGTGGTCAATGACGTTCTAATCTTCCTTTAAAAGCATTCTGTTTAATAATTTGGCTCAGATCTTTTCTACAGAACTAGCTCTGCATTGTAAGAGACCAACACAAAGGTTTGGTCATTCTTTTCCATTTGTTTTTTAAAAATACATTGGAGTTTGGATTATTTAAATCAAATTTCATTTCAAGTTATTATTAAATAACCCACAGCATCTGGCTTCCAGAGCTTATGGTTTAAATTAAGATGTGACATGACATAACAAATGACAGCGACACAGCAAGTGAGAGTGGCAAACAGTGGGGTGAGGAGTAACAAGAGTAGCAGCAATAAGATCACAGAGATATTTAGTTTAAGGCACATGCACATCATGATGGTACAAGGTTTTTTAAAAAAATTTAAATTGACTCGCTTCATGAGGGCATTTGCTGAGTCTTCAATGTAAGCCTGAAGAACAGATTTGACTGCAGAGAGAATAGCGGCCCTTGCAGGGCATTCCAGGCATAGAGATTAGTGTTAGGGAAAGAAGCCATGACGATGCCTGTGGAAGAAGTGGACAAATGGGGCAACAAGGCTTGCGGCATTGGCAGAATAGGAGGTCTGGCAGTTCTGTTCCGGCTGGCAGAATTCTACAATTTATGGGCCTTACTTTGTATAACAGTATTTTACAATGGAACATACAAATCATGCTTGTGAACGAATAAGTTTAACAAAAATCTAACTTGAGGATAGAATGCATGTAGCATTTAAACGGTGATATTATGTTAAAGTAAAAATATGCCAAGTCACCACAGACAATGGTATAACAAAATGTGTGTGTGTGTGTGTGTGTGTGTGTGTGTGTGTGTGTGTGTGTGT
>NW_020664417.1:69993748-70106638 GCF_002925995.2 Terrapene triunguis | reverse complement strand
TGTGTGTGTGTGTGTGTGTGTGTGTGTGTGTGTGTGTGTGTGTGTGTGTAAGTAAAACTAGTGGGCCACATTCTTCATAGCTTCAGCAGGCCACGCACAATGCACCCCCAGGGGCTACTTGCATTCCTCCATTTCCACCGCAGTAAATTCCTTGTGTGTCATACTGCATCCTCCTCTATTTCAGGGTCTCCCTACAACTCCTCCACCCCTTTCCTCATACCAGGGGCTCAGTGTGTACCCCCATTGCTCTGGTCTGTGTGTGTCCCCTGCATATCTCTCTCCCTGTGACAGGGTGCTCAGCAGGAATGACTGAGCCAGCCCTCTGTCACTCCAGCTCCAATTAAAGGAGGTAAACCAGTGGCTGATTGGCAAAGGAGAAACTGCTGCCAGCCTGATTAGCCTGGTTCTATATACAGGCCCAGAGGCAGGGGGAGGGGAGCCAAGGAAGGAGTGTGGTAGCTCTGCCCTCCTGAGTCCAGAGACTAAGGAGTCCTCAAGGCTGGAATCCCCAAGCTGTACACCTGGTGAGAAGATGGTGGGATGGCACTATGCAAATAAACTGCACTGGTGACTGCTGAGCCAGGTGGTCTTGGAGTGCTTTTTGGAGCAGAGCAGAGCAGAGCAAAGGCAGAACCAAGGGGGGCCCTGCTATGCCTTGTTACACTCCCAATCACCATTCCCCACTCCCCAGGTCCATGCTCCCCACCCTCAAGTATTTATGGTTTGCCCCTGCTGACTCCCCATCCACAGCCCTGCTTTCTCCTCCCCACATCTCCACTCTGGGCCCCTGCTTCCCTCACCACCACCATTCCCCATCCCTACATTCTCTTGCAGATCCTGCTTTCCCCCCCGCCCAGCCCTCTTTGGGTCCCTGCTTCCTTCCCCCTCCATCTCCCTTTCCCCCGCTTCTGGGTCCCTGCTTCACCCATCACGACTGCCCCATCCCTCTGGTACCTGCTGCATACCCTCACCCTGGCCCCCTCCCTCTCTGGGTCCCTATTCCTCCCCCATGCACTGGGCTCTCTCCACCCCCCACACCCCAATATATACCATGTCTGGAAAGCTCTCATTTCTGTTAGAGTCCAGGCTACAGTCTTCCCACTCAACAGGCTAAGCTGCTGCCTCTGCTATGTACAGGGGGCAGCAGAGATTCCTCTGCCTGTGGCAACAGGCAGTCTGTGGCCCTGAATTTCCTCTGAATCAGGCTCTTCTGGTGTTTTGATTTCCATCAGAACTAATAGAAGTGTGCCCATGGATGCCTAGAACATTCCATTATTTTTAAAATTGATCAGATGTGGCATACCAAAGTTATCACATTACAGACAAACACAGAAATGCCACTGAGTTGAGTGTTAGATCTTGCTCCACTCAGCCAATAAATGATTTGGAATATCTTTAATTTAACCAAATTGCCACTCTGCATATACCACATGAATCCCGTTTTAATTTCTTTTTTAAAATGAAAAACTTTACAAGCCTAAGCCAACAAAAGCAAACTCAGTGATATGAGCCCTTAGCTAGGCTAACCGGTTCAGTTAGTGACTGAATATAGTTGGGGCAGCAGCAGCACCACCCACAGGAGATGGTTCAGAATTAGGAGGCATGGTCTCCAAATTTATTGAAGTGCTGGAGTAAATCTAACATCCTGGGAGTCCCCATGAATATCTGCTGTCCCTCCTTAGGGCCCATAGGAGAACCAATCTCCCATTACTTCAGGTCCGCTGACTTCTCCTATTCAGGAGAGCAATTATTAAGGTACAAATCAAATGCAAGAGGGAGGGGAGATCTTCCCATTTCACTGCCTTCCTACTGCAGCCCCCTTCTTTCCTTGCTGTTTACCCCCATATGCTTCCTGTGGGACTGTTCAACCCTGAAAGTCTTTCCAGGGGCTGAGGATTGGCTGAATCCTTGTAAATTGCCCTGTTACACTCCCTTGTAGATTTCCCTTTGCCATAGGGAGTCTGTGCCTTTCCATGGTGTTCCCCAGCTAAGAACATGTACAGACTTCAAACATGTTGCTCCTGTTTTCAGCTGTTCAAATTACTATCAGGAAAGGGACTTGGAAAAAACATCTCTCCCCATTGTATCTCATGCTCACATTATTTTAAAATTTCATTTAATAATATCTATCTCCCCTCTCATGCCCATAAAGAGATGTAGCAGGAAATGGCTGTGAATGCACTCATGAGCAAATACTCACACATGTATGAACACTCATTCCAGAGACATTTTTGTGAGCAAAAAAGGACTGTTTGCTAAATGAACACCAATAGCAAAATCAGAAGAGATACAAAACACTGCTAAAGCAAATTCAGATTAAAATATTAATCAATATTCACTGAAATTTTCTTCAGATATTTGTCCAACTCCAATCACAATGGGGCAAATTCATTTCTAAAGACCCATCTTAGAGCCTTCATACTATTTAAGCCCTATTTGAGTACTTGAGTGGGTTTTAAGAGGTGCAAAAGCCTTATGGTTTGCTGTCCGCACAGTGATGAATGTTACCCAATAATTTTTTAAAATCTGATTCAAGTTTTTTTAAAATTTAAATTTCCATTCCCTGTATTGCATATTCCACAATACAAACAGGATACAAACTTCACACAATCCAAAAAACAAAACAAAACCAACCCCCCCCCCCCCCCCCCCCCAAAAACCAACCCCCAAACACACACCAAACTTTGTGTGTTCCAAAATCTGCATCTTGTTCTAGTCTTCAGTTTCTCCCGCACTTGTATGTTTAGTACAGTTATCCATTTCAGGCACATCTTTTCCATTGCTCTTTTCTTTTCTAAAAGTCTTCATACACTTTTCCAGTCTTTTTAGGAACAGATCTACATCTTGCTTTTTCATTCCAATTGCTGAAGCAGCATTGAGGTAAGCACAGGGATAGTAATTTGTATGTGACATAAAGCCTTTGAAAGTGTAGTTATTCACTGTTTGCAAAGACCCAAGGGGAACCACCCTGAAAGAATCAATCACAATTCAATTAAAAATGCTCAGGGCTATTTACAGGAAGCACAGTATTCTGAAACATTTCTATGCATAACAACGTGTGTAAATTATAAACAAGTTTGTGTAAAAGTACCTGAAGTGAACCAATTATTAAAGAACATTAAAATCAAGAACTATAAAAAAACAGCATTGGTAGAAATAGGACTGGAACTTTTGAACTTGATGAAACCCTGAACTTTTTCAAAGATGGTATCTGTTAAGACCAATCTACCCAAAGAGGACTGTAGTAGCAGGACAAGTAAAAGTTATCATCAGGTAAAACAAAACAAAAAAACCCACCCCATCTTACTGCAGTACATACAGATTTACTGTAGTTCATCTGTGTAAGAAGTAGAATAATCCAAGCTAATGAAGCATGTCTTCTGATGTGAAAATACTCAGCTCTGCCAGACAAAGTGACATTAACTCTGTAGCAGAAGCTAGTTGACAGCAGTAATATTCAGATTAAAGAATTCTGCCAAAACAAGTTTTAGATCATCCTCTTCTTCTAAAAGGTTTAATCTGAAATCATTAAAAATTATTTGGCCTGCATTTCCCTTGCCATGTACCGTCCAGCAGTAAAAATTTTCCACCTACACTGGCTGAAGTTAATTCTGGAAAGTAGGATTTTCTTTTACACTACAAAAAGCAACGAACAACATTAGAGATAAGCAATGTGTTTCCCAGGTCTTTGGCACAAAAAAGATTTTTTAAAATACAGCTGAAGCCATGTTAAATATTCCTCTAATATTACAAACCTCAGTTTTTGTCAAGTACGGTAACCGCTTCCACAACTAGTGAAAGATGCATTATTACTAATTTGTATTGTGGTATCACACCTAGAAGGCCCCAATTAGGAATCAGGACCACATTGTACTAGGCACTACGGCCACAGATAACAAAAAGACTGTGAATAATTTGGGACAAGGACAATCTTAAGATTAGTGGCACCAGGTGCTACAGCAAACAGACAGGAATAGTACAACTAACCTGGTAATCAGTGGTCGTATCATAGCACACCAATTGTCTAACTAGCAGACAGTGTTTTGCAGGCATCCTGTCAGTGGCAAGTTTTAAGGAGAGGTTTGACAGACATTATGTAGACATTAGCAAATTTTTACAAGGAGTTCCTTGCACGCATAAGGAGCAGCATGGGAGGAAGCATGAGGACACTTGTGGGAAAACTTAACTAATGGACAGTGAAGGCCGACAGCAGTGGAATGAAGAATGCATCACTCTGACTCTCTACAACCAGGGTCAAATTTGCGCTAGGGATACATGTGTACACATTATACCTCAGTTAGTTTGTAAAGTCCTAAGAACCATCACAGCACAGCAAATTTCACTGAATATGATAAAAGTTTAAAATATTTCAGATGCTCACCTTGCTCCTGAAACTTGTCTTGTGAAAAGCATAGATCCAAGCTGAGTAACAGCCATGTCACTGTGTTTATCTAGGTTCTCTAGAGACATAGCTGAAGACATAAATAGCTATGTTATAATAACTGTAATAAAGCTCCTCCTTCAGCAGAAAAGAACCATTGATAAGTTTTATCTAACAATGGTGCCCTGGTTAAGTATTTGGGTTAGAATATAACTAATATGAACATTCTTACTATTATTTTTAATTCTTTTCAGTTTTCCACTAAATATATCCTTTCATTATCTGATTAGACCGTTTATACAGTTGAGATACTGTGTGGGGAGAGAAGTTCCAGTTTTCCAGGTTCAGTAGAGTTATTGCTTACAATGAAAATCCCAAGTAAATAAAGGGACTCACTAATAGTTCAGCACCAAGCAGTTGTGGTTGAAATAACTATTAAACAGTATAAAAATAAATAAATTGAAGTACTGAATGGTAACATGTCAGTCTTTTTACTCTCATGATCAAACAAAGCATATTTTGATCACAAGCAGTTACGTATATAAATACAGGGTCTGAGTCACTAACTGCACTGATAACTGCACTACTCTACTTTTAGGCTGATGCAAGTCCATTGATTTCAATGGACTTGTATTGGCATAAGATTAATGGAATGGAACGGTGAACCGTATGCAAGCTCATCTTGTGTATGCAAGTGTATTAAAAATATAGAAGATTTCAGAAGTGCTGGCTCAGTTCAAAGCTGAACAGTAATTACACTGGTCTACAATTTTTGAGAAGTCGTCTGCTTCAGAGATAAAATGTGCTATTTATTATGTATTTTGATGTGCTGAATTCAAATATGACAATTAAAACAACTGATTGGCTACTGTTTCTAAGATATTTAAGTTTTTACATTTTATGTCTATGTATATTGTGTAGATAATAGAGTTTTAATCAAATTGTAAACCTAGGTCTTTTCATGATAATATTTCACTTGTCCTGTTTATGTTACACTTTAAAAATCAGCAAAAGGGTTATATAAATAAAATTTATTATGAAACAAAATTGCAAAAAACAATTCTGTACATAGTTTAGTCCTATTCAGTGTCTACTCGGCGCTTCTTGGCTTGTCTCTTGTATTCATTCAATGGAGCATCTCTTGTCACTGTCCAGCAATAGTCTGCAAGCATTGATGGGCTCCATTTGCCCTGATAGCGTTTCTCCATTGTTGCAATGTCCTGGTGAAATCGCTCGCTGTGCTCGTCGCTCACTGCTCCGCAGTTCGGTGGAAAAAAATCTAGATGAGAGTGCAAAAAATGTATCTTTAGTGACATGTTGCAACCAAAGCTTTTGTATGCCTTGAGGAGGTTTTCCACCAACAACCTGTAGTTGTCTGCCTTGTTGTTTCCGAGAAAATTTATTGCCATTAACTGGAAGGCTTTCCATTCCGTCTTTTCCTTGCCACGCAGTGAATGGTCAAATGCATCATCTCGAAGAAGTTCACAAATCTGAGGACCAACAAAGACACCTTCCTTTATCTTAGCTTCACTTAACCTTGGAAATTTTCCACGGAGGTACTTGAAAGCTGCTTGTGTTTTGTCAATGGCCTTGACAAAGTTCTTCATCAGACCCAGCTTGATGTGTAAGGGTGGTAACAAAATCTTCCTTGATTCAACAAGTGGTGGATGCTGAACACTTTTCCTCCCAGGCTCCAATGACTGTCGGAGTGGCCAATCTTTCTTGATGGAGTGGGAATCTCTTGCACGACTAGCCCATTCGCAGAGAAAACAGCAGTACTTTGTGTATCCAGTCTGCAGACCAAGCAAGAGAGCAACAACCTTCAAATCGCCACAAAGCTGCCACTGATGTTGGTCATAGTTTATGCACCTCAAAAGTTGTTTCATGTTGTCATAGGTTTCCTTCATATGGACTGCATGACCAACTGGAATTGATGGCAAAACATTGCCATTATGCAGTAAAACAGCTTTAAGACTCATCTTCGATGAATCAATGAACAGTCTCCCCTCATCTGGATCGTGAACGATATGGAGGGCTGCCATCACACCATCGATGTTGTTGCAGGCTACAAGCTCACCTTCCATGAAGAAGAATGGGACAAGATCCTTTTGACGGTCACGGAACATGGAAACCCTAACATCACCTGCTAGGAGATTCCACTGCTGTAGTCTGGAGCCCAACAGCTCTGCCTTACTCTTGGGTAGTTTCAAATCCCTGACAAGGTCATTCAGTTCACCTTGTGTTATAAGGTGTGGTTCAGAGAAGGAGGATGGGAGAAAATGTGGGTCCTGTGACATTGATGGTTCAGGACCAGAAGTTTCATCCTCTTCCTCGTCTGACTCAAGTGAGAATGATTCTGGTGCATCAGGAACTGGCAGTCCTTCTCCGTGGGGTACTGGGCGTATAGCTGATGGAATGTTTGGATAATGCACAGTCCACTTTTTCTTCTTTGACACACCTTTCCCAACTGGAGGCACCATGCAGAAGTAACAATTGCTGGTATGATCTGTTGGCTCTCTCCAAATCATTGGCACTGCAAAAGGCATAGATTTCCTTTTCCTGTTCAACCACTGGCGAAGATTTGTTGCACAAGTGTTGCAGCATATGTGTGGGGCCCACCTCTTGTCCTGATCTCCAATTTTGCAGCCAAAATAAAGGTGATAGGCTTTCTTAACCATAGTGGTTACACTGTGCTTTTGTGATGCAAAAGTCACTTCACCACAAACATAGCAGAAGTTATCTGCACTGTTCACACAAGTACGAGGCATCTCTGCTCACTTTGGCTAAACAGAAATGTGTCCCTTTGCAAAATCAAACACTGACAAATAAGAGAGCACGACACTGTATGATTTCTAGAGCTGATATAGGGCAATTTGTTCAGCAGAGTGATGTAAGCTTCATTATGATTGCATCATCCATGACTTCTAGGAATAACATGATGCAATTCATATCATGTATGACGCAATACCAGCTTCAGATTGCATCATTCATTGTTTTGCCTAAAAAGCAAGTACTGTCCAAACCCAGTCATAGATTTATTCATAGATCCAGTCAAAGATGTATTTTAGTCATTTCTGGTTTAAATTGAGATCCCTTCCCTTTATAACTCACTTATCCTCCGCCATTCCCAAGTCAAGGGTCGTATATACTGACCCAATAGCATATCTTGAAAACTAGAGCCAATCAACAATTTTAAGCATCATTTTCGTTCTCAGTGACTCAGAATTAGTAAAGTTTGACTACATTTATTTCAGAAGCATTTTGGCTGTAGAGCAGTGTTACCTAAGGAAATAGGATTGTGTGGTGTGTTCAACAGCCTCTCCTTGTAGACTTCTGCTAGCTTCCTCAGCTGACTTGAAAGGTAGGAAAACATTTCCTGGAAAAAAGCAACAATTTTCAATTAATTTTCTTTTTCTTTCTTTCTCTGTTGAATAGTTAATATCAATTTTGGAAAGATGTCAGCCTCCAGAATATATCATAAAGTATCCAAGTGGTCCCCAGTTCATATGTATTAAGCATCAGCCATTTATTTGAGTTAACAGGTCAGACAGTGTCCTTGAGCAGCGCATGGAAGCCCCTTCCTGTGTAGATCTCTCCATACCATTGTCTTCCCTGCCTGACAAGATGAAGCAGCTCCATGTGGGCCAGCACCTGTGCTCAGGATTCAATCCCTCTTTGTCTCCGCAGAATTTATATAGAAAAGGTAATCCATCCTTGAGGAGATTGTGGCAGCAAGACCCCTCCCAGGATCCTGCAATGGGAAGGGGCAGGGTGGCCTTGCTGTGATAGAGGCTGCATCTGCAAACATAGCAGACCACCTGTACTTCCACATCAGCTCTGACCTAAACTGTTCACCACCACAGGGCATCCACTGCCAGGGAGTTAGAGAGGAGCTGCCAAGGCCAAAGCTGGTGCAGGGTTGCAGCCAGTCTGCTATGCTTTCGGGCAAGAGCTTTACCATAGGTCAGCAAACCCTGCCATCCCAACAAGATGCTGTGGGGGAATCGCCACAAAGAAATCCTTGCAGAAATAGCCACACACAAATCCCTTGTCTATAGTCTTTTACCAGGGCAGGGGACAAACTGGTTCAGTGAAAACAATACAGCAAGAAAGTTGAGATATCATTCCTCAGTGCATATTTTATATTTCCTGGTGAATATTATATTTTACATTTATTTAGTGTCCTTCATTCTGAAGGAGCCCAAAACACTTCAAATGTACATAACATAGAGCACCACTGGAGTTGAGGGTGGCAACCAACTGGTGCATAGCTCTGAATGTAAACAAGACATAGTGAGGAGACTAGAGGGAAATTTTGGCCCTCTATACCAGGACAACCCTCTACTCTTACAAAATTCCCATGGCATCATTCATATCCAAGTACAGCAGACAGGACGATAGCTGTGATACTCATGACATAAGATGCTGAACCTTTGGTGAAACATGATGATATCTTTGAGCACAAATTCTATTAATAAATAGCCACTTCAAACAAAATGTAACCCTGCATGATGCCAAAGAAAACAGGAATTAGCATTCCTTTCATCCATCTTTTTTAGCTTCCCAATACAACACTAAAAGAGCACATTTTGTTCCATCAATATCTGATAAGAAAATATTCTTGTTTCTTACCAGCTGAAACAGTTCTGTGATGAATCAGAATATTTCTACTATTTAGCATCACAGATTTGAATACAAATGACTGTTAAATATTAACTGTTAACCAATCAGATCAGATTTTTTTGCTTTTTGATTGATTTAAAGGTAAATAGTTGGGGAGGTTTGGACCACTTGTCCACAGAGCGGTGAACACTGTTTTGCCTGCATTGCTGGCCACGTCATGCCAAACTGCTGCTTGCACTGTTTTAATCTGGAACAGTCTTAGTATAGAAAAAAAAGTGCAATTTGGCATCTGTCACTAGAGAGCTGCAACTGCCATCAGCTGCTAGAAGAATCCCTCTTTTTCTGCACCAGAAGGACAATAGGTCAGCATCTGATCTGCCTTTACATTAAGCAAGAGAGCATTGGTATGGGTATGAATGAATTTTGTGCCATACACTATATTCTCCTCCACAGTCATCTATGCCATGCAGACAGTTCCCCTCCCTGTCCTCTTTCTGAGACAAGTAGCTAGTCACCCTGCAGCTGCTGCTCAAGCTTTCTAAACATTATAGATGGGTGTCAAAAGTTCAGATGTCATTTCATCAGACAGTTCCTTTGTTGAAAAGGATGCCAAAAGCAGAGATGCCTACGTGAACTGTCTACCTATCCTAGCTAATGCATATGCGACATCATGATAGCAGGAAAAAAAAACCCCACACATCACAGCTGCTTCAGGTCTTCACCAACTAAACAATTTAGTGTTAGTGATGCTCCCCTCACACCTCAGCACAGAACACAGATAGACAAGAGTCAGAACAAACCACTCTTCCTAACAATTCCTATGGCCTCTGAGTTGTCATTTTCAACACTTCACATTGGTAGACATAGGTAGGGTGTGTGGGGGTGTCTGAGACAGAGAGAGAGGCGCAAAGACAAAGAGGTTTTAAGTTTGGGTAGCCTCATCCCTGGTCATCAGGTATCAGCTTGTTCTTCCTCCTGACTACAACGATTTTGTTCACCATTCACTTCAGTACAACTGCCCGCTTGCTACTTCTCCCATCATTCTTTCTCATGGCTATTGCTTGGGCATCTTCCTCAATTTTAGGACTTGACAAAGAACCCTCCTTTCTACAAACAGCATCCTCCTCCTTGTGTGGACCATCATCCTACCCTCTGACATGTACCTCTCTGACTGGAACCAGTTAGATCTAGTGAAGTTTAAAAAGACAAATGCAAAGTGCTCCACTTAGGAAGGAACAATCAGTTTCACACATACAGAATGGGAAGAGACTGTCTAGGAAGGAGTACGGCAGAAAGGGATCTAGGGGTTATAGTGGACCACAAGCTAAATGAGTCAACAGTGTGATGCTGTTGCAAAAAAAAGCAAACGTGATTCTGGGACGCATTAACAGGTATATTGTGAGCAAGACACGAGAAGTCATTCTTCTGCTGTACTCTGCGCTGGTTAGGCCTCAACTGGAATATTGTGTCCAGTTCTGGGCACCGCATTTCAAGAAAGATGTGGAGAAACTGGAGAGGGTACAGAGAAGAGCAACAAGAATGATTAAAGGTCTAGAGAACATGACCTATGAAGGAAGGCTGAAAGAATTGGGTTTGTTTAGTTTGGAAAAGAGAAGACTGAGAGGGGACATGATATCAGTTTTCAGGTATCTAAAAGGGTGTCATAAGGAGGAGGGAGAAAACTTGTTCACCTTAGCCTCTAAGGATAGAACAAGAAGCAATGGGCTTAAACTGCAGCAGGGAAGGTTTAGGTTGGACATTAGGAAAAAGTTCCTAACTGTCAGGATGGTTAAACACTGGAATAAACTGCCTAGGGAGGTTGTGGAATCTCCATCTCTGGAGATATTTAAGAGTAGGTTAGATAAATGTCTATCAGGGATGGTCTAGACAGTATTTGGTCCTGCCATGAAGGCAGAGGACTGGACTCGATGACCTCTTGAGGTCCCTTCCAGCCCTAGAATCTATGTATAAAATTAAAGATACCATTTTAGGTAGCACCTCAGAGATTTTACAGAACCAAATGGGTTAGGGGAGCAGTTCTGAGAAATGTGTATACCTTCTTTTCCTGGGCCACTGAATTAACTGAACTGCAGCCTCCATCTTAGAGAAATCAAGTGAAAATGGCTCCTGAGCTGACCCTCTTAATCACATGGGATGGATTCACTCAGAGAAATAGTGTCATGCCACCTAACAAAATGAATCAAACTATAGATGGGTGTTCACTGACAACAGCATGAAGTTTTTGAGAGGTCTAGTTAGAGAAAAAAACTTGCAAGAGGCTTCTATGGGCAGTGAGGAGGACTAGAAACTTGTGGCAAATCATTGCTGCTTTGCAGTGGCCATTTGAAATCAAACCCAATACTTCTATGGTTTGAGTACAACAGCTTGCACAGTTTGCAGTTGGCTTTATTTACAGTATCCTCTTAGAAACTTAAAAGTAACATTTGTTCCCTTATCTAGACACTTTTTTCTTGCTCCTCGTGGAAGACAAACACCATATTCATTTGTTATTCACTTTCTTGTCACAAGAAGTTATACTCCTGGGGGGAACTCTGTGCCACAGCGTGTGCACAGAATTCATATCCCCGCAGATTTCTTTGCTTCCCTTCAGAAAAATGACTTTCTGATGGGGGAAGCAAAGGGAAGTCGTAAGTGTGGTCACGCACCCCCCACCCCCAGCAGAGCAGGCATGTTGTTTCAGGCACCCAGAACAGCTGACTGAGAGGTAAATCACAGAAGGGGGTGGGGATGGGGATGCCCCGGCCGGTAGCTCCTACCCTGTGCTGGGTCCAGCTGCTAATCCTGGCTGGACTGGGGATGGGGGAGGACGGGACTTCCTCTTCCCCTGCAAGGAGCAGCTGGGGCCAAGTCAGACCCACCCCCAGAAACCTTCCCCAGCTGCAGGAAGCTCTGCCCTCTCCCTCTTCCTGTCCCATCACTCCTCAGCTGCGGAGGAAGGGGTCACTGTGGGGGAGCTGTCCGCCACCCATGCATCTGGACCCCCCCATACCCAGACCCCCCATCGAGCCTCACTCCCCCAACACCCAGAACCTCCCCACAGAGCTCCCTGCACCCAACCCCCTCCCAGAGCCTCACCCCCTGCATCCAGACCCATCCCTGCACCCAGACCTCTTGCTGAACCCCTGCACTTCAACCCCCACCCCAATAAGTCCCACCCCCCCTCACGTGGACCACTCCTTGCTGAGCCCTCCAAACTCCAACTCCCATCCCACCAAGCCCCACTCTCCCAGCACCCAGACCTCCCTGCTGAGCCCCACACACCCGAGCCCCCCCGCCCCCCCGCTGAGTGCCATCCCCTCATACCCAGACACCCCCCGCTGAGTCCCAACCACCTTCACTTGGACCCCTCTGAAGAGTCCCATTACCCCTGCACCCAGAACCCCCAATAAGCCCCTGTGCATCCAGCTCCCACACACACACCGATTGTCCCACACAGAACCCTCTCACCCCACACCTGGATCTCCCCACACTAAGTCGCTCCACACTTGGATCCTGCTGGGTTGAACCTGCCTGTCCCACACCTGGTGTGCCTGGCGTGGAGGGGCAGGGCCCTGTAGGGTTTCTGGGGCAGGCCTGGTCCTTGTGCTGTGTCAGGATCAGGTGCAGCCTCACTGCCGAGTCTGTGTCCTAGGAGGGGCTGCAGGGTGAGCTCCTACCTCTGTGCAGCCAGTGCTCTGCGCTCCCCACTGCAATGCTGGAGCTGCCACATTTATTGACAAATAAAATTTGCAGAAATTTAAAATATTGTGTGGAGAATTTTTAATTTTTTGGTGCAGAATTCCCTCAGGAGTAAATAAGCATCACTAATGTGCTCATCTATTATATCAGTATCATTTTTGTAATCTGATTTGTTAATTATTTTGTGCTACCTCTATTGGCTATTTACTTCTGCAGCAACAGAGGATAATACTGCAAGGGAGTGTATTTACAATGGCTGTTCTCAGAATACATTTATTGAGGAGAATGGTGATGAGAGAAAGTTAATGATGAGAACAATAAGATATTCCCCAACAATTTAACACTTTAAGCGTGTCTCATTTGAGGACTTCCCTATAGTGTAGTACATTTGACAATGTCCCTTTAATAAAATAACTTCCAATTTGTAGAATTGGGCTCTTAACTTAGCTACTTAAAGTAGTAAATTTTCCTCATTTATGATTAGATATCTAAATCACTCAATTAGCCCAGAATTGCTACTTGCATGTGGAGGGACTGGATGAATCAGGGAAGAATGAAGAAGTAGGAGAGGAAACCAGGGTATATACATTTTCATCAAACTGACTGAAAACCTCTGTATACAAATTTAAATGTTTTCCTGTTTTTGTAAAATAGCATTGCTTTGCATTTTAGAATTTTTATTTTCCATTTAACAACATCTAGATCTTTTATAAATAAATAGTTAGCTAAGCAGTTCACTGTACAATAAATTAATGACTTTTCAGATTTGGCAATATTTGGGGGGGTGGGGGGTTTAAGTCTATAGTTGACCTCTATTATAAAATCGCTTTCTGCTGCATGGAAAATTTATAAGCACCCAAGCAAATATATACAATGAGCTCTTACTTAAAAGAAATGCAGCTAAATACAATTGATTTTTTTATGTGGTAGGCACTGTAATTCAGTTTTTAAAAAACTTATCATACTAAAAGGTGTATTGAATTACTTACACGGTAAATGTCAGCCAAATTGCTAGGGGGAAAGAGTGAATGAAAATGTGAAACAACTGTACCACGAAACCTAGCTAGCTATTGAGGTAAATGCTGTTATTTGAAAATATATTGCACTTCTGGCATTCTAGTTTGATTTCTAACCCCTAAAACAATGACATCTAAGGGAAAACTGAAAATTCAGTTAATCCTAGAGGCAGTGTATATCAAAAGTGCCAAATGACATAGTCACGTTAGACATAATGGCAAGCTTCACTGAAGTATACATAAAACTATCAAGAAACTTTTGAAGAAGTGAGCAAAAAATCAGAGTTGTTTCTGGAGCCAATTTTGGTAACCTGGATATAAGGGGACAGTTCCTCATCTGCTGTTAATTAGCACAGCTTCACTGAAATCAGTCTAGCCTGCGGTTTCATGTTAGTTAGACCATGAAATGTGCAGTAGTGACACAAAAATCCAGTCTATGAATATCATAGGAAAGTCTTTAGAAATGGAATTTATGGTTTCTAGGTTTACCTGTTAATAAAGCCATCTACTACAATATGTACAGTTCTGTGCAGATATACATATTGCATAATACACACATACCCATTTTTGGACAGGAAAATTATTTTATTGGACATGAATAATTTTTGAATCTTTACATTTTAATGCAGAATCTTTATCTACAGATGTTCTCACAAATAGTTGAATCATACTATATATTTATATTCTACAATTCTTCTAGTTTTGAGAAGCTAAACTAAACTTAAAGGGCTTTCCATCTTTTAGGAGATGGTGGGTTTAAAAAATATTATTTGCATTGGATTATGGTAATACCTAGAGGCTATACAGTACTAGGCCCTGTACTCATACAACACATATGGAAGCTCTTCCATGCCCTTAGTCATTTTTGTTGCCCTTTTCTGAACCTTTTCCAAGTCCAATATATCTTTTCTGAGATGGGGCAACCACATCTGCATGCAGTATTCAAGATGTGGGCATACCATGGATTTATATAGAGGCAATATGATATTTTCTGTCTTATTATCCATCCCTTTCTTAATGATTCCCAACATTCTGTTCACTTTTTTGACTGCTGCTGCACACTGAGTGGATGTTCAGAGAACTATCCACAGTGACTCCAAGATCTCTTTCTTGAGTGGTAACAGCTAATTTAGACCCCATCATTTTATATGTATAGTTGGAATTGTGTTTTCCAATGTGCATTACTTTGCATTTATCAACATTGAATTTCATCTGCCATTTTGTTGCCCAGTCACCCAGTTTTGAGAGATCCTTTTGTAGCTCCTCACAGTCTGCTTCGACTTAACTATCTTGAGTAGTTTTGTAACATCTGCAAATTTTGCCACATCACTATTTACCTCTTTTTCCAGATCATTTATGAATATGTTAAATAGGACTGGGCCCAATACAGACCCTGGGGGATACCACTATTTACCTCTCTCCATTCTGAAAACTGAACATCTATTCCTACCCTTTGTTTCTTATCTTTTAACCAGTTACTAATCCATGAGAGGACCTTCCCTCTTATCCCATGACTGCTTACTTTGCTTAAGAGCCTTTCGCAAGGGACCTTGTCAAAGGCTTTCTGAAAATCTAAATACACTATATCCACTGGATCCCCCTTGTCCACATGCTTGTTGACCCCCCCCCCAAAGAATTCTAGTAGATTGGTGAGGCATGATTTCCCTTTACAAAAATCATGTTGATTATTCCCCAACAAATTATGTTCATCTATGTATCTGACAATTTTGTTCTTTACTATAGATTTAACCAGTTTGTCCGGTACTGAAGTCAGGCTTACCGGCCGGGGTCTCCTCTGGAGCCCTTTTTAAAAATTGGTGTCACATTAGCTGTCTTCCAGTCATTTGGTACAGAAGGTCATTGGAATGATAGGTTACAGATGACAGTTAGTATTCCTGCAATTTCACATTTGAGGTCCTTCAGAACTCTTGGGTGAATACCATCTGGTCCTGGTGACTTATTACTGGTTAGTTTATCAGTTTGTTCCAAAACCTCCTCTTAATAACACCTCAATCTGGGACAGTTCCTCAGATTTGTCACCTAAAAAAAATGGCTCAGGTTTGGGAATCTCCCTCACATCCTCAACCGTGAATACCGATGCAAAGAATTCATTTAGTTTCTCTGCAGTGGCCTTATTATCCTCGAGTGCTCCTTTAACACCTCGATCATCCAGTGGCCCCACTGGTTGTTTAGCAGGCTTCCTGCTTCTGATGTACTTAAATTTTTTTTGCTATTACTTGAGTCTTTGGCTAGCTGTTCTTCAAATTCTTTTTTGGCCTTCCTAATTATATTTTTACACTTCATTTGCCAGAGTTTATGCTCCTTTCCAGGGTGGATAAAAATCAATGATTTAAAAAAAAAATTGGATTTTTTAATTTAAATCAGAGTTTTTTGATCAAATGTTTTTTGAGGAAAAAACCTATCTAAAGATAGTTTTGATTAAGATACATTATAGCTCAAAGATATCTCATCATGGAATAGGGATTATAAATTCTAATTCTATAGTATGAGAATATATTAATGTAATGTTTAAGAAAAGTTTTCTAAATGAGTTCCAATAGTCCATGGATTAGGGACCTAGTTTTATGGGGTTCCACAGATTATTTAGGTTAATCTTTCTATCTATCTACCCAATGGGACTCAGTGCTCAGTCTAGACGATACCATCAGAGATGCTTAGTTTTGCAGTTCTCAAACTGTGCATTTGTGTCTCCAGAGATAACATGCTTGTTAACAGCAAAAATGTTTTTAAATAAATAAATAATATATAGAGGTGAGAAATAACAGACCTCAGCTCTATTGTCTCTCTGCAAATTTGTGTACACAGAGTCAATCCCTTACCTCTCTCTAAAAGTGCAAAGTTTCAAAAAATTCAGTGAATTGAAGATTGTTGGGGGCGGAATAATACAGTATAGTAAAGGAGAAGTCTGGAGATAAATGTGAGAAGTGAGGGGCATATGCTTTTTTGTTAAAATATTATCTGTTTGCTGTTGGAGGAAAAAAAAAATCCAGAATACTTAATATTGTTGTTTCAGTTAAATAAAACAATTTAAACGTCTGTCTGGTGATGTTCTCCTCCTAATACAGCATGGCAAGAAAATCCTCCAAATATTAATGATTAACCTGTTGAACTGGAGATAGTTCACCTCCTAATGACTTCGTAAGTATCTGCTTCAATTATCTTTGGTAAATGAAATAACCGAACAATGATTCATTTTCTGATATAGCTGTAAAACTAATCTGAAAAGTTTTCAAAATAAATCACTGTTTAAAAATGTATAGTGTGTACCTTATAAAAATGAAACCTACATCTATCTCTGAGTTGCGAAGAATATGTATTAAGGTTATAACAACTAACAAAAATGCACTTTTATGTAGAAAACCATGATTAAATCGAGTCTTCCTGATTGATTTAAATCAAATCCACTCTGCTCCTTTCTATTTTCCTCATTAGGATTTAACTTCCACTTTTTAAAGGTCGCCTTTTTGTCTCTCACTGCTTCTTTTACTTTGTTGTTTAGTCACAGTGGCTCTTTTTTATTCTCTATGTTTTTTAATGTGGGGTATATATTTAAATTGAGCCTCTATTATGGTGTCTTTAAAAAGTTTCCACATAGTTTACAGGGATTTTACTTTTGGTGCTGTACCTTTTAATTTCTGTTTAACCTACCTCCTCACTTTTGTGTAGTTTCCCTTTCTGAAATTAAATGCTACAGTGTTGGGACGCTGTGGTGTTTTTCCCGCCCCAGGGATGTTAAATTTAATTATATTATGGTCACTATTACCAAGTAGTGCAGCTATATTCACCTCTTGGACCTGATCCTATGCTCCATTTAGGAATAAATCAAAAATTGCCTCTCCTCTTGTGGGTTCCAGGACTATCTGCTCCAAGAAGCAGTCATTTAAGATGTCAAGAAACTTTATCTCTGCATCCCTTCCTGAGGCGATATGTGCCCAATCAATACGGGGATAGTTGAAATCCCCCATTATTATTGAGTTTTTTATTTTAATAGCCCCTCTAATCTCCTTGACAGTCACTATCAACATCAGGTCAGGTGGTCTGTAATATATCCCTACTGCTATATTCTTCTTATTCAAGCATGGAATTACTATCCATAGAGATTCTACAGTCTGGTTCATTTAAGATTTTTACTTAATTTGATTCTACGCTTTCTTTCACATATAGTGCCACTCCCCCACCAGCACAATCCGTTCTGTCCTTCCGATATATTTTGTATCCTGGTATTACTGTGTCCCATTGATTATCCTCATTCCACCAAGTTTCTGTGATTCCTATTATATCTATATCCTCATTTAATATGAGGCACTCTAGTTCACCCATCTTATTATTTAGATTTCTAGAATTGGTATATAAGCATTTTAAAAACTCATCACTTTTTAGCTGCCTGCCATTACATGATGTAATTGAATGGGACTTTTTTTCATTTGACAGATCCTCCTCTAAGGGATGTCTGAATTACGTGCTCCTCTGTACCCGTCGTCTTTCCCCCAGTCCTTAAAATTAAAAAAGTCATAAGTGCCAGCAATCTGGTTCCATTTTGGTTAAGGTGAAGCCCATCCTTCTTGTATAGGCTCCCGCTTTCCCCAAAATTTCCCCAGTTCCTAATAAAGCTAAACACCACCTCCCTACACCATCATCTCATCCACGCATTGAGACCCTGCAGTTCTGCCTGCCTAACTGGCCCTGCATATGGAACTGGAAGCATTTCAGAGAATGCTACCGTGGAGATCCTGGACTTCAATCTCTTACCTAGCAGCCTAAATTTGGCCTCCAGGACCTCTCTCCTTTCCTTCCCTATGTCATTGGTACCTACATGTACCATGACCACCGACTCCTTCCCAGCACTACACATGAGCCTATCTAGATGTCTCGAGAGATCCGCAACCTTCTCACCAGGCCGGCAAGTCACCATGCAGTTCTCCTAGTCATCACAAACCCAGCTATCGATGTTCTAATGATCGAATCGCCCATTACTAATACCTGTCTCTTCCTAATAATTGGAGTTCCCTCCCCCAAGAGGTATCCTCAGTGCGAGAGGATACCACATCATCATCTGGAAGGAGGGTCCCAACTATGGGATTATTTCCCTCTGACAGATCTTCAGTTTGGGGTGTGTGTGTGGAGCTATCATGGCTTTAAGCCATCTTTGCACCCTCTTGATCCTGGGCTACTCTGGGAGATAGAGACATCCCTGACATAACACAGAAAGCCCTTTGGGCCTGACTAAGGCTTGGTCTACACTGAAAAATTAGACAGATCTAGCTATACCACTCCAAACAGTGAAAAAATTTTCACGCTGTGCGACCCAGTTATTGTATATAGACATTGTATGTAGATGCAGCTTGGTCAATGGATTAACTACATCAATGGAAAAATCCTTTCTGTTGATGTAGGAAGCATCTACATTACGATAGCACAGCTGCAGCACTAGACACACCCTCAGTTATGGCAGCCTCCCAGGGCTGCCCTGTGAGCTGCAGCACTGCCCAGAATCTCCATAGTTATATACATGCTTCCCCCAATACACCTTTCTTGACCAGAGCTCCATCCCACTCCTATTTCAGGACTTGCAAAGTGCTCCTCAGAGGACAGCCTTACAGTTATCTTCTCCAGTGCCTCCCTGGCCAGATATAGAGATTTTAGAGCCCTGTTATGCTATTCTTTCCCTTTTACCTGGCATAATGAGGCTGGGATAGTATGAGAATCTCACCCTAAGGAATTAAGCTAAGGTATGTGGGTCTGGTTTTTTTTTTTGGTGACATTTGAACTATCTTAGGTTCAGAATTAATACTTAGCACCTGGCATCTTCAAAGAAGTTTACAAACCCATTCATCTCAAAACCCCAATATCATCCCTATTTTTCACATAAAAGAGCTAGAACAGAGAGGTTATTGTACCTGATTTTCAGACTGGCTGAGCATCCACAGCTCCAATTTAAGTAAATGGGAAATGCAGGAGCTCAGCACCTTTGAAATCAGTCTCTAGGGAGATGTTTAAATGTGACGTTATGAGTGTAATATAATATTTCATTGGAAGGGGACAGGGCCAGAAAGAGTTAATTAACTCACAGACTGACCTGACTCATGGGTGAACCTTAGGGACTGGTTAGGAAGATACCGTGTTTCCCCGAAAGTAAGACATCCCCCGAAAATAAGACCTACTTCCAGTTTTGCCTCTCGCTGTAATATAAGGCATCCCCCCGAAAATAAGACCTCCCCGATAATAAGGCCACCCCGGAATATAAGGCCCCGAAGCTCCAGGAAAAATAAGACCTCCCCTGAAAATAAGACCTAGCGCATCTTTGGGAGCAAAAATTAATATAAGACACTGTCTTATTTTCGGGGAAACAGGGTATGTAAATGAATAGAGCTTTGAAATGCAAGTCTGCATTGTTAGAGATCTCAAGGGTAGATGTTTGCTCAGGTCTTGTGATGTAAGCAAACAAGTCTTGTCTATTGCTATAACTTTAATTCAAAGATCAAAAAAAAGGAATATTAACATTTGTGATGATACTTGAGTAAAATAGTATTATTGTCTATATGTCTCTTTGAAGGTTGTGGTAACCTGTATCTGAACTGTTTAATGGACAAATTACCCTGTGCTAATTGCCAGGATGTTTGGAAGGAGAGTTAAGCCTATTGTTTTCTCAGGCCAAAAGGCTGCTGGAAATGTATAAGAACCCTGGGACACGATCCTACTTCATCTCAGATCTGCTTTGGGTTTCAAGAGGGGGAAACCTTAAGCCACAAGGATTGAGATCCCCAGTCATTGACTGGAGCCACCCTGAATATGGACATTGGACTATAACCTATGGACTACTTCTAAAAAGACTTTTGGCAACTACAAGCTCACCTCTGCTATGCATCTGAACCTCAAGAATTGAATTCAAGTCTGTATGTATATTGATCTTTTAACCAACACTCTCTCTCTTTTCTTTGTTAATAAATTTTAGTTTAGTTAATAAGAATTAACTATAGCGTGTATTTTGGGTAATATCTAAGTTATAATTGAACCTGGGTATGTGGCTAATCCTTTGGGATTGGAAGAACCTTTTCTTTTATATGATGAAATAAGATTTTAATCATCATCATCATATCTGACAGGTGTGTCTGGACGGAGGCCTGAGGCTGGGCACTTTAAGGGAACTGCGTTGTTTGGACTTCTGAGTAACCAGTGAGGTACTATAGAAGCTGTTTTGTGCTGGCTTGGTAAATCTAAGTATTGGAATAACCACCAGCTTCTGGGGTTTGTCTGCCCCGTTTTGTTTGCAGTTCACCCTAATTGAGTGACCTCAGCTGGCTCCCACAGGCAGAACTGTCACACTAAATTAAAATGATGCTGTGCCACAGCAGTGCTTCAGTGTAGATATTACCTATATAGTACATGACGTAGGTAAACCACCTCCCCGGAGGTGGTAGTTAGGTTCCATTGGGCTAGCACTGTCTACACTGGGGATAGGCTGGAATAGGTATGCCTCTCAGGGGTGTGGATTTTTCACACCCCTAAGGGATGTAGCTCTACCAATGTAAATTCTTAGTGTAGACCAGGCTTAGATGACTTCCAGCCCATACTAAATCCACTAACACACATTATGGTTCCAGAGAGAGCCCCTTCAATATACTTGTTCCAAGACACCTTTGGACAACATTACAGAACTGAAATGATTAAAACAATTATATAGTCTGTATTTGATTACAAATACAAGATTAGACATTCCTTAGTCTTAAGAATTCACGAGAAAAACACAAAGGGATTTGAAAAGAGTGATTAAAAATGAAAACCCCTCTGCAACCACTGAGAACTACAGCTTGCTAAAACTCAGAGTCCAACTTCTGAAATGACAGAGCTTAAGCTGAAATCTCATTTGCTCTGAACACTGGTATATAATTGTCAGTTTTAAAAATGGAAACTGGATTACACATGGAGGGTTAAATGCTCAAAAATGGTTGCGTAAAAAAAGCAAGAAAACAAACTAAAAAACCCCAACCCTCTGTTACACAGGTAAGAAGATGACACATTGTTGAATGTGATCCTCATGTTCTATACTTAATTGTTTTTGTTTTCAACAATGTAAATCCCACCATGCACACCGTTCGGTGTCTGCATGACCTTTACATCCATGCATCTCTAATGCAGACTCTGGACACGTATACTGCTTTTGACTGCTTACTCATGCCAGGTGCTTGCATAACTGCAAATCATAATTTAAGATATTAAGTTGATGCATTAAATGTCAGCTAAGTGAGATAAAGTCATTGTAATTGTGGATCAATACAGGTTCTACAAAGCATCTGAAAGTTCCATATAAACAGAAAATCCTGCAGTACCTCAAAAAAAAAAAATTCTCACAAACTATAACATGGGAATCTAACTCTTCACAAAATCTGAGACAGCAGCAAATGTCTCTCCTCTGAATAAGTGAAAGAATATTGGAGTACTAGCATTTTGAAAACTTAACAGTCCTAATATGCATTACAAGTATTTTCTCTCACTATTCCTAAATTCAGTTGTAAGTAGAGCAGCAATATAACTATTTTGAACTGTAGAGACAATAGATAGTACATTCATATTTATCAATATAATCTACATTTTCTTGATAACACATACGTAAAACAGCTACAAATCAAAATGTTCTTCTCCATCGTACCTTTCTCTTTCATGTAGTTTTAAATACTTCATACTCATGTGTCATTATGGGATATGAGTGACTCTTTAAATAACTAAAGTTAGAAACACCTAGTCACCAAAACAAAATCTGCATTGCATTTCAAAAGCTGGAAATAACATACGCCGGCTGTGTGTCAGTGGTAGCAAATATGTCCTGACCACTAGGTTATTGAGAAAACTAAGGACAATCCTAAATAGTTGACCACAATACTCTGTAGTTGCCTTCCTGATATTACCAACATACCAAATGGTTAGATAGATCAGTAAGATGTTCTCCACAGTGTAGGTAACAGATGTTAAATCTGATACTGGAACTTAGGCTCCCTGGTTGTCATGTTTATTCTGTGCTAATTAACATTTGCTCCTCAGCATGAGTAATATTTAGCAATGGGTGTCAGGAATCGAATTACTACTAAGTTTGGTACATATTGTCTGGTTCAGCCAAAGAAATAAGCATATAAAATATAGGTTTCACGTTAAAACCTGAAATATAGAATTTGATACACAACAAGCATATTATTTAAGAGCACCAAAAGATCACCTTTTAGAAACTAACTTTTACATAATACTAGAATTCAAAATGAGAGAAAACATTGGTGTACTTGTCATGTTTGACTATGTGTTTATTACTGTTTTTTACATACCAGTAGTACCTAGAGTCCCCAACTAAGATCGGGAACCCATTGTGCTAGGCAGTCTGTAAACACATAGCAAGAGACAGTCCCTGGGCCAATTAATATAAAATGAATGAGGCAATACTGCCACTAGGTGTTAAGTGTGATGATGGAGGTGACAGGGCTAGAAGAGGGAAGAAAGAAAAAAACTGCTTTCATTCCCCTCTGGAGACAGCAAAACAGTGGTGAAGGTGTTTGTGATCAGTTCTTCCTTCCCAGACATACCCACTGCATTTGTCCCTTAAAGACACATCAATCTCTCATGTAGGCTCACCTGCTGCCAGCCACAGCCACTTGAACTCTAAATACGTGCACTCTTGGGGTATGTTTATACTGCAATTAGACAACCGCAGCTGTCCTGTGCCAGCTGACTCGGGCTAAGGGGCTGTTTAATTGTGCTGTCGATGTTTGGGCTCAGGCTGCAGCCTGAGCTCTGCGACCCTCCCACCTTGCGGAGTCCTAGAGCCCGGGTGCCAGACTGACTGAACATCTACACAGCGATTAAATAGCTCCTTAGCCCGAGCCCTGCGAGTCAGCTGGATCCCCTCACTGCTCTGCCCTGGTCACACAACCACTCTCTCTACATTGCCCTGAACCTCTGGGCCCGCCTATTCCTTGCACACTCCTCTCTCTGCCACCAGATAACATTTTACACCTTGAGACAGTTCTCCCCAGTGAAGGGCAGAAACGGAGTAGTCTGATTCTTGCTTCCCTCTGTTGCAAGAGATTATCCTTCTTTATTTAAAAATCTGGGCACTTCAGATTCTTTGAGTTGAGCTCAAAGAACCTGAAGTAACATTTGATGTGAATAAGGATAAGGTAAGAAAAGAAAGAAAAAATACTTGGAGTTTTTTATAGCTTCACTTCTTTTTTGAGTAGGTGTAGGTTGCACCAATATAGAAAGAAGTACTCAATGTCAAGCTATAAATAGCTCCTGCTGAGAGCATAATAGCTCTGCCTCCACAGAGCACAGACAATACACTATCACTATTAAAGTTATACAGTTCAGGAGCAAGCACATTTAAACAAAAAGGGTTCTTATTCCTACCATTAATCCAATAAAGGAAATATTTACACCATACATAAAGTATGTTTATAGCATATAGCCACATTTTGAATAAAAAGACCTGCCTATTGAATGAAGTTGTAAATATCTGATGTTTTATTCACTTTAGAATCCTAGTTCCAGGAAAATAATGTCATTACTTTTGAAATATACAGCTATTCAATTAAGACATTTTATTTGTTAAAGAATTACCATATTTGTGACATGGACAATTCCTACAGCTCCACATTACATATTCACCACCATTATAAAGCTTACAATCAAAATTAACTTTACGGAAAGGCATAATTAATTTGTTTATGATTATTTAAGTGAATGGGCGGAAGAAAAAGGAAACTGATTTACTTTTGATGCCAACATACATTGTTTCTGAAAATATACACAGATATCCAAAATACAAAAACATTAGACAATTTATTTCAAAAGTAACTCAAAAAAAAAAAAAAAAGTCCATACACTACAGGTCTTCAAACATTAGTTGTCTGGATTGCCTCCCTTCTCCAGTTCCCACCCTTAATCTTATTCACAACTGCAACATTCCTGTGATAATTATAGCAGCTGCATATGTTCGGCTAGGCTGGCTCCTCCTTCTCCAGACACTCAAACTCTACAACAAAGATCTTGGATGCCTGTAGAAACAACAACTGAAAACAAGTTGTAGGATCCAGGACCACGTGGCCGCCAGATCTCCACAAACTACCTGCAAGTGCTCTGCAGAGTGCAGACAACAGTTTGAACACCGTTTTATTTAGAACAGATCCAAAGAATGGAACAGATGCACCACACGACTTAAATAAAAACTACCTATCTATGTTAAGTTTAGATAAGTACCCCAATTTCTGTCTACTCAATTACATACAAAAAACATGTTAAACATATTAAGGGGGCAAAGACAAGCACTCAACATTTAGGAAATGGCAGAATTAAGGATCCCTAAGCAACCTTAGCTAGGCCCCCTTGAGTGAATACATTATGTAAAGTCTTGGCTAACTGCACAGAGGAAGTCTGTGGCAGAGTCAGGAACACAACCCAGCTCATTTTGAACCCCAGATTAGAGCTCTAAAGAGAACATCTTTTCCCTTTTTGCAACCCTCCACATCATTCACTGCCCATCTGGTGCACTGAATGAGACAGGGATCCTACAGAACAAATAGTATATGATCATGTAATTAAAGACTATCATAATGTATGCACACAAAGGGCTAGATCCAGAAAAGGATTTAGATATCTAACTGTGACTTTAGGCTTTAGATTTTAAATCCACAATTTAGATAGTCAAAATTCCAAAACCCCTAACCTGTCATCTAAATTCATAACAATCAGGTCCCCATAGCACCCAGAATCCCCATGGTACCTAAAAATCTGCCTAAATTCTTATGTCTGGCACCCAGCTCATGCCTAAGCCTTGGCGAGATCCTCAAACTAGGCATTTTCCCACAGCAATAACATCTACCACTGGTGCAAAATCCTATGGACCAGCCACTGGAGAGGACATGATGCACACTTCACCGTGGCTTATGCAACCATTAGCTAGGCAGCAGAAGAATGCTGAAAATCAGGAATCCTGAGTTTGAATCCTGGTTCTAGAGGGGATTATAGCGTAGCTATGACAGCAGCACAGCCAGATATGTATATCTGAAACATTCATTCTGAAAGGCAAATGTGGCTAAGTGGATAAGATTTTGATCTGCCATGTTAGAGATCTGGATTCTATTCTTAGCTCTACCAGACGTGACCATGTGCAACCTCTCAGTTATTCCATCTGTAAAATAGGACAATCATATGTGTCTGCTTTTTAAGGTATGAATATAAAGGTCCTGTTAAATAATAAAGGCAATGAAGTGCACAGAATTATTAACAGCAATGAGTGGAAGAGCGGAGATTTGAATTAATGGTCTTCTCCTAGTTCCCACCCATAACACCGTCTCTTTGGCCAAAAGGGGAGCTGCCACTGCTAGTGTATCTCCATTGTCCTATTCAGTTGAGGTTTACTGGGAGCTGGAAGCACACTCAGTGCATATGAAATATTCAGAGATTTTAGAAGAAAACTTCTCACAAGCTCTACTGAGCATGTGCAAACAGGGATTTTCAGAGGCTTATGATTCTGCTAGGTGATTTTTTATAGTAACAGCAAAAGCAATCTCTGACTCCAGAGTTACCCCCTACCAAATTTTCAGTTCATGCTTCAAACCCTGAAGGTGCTACAGATCTTAAGAGAAACAGCTGGGGAGGGAGAAGAGGGAAATTAACATTTGCAAAACAACCTATTTTTGCCTAAACTTGTTCTCAGAAATGACTCAACTGTTTTTGCTGAACCAAAACAAAAAAAATTCAACCTGTGGCAGAGAGCAAACAGAGAAAATTTCAGTCTAAATGCTTTAAGTTTGGCAAAGTTATAAGCAACAGAAAACAGGAGAGTGTAATGGAAAGTTTCAGGCAAATCGCTATCCTCCCTCGCTCCCCCATAATGAGGTGGCTTTCAGTTTGTAGGACGTGGCTCATATGAAAAAAATTGATATTAAAATTGTTAAACACAGTTCAGGACCAGCCTATACAGTAACTAGAGTACATAGCGGGAGGAAAGCTAGTTACATCAGCAAGTAAACCCTACGTCTTTATTAATTATTATATTCACAATCTGAACAAATCACAAACTTTCCAGTTTTTTTGTTCATTAGTCAAAATATAGCTAACTACTGTATACCACCTTGTTTGTGAATCTAGTGACTAAAGGTGTTCTATGGAATTGTATTTGAACAAGAGAGACTATGAAGTTCAGACTGATTTATTTCACACATGTGACATGCGCAAATAGACAAGAGACACCATGTCTAAGCCCAATACAAAACAAAATAGAAGACACAGATATTTACATAAAATCAAATCCTCACAACTTTCTTTGAGGTCATGTATACTGACAGGCTGCAAAATGCCTGACCCAGCCACAAAGGACGTATTTGCCTAGATTGATAGCGCTTCTGAAATTAGATGGTCCAACCTAAAAATAATCACTCCCATTAACTCTACTACAAACTGTTTTCAAGTTTCAATTAGTATTCTTCCTGTGAGCTGTGTGCTTTTGAAGTCAAAAGGTCAGGCCAAATACTGGACCATTTTAAAAAATTGATCCATGTTTCAAGCAATTTTATTTTCAAAGTCAGAAACAGTCTGGAATTTGCACTGCTGTTGCTTTCAAAAGTAAAACTATTTTGAAAGTCACATATATTTTTAAACAATGAGGTATGTGGCTCCTGAAATACAGTAAAAGATTTTAGATTAATTTTCTAGTTTGGGATCCAGTGATAAACAGGCAAACTGCATATACTCATATATGAATGCTCCTGGGCTGTACTGTGACTGCATTGTATTTACAATGAAAAAGAAATGCTGTCTGCCAGAGAGCTTACCTTTCTCTCTTTTAGTAGCTGTCTGTAGCCACTTTCACCCAGGGACAGTAGTGTAATGAGGACATCTAAGGAAGGAGATGCTGACGCTCTTCCTGAAGCAATGATATACAGATTATTTTTATTCTCTCTCATTCTCTCTCTCTCTCATTATTCAAGTTCTTTGCAGTTATTTCACAAAGATGAATCAATCTGTAAATTATTTACCTGGGTACATCTTGCTGATATCGTGGATGAAGGAATCATTGAAGCCAGCAATGATAGCACCACCTACTGGAACCATAAAATTTTTGTCCAAGCTCTGGATGAAAGCATCTATTCTACCTACTCGAGCACCCTAAAAACAAAACAAAACAAAAAGAACACAACCCCCCCACCATACATATACACATTAGGAACAAGTGTTTGACAGCATCCTGTTGTATTATGTATAAAAGCAATGGACAGCAAGTTACATTAATAAAACTCTCATAGAAAATACATTAGAGCTAAAACAAAATTTAAATGGTTACAGTTTCTTTTCTTAGTAGTGTTTGCTAAGAACATGGTTGCATTGCTACATATCACCACAGGTTCATCTATCTGTAATTCTACTATTAATCCCTATTTTGCAAGGAATTAAAACACTGAACTAAATTGAAGTTTTACACAGTGTGGTATATTTTCAAAGTACTGCATGGATTTTTAACTTATAACTCCCATAAAAGTCAGTAACCCACAACATTTCAAAAGTTTACCAAACTGAGTCTTAATTTGGGATTATATTATTATATATATATATATATATAAATGGCCATAGTGTAGCTATGTTTAATTGGGAAAACAGAGTCTTTTCTCAGTGCAGATATATAATTCCCATTAAAACCAGTGGATGATTGTGGGAGAACACTCAAACACTGTCCTTACCAAGATTTCAGTTAGTTGTATCATATAAGATTGCCTATAATATGAAGATCCAAGTAATTCGACTCCATTTGCAGTAGTGAAGTCCCCCCGCAAGAAAACAAACTGTCATTATAACCAGGGGGGCAAGTATTCTCCAAGAGACAGGATGTAAATACTGCAGCAAGCCTCTGATTTCTGAAGCACTAATGCTGTGAATTCAGAGAAGTTTTATAGTCTGTGTTATGCAGGAGGTCAGACTGGAAAAATCACAATGGTCCTTTCTGGCCTTTTAAAAGCCACGAATTTATGAATTCTGCAGTTAGCTGAGAAGTCTGCAGCAGCATGAAATCATTATAATATATTCAAGCACACAACTTATTATATATTAAATCAAGCTACATGAATGTTACCAGTATCCGTGACAATACCAAAATACAGAAGATGTATTGTCACTTCTGTTTTTTAAACAGCTGTTTGGGTGTTGAGTGGGAGGGAGCCAAGGAGTTGGCATGGCAGTGTTTTGCCCCGCACTGGTACTGCAAGAATTAATTCTACTCTCTGGGCTGAGGAGGCCACGCCCCCACGGCCCTGCTGGGCATGCTCCAGCTGGAGACTAGGTATAAAAGGGAACAGCTCAGCTCATTCAGGGCTGACTGTTGAAGAGAGAGAATGTATGCCGCAAGCTCCAGCCCAGGAACTGCAGAAGTCCCAGATGGTGGAAGCCAGGAATGCTGAGTCCAAAGGATGGCCACGGAGTGGCGGAGCTGTTGGGAGCTGCACTGACCGAGGAGCCCAGAAACCCCAGGACCATGGCATCAGGAACCAGGTAGGAAGTAGCTCAGGAAGACTAGTTGTGGTGCCGAGTGGGGTCAGCGTGTTTCGAGCGGATTCCCTGCTGACTCAGTGGTGGGCATACTTGCCACTGACAGGGCCCTGAGCTGGGACCTGGTGGAGCAGGGAGGGCCCAGGCCCTACTGACTGTGGCTGCCAGGCCACATCGCCTTGATAAGTCAGGTGGCCACACTCACTCTAACCACTGGGCGATACACCCTGGCCGAACCGGGAAGCCATATTCACTCGGCCCATTAGGTCCCACACCCTGACTCTGGCTATTGGGCCACACAACCTTGAGAGAGAGAGAGCGGCCATATTGACTTCTACCACTAGACCACACTACCCCAAGACAAGGGGTGATCGTAAGGATGTGACCGTGGGGAAATAATTACCCCACCCCAAGAGGGCACAGGGTGCACTTGCCCCGCGACAACAGGGATAAGTGGGTGCCCTGGGAACTTCATGGAATGCCCCTACATCCCAATATCTTGAGGATGATGGTGGTTTGGGACTTTGGAACTTCTTTCCCAGGGCCTATTGTTCTCCAGGACATCCCTTACCATTGATGAATTCTGCCGCTGTTATCACGGAATGCATAGGCTCCTAAATATACCTTAAAATTAATTTCCTCCTAGATTGTATAATTTCTATTGAAGAAGAGAGATTTCTTTTGTTAAACTCTGAAATAATGACTTCAGTTAAATGTTTAAGATTATATCATAAGAAATATCTAGCTACAAGCCAGAAAGAAATGCACAGCCCAATACACTAATGCACATAATTGTGCTTTTCAGTGTTTCTTGACAAGATTATCATCACAAATGATTTTTTCCATTTGAGATGACACAGGAAATTAAGTTTCTTAACATTTTGATCATGGTAAGTTTAGCCTATAATAATATAGTATCTCTGATAAGAAGCCCTCATTAGCTGTAGGATAATACTCAGCAATTACACAGCCCCATCCATGTGAAGATCAAAATGCTTCACAAACAATTACATTTCACAAAAGCACTGTAATGTAGGTACAATAAATATACCAAGTAAACTATAAAACATCAGTAATTGTTTTCCATCCTCATGTCTCAAGTGTGTTTTGCCAAGGGCCTTCAACCACTCAGGAGCATATAGCAGCCATAATCTCACTTCAAATGTTCTTTTTTTTTTTTTGTTAAAAAAATAAATGCTTGTGAAGATTAAGCAATAAAATTATTTTATTAAAGGGTCACCATCAACCTGAAATCTAGTTCCGTTTAAAAAAAAAAGTAGTTTCAGGCATTAGACCCAAAGCAAAATCCCTTATGCCTGTGATTTTTTTGAAAAAATAGGGATTATAAACTATTTTCCTCTATCCTGTTGATGTGTGTGACACCAACACAAAAGGGAAATATTAGAAATGATGATACAAAAAGTGTTGTCAGATATACAAAATTTAACAGGCTGAAAGATGTCTTTTCCTCTAATCTCTTTCAGTTATAGCCATATTAGATGTTTTGTAACAGTCAGTAAAACATTTCTCAGAAAGATATAAGTTGACAGTGTCCCTTTAAAACAAGGAATTTCCACACACTTCTAGTAAAAGGAATGTTATCAAAATACCTAAAGACCTCAGAAGTTTGTTCAATCTACACTTCTGAAGGTGCTGTTGACAAAAAAACCACATGTAGATTGCAACTATTGAGATACAAGAGTTTTAACAGCTTTATGGCTGGTGCTGTATATTAGGAAATTTCCATTTAATAAACAATCCTCCCAAAACAGGCATTTTTAAAAAAAGCAGCATTATAACTAAGTAGCTTATCCAGTGTCAGTCAATTGTTCCTCTCCCTGGGAACAGGCTGTAGCAATAAGCAAGGATGAGGTGGACATTGGTAGGATGTTGTGGCACTTCTGTCATATTCCTTCAGCCACCTCAGAAGTGCATCAATAATAAGGTGCCTAATAATTCACATCCTGAAGAGGTCTTAATTCCTATTCAAGTATGGTCCATGATTTTACATATAATCATTTTAATAAGTTTAGGAAGCAGGTTTAAGAAGACATAAAACATATCCTTCCACTATGAAAAGTATTTTAGTAAAATGAAGCAAAGATAGGGGAAAATGTTATGTTCTAGACAGTAGAGAAAAGGTGAGCATATATTTGTTAATTTCTTCCAAGTCTCCCCCCTCATTTTAAAAAAGGGTTATCTGAACTATTTGGTTCCATCCCCAACTTCCCCACTTTCAGCAGCAGTTTGCTTGCCCAGCTGCCAATTTTAACTCCCTTTCTTTTATAAAAATGACATCTGGAATACTGAACAGCTTCCATCTTAATTTTTACACTACAAAAAGAAGCAGAAGCAGCTGAAAGGGCCACATATTGCATGGCATTTTGGGAAAAAACAGTTTGGAACTTTTCTTCTTCTCTTAACCCCTTTCTTTTCCTTACTCTTTCCTCTACTACCTTGCCTCTCCTCAGCCTCAAATTCACATGGTGCATTACCTCTGACAAATTATTTATGCATACTTTATTGATTTAGAATCACCAATACCCTGAAGACTCTTCCATATTTCTGACAATTAAAAAATCCCAAGTGATTTGTGGGAAATTATTTTTCTTCCTGTTCTTTCAATGTTACTTTGTATGTTTCTGATTTTGTAGTGTGAATAATAATCAGAAGCTGATGAATATTTCTTCAAGCCCCTAACTACGAGAAGTTGTGGGGAGCCCAAATAACCCTTCATTTTAGACTAGAGGGGGTTTTCTTGTAGGAACGTTGCTGGAAACCAATTCTGCTCAATCTGGCCCACCCGACTTTGTCAGCAGGGGAAAGCCACTCTAAAAAAGTACTCTCTGTCCTTTGAACCTGCTCAGACAGGCAAAATTGCCTGGGATTAGACTCAAGTCTGCAAAAACATTTGACAGAATGTGCCCATGTTGTGCATTTTGTAGTTCTATATAATTGCATTATCAAAGGTTAACAAATATATCAGTTAAAAAAGTCTCATTTGAAATACAAGCCTCATACCTGCTGGATGAGATGCATACATTTTGAAGACTGAACTCCATATGCATTGTTGACAATATGAGGAATGTCATAATTAGAACAAATCACAGCCAGTTCTTCCAGTCTACAAACATAAAAGTGCAAATTAGGAAAACACTTATAACCGAACACAGTGAAGTTATAGTATGAGTCAGGCCATTTAAGGCTAGTTAATGCAAGAAGGTCAAAATGGGGACAAGTGAGGGAAAAGGAAACTTCTTCACAATTATATTAGGGTACACTGCAGCTGGGAGTATGCCCCCCAGCTGGGTTGACAGATACAAGCTAGTTCTCCTTGAGCGAGTGTACTAAAAATACTGCATGGGCGGTGGCACAGGCTAGCTGCTCGAGTACAGGCTTACCTGACTCCCTCGGTCCTAACTTAGGTGGTTAACCTGTGCTGCAAAGTCCACACTGCTATTTTTAGCATACAAGCTCAAGGAGAACTAGCGTTTCTCTGTCCACCCAGGCTGGGAGGCATGCTCCCAGCTGAAAGTAGACATACCTTAGTATTACTATTGTGACCTGATAGTTAAATGGAAAAGTTTTTTTGGTAAACTAACATTCTCAGTTACCTATACCCACTCTCTAACCTTTTGGGTTGGGCTCAAATTTTTCATGCTTAACCTTGGTTCCAAACAACTTTTTGGTAAAAAGCACCCCCCAAAAAAACTTTCATTGGGGTTGCTAAAATGTTTTTTTGAAGCACGTTTCAGCTTACTGTATTTTTTAAATTTATAGCACTGTGCCTCAAAAAGGATTTGACTGAAGTTTCAAAATTTGTGTGGGAAATGAAATGTCTAAAGAGATTGGAAATAGCACAGGATAGGGAACCTTTCACTTTTTGGTTCCCAGTTCCATCTAACCCAGCTGAGTAGTGACTAAAGTTGTTACCCTCTGATAGCTATTGAGTGCCCTATGTTTAATGGGTTGGTAGTCTCAGTACAAACCCTAGTAATCATATTTCAAAAACCACCAGCACCTCTGAAATCAATTGGTGCTCATCTGCATCCTAAGCAGAGCCAAGGAGTAAACTGGCATGGAAGTAACACTGTCCTATTGAAAATACAAGTAGTTCCTCCACAAGAGAGGAGAGAAATACTGACAGATATATGAGGAGAATCATGCACTCCTGCTGCTCATAGTATACATACTCTGTAGGAAATAGAATTTGGGCTCCCATTACTCCAATCAGGCCCTTTTGCCACACCAAATTATTTTGTTTTATATTTTGTCTGTACATAAACCTACATTAATAATGTGTGTTTTGGAACCTGCTGAGTGGTTTTTACAATTTTAAAGCAAATAGCATAGAAAGTCAAATGATGTTGCACATAAATTATTGTATCTTCAGATAATCACAATATAGTAACCAAAGTAAGTTGCATTTGCGGGGTCAGAGGGTGATGCTTAAGGCCCTTAAAATAGGCAAGCATGTTCTTAAAGCCATTGACTTTCCCAAATACGGACCCCAAGAGAGGACAGCCATTCTAGTCTGAATATGCTTGATCCCAGCTGAGTTTAAAGGCACATGAACTTGGTCCTAGTTAGTACCATATCTGGATGGTTGGTATTTCTGTGTTTGGGTCTTCTCTACCATCTTCATTTTATTTTACTAGCTGCCAATAAATCTTTCCTCTACACTAAGTTGAATCTTCTCCTCTTCTTTTTTCAAGGAACTATCATTTCAAGATTTGGGCCAATATCTTTGCGTTCATATCTCAGATAAACTGTTACTAACAAAAGAGGTTTTCCTTAGGCTTAATAGGTAGCCCTATTATTGCTGACTGCAAAGATCCATGGATCAGCACCTTGCTGCAATTGATTTCTCACAATCCAGATAAACTTTCATTTACCACACAGGCTCAGTTCTGCATGAGCTCCATGTGGGTGGACCTCTGGACCCCACTAAAATCTGTAAAGCTCTGCATAGATGCAGGGGTTCACCCTGCAGAGCTCACTAAACGTTCCAGGCCTCTTGGTATTTTATAAGATCTACACTTTTAGTACATTGGAAAAGGGTGCCAAAATAATTGGAACCCATCTCTCTAAAATCCCTTGATTTCCCCCCCAACTTGTATTCCCTATATTTATTTTTGAAAATATTCTCTTTGAAAAGTTATGTGCAAAATCCAATTGAAAAGTTATGTGCAAACAGTGCAAAAAGCCAGGGGCCCTAGCAGCTTCGAATCCACCAGCTTCTGGCAGGAGGCAAAGGTGGAGCATGCCTCAACAGAAGGCAGAAATATGGGGGTGGAGTGGCATGTGGCCCTGCGAGCCCCCTCCACACGACCTCTAGGAGGCACAAATATACTTGCCCCGGGCACTAAAATCCCTCGTTACAGCTCTGCTCTTTCCAATAAAGAGAGATAATACTTAAAAAGGGGTACACAATGAATGTAGGATTAAAATATGACCTTTTAAAAAATAAAAATGTTAAATCCCATGTAGCATGACATTTGTTTAAAAATTTACACTTCAGCATACTTCTAGACAGTATTAAAACAAAAATGTCAGATATTTAAAAACAAACATATAAAAAGGTATCCTCCAGGGGATTTACCTTCCTTTTATGAATATGCATCTTGTGGTCTTTGAGGGTTGGCAGTATCCTTTTAATAAAAAGCTCATAACCCTCTCTATCTGTAGTATGCTCTAATACAGCCCCCCATCTTATATTTTATTTCAGAGTCACAAGGGACAGAACACTACCATGTCAAAAAAGGAGAGAAGGAGGCAGAGGAGTGAAAGAAATTTACATTAGTTCAAAAACAGACTAGTTGATTTGGTAGTTTTCATTCAAGCTAGCCAATAAATTTTCCAACTCATCTTCAGGTAATCTTCATAGTATTCTGACTGAATTATTCATCCCACTATCCTTCCTCATGTATAAGTGTATTTTTAAAATCAATAAAATGTAGGACAGTTTTGACTAACGTCGGATAACAGAGTGAAAGATATTTTCACTAGCCATTTTTCAACTGTAAGATGATAGTGTTTCATTTCTAAATTCAGATATTCAGCTATGAATTTCTAGGTATCAAAGCAATTAATGAAAGAAAATAGATACACATGATGCAGTAAAGAAAATTATGACAGCGGTAAGATTATTTTGTTCCGGAATTATACCAAATTTAAGCAATTCTTATGCTGAAGTTAAGGTACTATATGTTTTCAAAAACCTCAACCATATTATTAAAACCTATACTTTAAACAAATTGTACTGTGAACACAAATGAGCCCACAAATGTACAATTGTACACTGGCAAAACCCAGTATTTGGGTTTATTGTTATCTATTTGCATATGCAGACACTAGTTACATTCACAAAAGCAGGTTTTCCAAACAACTACCACTGGTCTCATTTTGAAAATTTGTCCCAACATACTGAGTGCATTTAGCCATCAGAATCCAATTTCTAGTTTCTAGAACAAGAATTTTCAGATTTCATAGTGTGGACCACATCTTAATATAGTGCCTCAAAGACTGCAATCTCCCATTCTTGATTGTACAGTCATCTCCCTTGTCAGCAGTGACTGAATAACATCCCTGTGGCAATTACAGCAATAGCTTGCATGGAAATGTAATATTAGGAAAGAATGTAATGTATGTTAAGCTTATTTTAATGTGATTTAACAGCTGGAAACAGAGAGCCAGCATCACGTGAACAGCCAGTAAGTGCTCAAACCAAGGTAAGCTAAACCAGAGAAAAATCACTTTTTTATATCAGTGCAGTACATCTACATTTCAGGTTTGCACTGCTGCAGCTATACTAGTGGACGGACACCCCACCTTGGGCTATCAAAAGTGTCAAATGAGAAAAATTCATCTGTGATCAGTGAACTAAAGGAGACAGCAGCACAGGCAACTGTAACTAAGAAAATGTGATTCTGACTTAGCAGGGCAGCTTCTGTTGTATGATTTCACAGAAGATAATTGTTACCCACTTCTGTGGAATCACAGGAAAAACCGCTGGCTACAATCATTTATATCACCAAAAGCAATGAGAGATTATTATCTTTAGCCAGGTATGACAAGGAAGATCTGCCCTATTTCTTGTCCTTCCTTTTCTGCTTCTTCTGGTATGTCTTTTTGGAGAAGTCGCATTGTTTCCATCTTCCTGCTCCCTGAATTCCAGGAGGAAATGAATTAAACTTTCACTGTGGTATCTATTTTGCTTCATTAACTATTGGTAGTAATTAAGCAATTTTAGGAAGATGAGCATAAATGTGAAGGTTATTAAAACCTTGGTAATAGCTACCAAGCATTATGTGAGGATTATTTACCTGTCAGGTACCCTTGGAGCAAAGCAAGATGTAGTAGAATGAACACAGAGAACATTTTCAGCTCCAAGATCCTGGATTTTAGCCTCTACCGCCTTTACGTCTGTGCGCAGCTCATCACCTTCTAATACATTCTCTATCACCACTGGCTCAAAACCTAACCCAGCCAATAAAAATAAGAGTGTATTAAGCAGTAATTTTATACGTCTATATCTTCAGGCTAGATGCACGCTTGTGGGCTATGATTTAATTTCAGATTTTTTTTTATTTCTACTCATTTATTCTGGTAACAGACTACTTCAGAGGCTCAGAATCATTAAGAACACTGGTACATAAATGACAACTTCACTGGTGTCCACTGGAGAACTTGGGCTTTAGGTAAAAGCTAGTGCCCTTTGTAAGTTGAACCACATAGCAGCAACAGGTTCAAGGAAATCTCCCTTATTTAAGCAGATTAACCCCTTCACTTCCAATTTCTTTTTTAAATATTCAGGATGAGGGAGGCAGGGGAAATCAGTCAAAAGGACTTACTTTCAAGATTCCAAACCTTCAGGTGTATTAAAACAGTACTGCTGGAAAAAAATGCTAAAAATACTAATCAAACTGCTTCTAAAAATAAAACCAGTTAGTAGCAAACACTATAGTTAATGTTGCAACTCAACTTTCATCAATATCCTGTTTTTACTCATTCACAACTCTCCAAAATACTCATCAGAGCTTGGAAATGTCCACATTTGGTCTTATTCTGGAAGTGAAATTTTTGTTTTTGGAAAATCTGAGTGAAGTTTGCTAATCCATTTTTGAGTTAAGCAAACACTGAAGAAAAGAATCACACAAAAAAAGACTTGTTTTGGCACAAAGACTCAATAAAACAGTTGAACTGCACAGCTGCAAACTTTATATGTGGCTATTCTTCACTGAAGATCATACCCCAAGGTACAGTGCATTTAAAAAAAATATTTTAAACACATCATACATGGTTAAACTACTTTTATGCACATATATTCATTTTTCAGTTACATAAGAACGGCCGTACCGGGTCAGACCAAAGGTCCATCTAGCCCAGTATCCTGTCTACCGACAGTGGACAATGCCAGGTGCCCCAGAGGGAGTGGACCTAACACGCAATGATCAAGTGATCTCTCTCCTGCCATCCATCTCCATCCTCTGACAAACAGAGGCTAGGGACACCATTCCTTACCCATCCTGGCTAATAGCCATTAATGGACTTAACCACCATGAATTTATCCAGTTCTCTTTTAAACGCTGTTATAGTCAGAGCCTTTACAACCTCCTCAGGTAAGGAGTTCCACAAGTTGACTGTGCGCTGCATGAAGAAGAACTTCCTTGTATTTGTTTTAAACCTGCTGCCTATTAATTTCATTTGGTGACCCTAGTTCTTGTATTATGGGAATAAATAAATAACTTTTCCTTATCCACTTTCTCCACATCACTCATGATCATATTCCCCCTTAGTCTCCTCTTTTCCAAGCTGAAGAGTCCTAGCCTCTTTAATCTCTCCTCATATGGGACCCGTTCCAAACCCCTAATCATTTTAGTTGCCCTTTTTGAACCTTTTCTAGTGCCAGCATATCTTTTTTGAGATGAGGAGACCACATCTGTACGCAGTATTCGAGATGTGGGCGTACCATCGATTTATATAAGGGCAATAATATATTCTCAGTCTTATTCTCTATCCCCTTTTTAATGATTCCTAACATCCTGTTTGCTTTTTTGACCGCCTCTGCACACTGCGTGGACATCTTCAGAGAACTATCCACAATGACTCCAAGATCTTTTTCCTGACTTGTTGTAGCTAAATTAGCCCCCATCATATTGTATGTATACTTGGGGTTATTTTTTCCAGTGTGCATTACTTTACATTTATCCACATTAAATTTCATTTGCCATTTTGTTGCCCAATCACTTAGTTTTGTGAGATCTTTTTGAAGTTCATCACAGTCTGCTTTGGTCTTAACTATTTTGAGCAGTTTAGTATCATCTACAAACTTTGCCACCTCACTGTTTACCCCTTTCTCCAGATCATTTATGAATAAGTTGAATAGGATTGGTCCGAGGACTGACCCTTGGGGAACACCACTAGTTACCCCTCTCCATTCTGAGAATTTACCATTAATTCCTACCCTTTGTTCCTGGTCTTTTAACCAGTTCTCAATCCATGAAAGGACCTTCCCTTTTATCCCATGACAGCTTAATTTATGTAAGAGCCTTTGGTGAGGGACCTTGTCAAAGGCTTTCTGGAAATCTAAGTACACTATGTCCACTGGATCCCCCTTGTCCACATGCTTGTTGATGCCTTCAAAGAACTCTAATAGATTAGTAAGACACGATTTCCCTTTACAGAAACCATGTTGACTATTGCTCAACAGTTTGTTTTTCTATGTGTCTGACAATTTTATTCTTAACTATTGTTCCGACTAATTTGCCTGGTACCGACGTTAGACTTACCGGTCTGTAATTGCCGGGATCACCTCTAGAGCCCTTTTGAAATATTGGTGTTACATTAGCTAGGGCCATTGCTTGAGGAATTATCCAATTGCACAAGTCCATAGTGCCACAAGTAAGTTTTTTTTCAGTACATGACAAAATGGCATAATTTAAAACCTACAGAGTTACTGAAAAGCTCAATTATGCATGTTAACTATATGAACAGGGCTGCAACTTAAGGCTCTATTATTATTAAAATTCAAAACACAGTCTCATTTGAAAATTACTACTTTGATACTTAAAATATGGTGTGATTTTGTAGAACCATATATTTTTCTCCACAGTGGATCTAGCAAGTCTAGAAGTTTCACTACTTTTAGCCTCCATACTTTGTATACCAATTAACATGTAAAGAAAAAGGAACCACAGTGTTCTGTGTTTCTTTTTCCACCATCACTTTTAACTGAATGGCACGCAAACACTTTAAATTACTTTATTTTTTCTAACATCCCCAAGCAAAATAAGGATTAAAAAGTGACTTCCTATTATGGAAGGAAGTCATGTGATCCATCTATATCTGGTCACCTCTTTCTGTAGCATTTGTACCCTTTTCATTATTTATAATTTATTTAAATTTCATACATCCCAAGTGGTCAGTTTTAGCAGTCCATTTCACATATTATTTTCCATCTATGCAAAGAAGTTTGTACTGAACTCCCATCAAGCCTGATCCTGCTCCCAGTGCAATCAATGGGAATTTTCCTATTGACATCTAAGGGAGTAGGATTGAGTTGACCGAGCTAAATTCCTCAATTTCCACTCTAGCATGGCAGTATCAGTGTGGGTCTTCCCTCTTTGGATTAACAACATGCCTCAGCTCTGTCATGGAGGAATGAAATTGTGAAGTGAGCCCCTGTCCACAAGAACTTGGACTAGACAATCTGAAACCATCATATTGCTATGACTTAGTCACTGTTGACCTTGGCTGGTTTCAGACTGTGAGGTAGGGGTAAGAGACTCTGCTTCCAATTGCTAATCCAATACTTGCTTCTTCTTTTTTTGGAGACACTATTCTTTCATTAATTTGGTGACATCCATCTTATTTAAATCATCAAAGTTTTGAACAACTCAGTTATGCCTCTTCTTACGCTCTTTTTTCCTAATATAAATCTATTTTTCTTAACCTCTCCTCTGTATATAACCAGGTATTACAGATATCTTAAATAAATAAATAAATCACATTCCATACAATTAGTTATGTTCAGAGAATGCTATGGCTGCCTACTTAAATACTCGACTGTCGTCCTCTGCTGAACTATTTCCAGTTCTTCAGTCTCTTGTAATAAGGTGCCTGAAGTTGAGCATGACATTCTAGACACGTTCCTCACTTTCTTTTTGTGCAGAGTGATAATATCTTTCTATCTCTACTCTTTTACATAACTCCATATTCTATTTGGATTTCTACACTTGTCTATTTTATTGTTTCCAGACACCAAGTTTATGAATCCAGTACCACTATCAACAGGATAGTTTTAAACATGTGTAATTAGAATGCTACATTGCATGGTCAATCCACCTTCTTCCTCTTACCTGCAGTTATCATAGATTTAAAGCAGGATTTCTGATCTATGCGTGGCCAAATAATATACTTTGCCTTTGGTCTCTTGTGCCGCAGTGTTAAGAAACACAGGGTTAGACTCATGCCAGTTGCCATAGGAACCACAAAGCAATTGGTCACTGTCCGGACACCTGTATATAAAAACAAACCAGGTAGTAGCATAAAGTATTTGCTAACTGCCATATGCATCCACATAAGAAAAATATTAGTTTCATACCTACCAGCCAGCTTTATAATGTCCAGAACTACTGAATTAGTAAGTTTGTTCAAAAGGCTAGAACCTGCAGCTTTAGGCTGGACAGCAGAAATATCCCCTGACCTCCCAATTCCATGGATTAACCTGAACAAAAGAGGTTGAAAACATATAGTAAGAATTTTTCAAGCCCTAAAGCAATATTTCTTGTTTTCTGAAGAGCATTTGGTTTGATAAACATTAATAAAATGTCTTACCCACTGCAACGCCAAAATCAGATAATGAGTTACAATAGTCCAATTTCATGTTAATATTATAGGGTATTTCACTCACTTCTGTACAGTAAAGCCATCAAAAACAACATCTTGTTAAACAGAGTAACTGAGAAGGCCTATAATAGTGATTCCTTTATCCACCAGGAAGATTTATCGGAAGAAAGGGCTGTGAAATTTCAGCAATGTTTGATATCCCTCAGATTATGCTACAAATGCTAGCACACTTTGCACACACTGCAGCCATGTTTTTTGAAGAATAAAAATCAGTATTATACAATGCAATGTACACCCATGGGATTTTACCGATGCTGTGCCTGAAACATTTCACAACAACAGAGCAATGAAGTGGTTTACATATGCTTTGTTAAAAATACATTTTAAAACATTTACGTTAATACACGCTCTGTTTCCCTCCACATTTTGTCTCTACGCACCCCGCATTCTACTACCTCCTACTTCTCATTCGGTGCAGTCCCATCTTTCTTCGCATTCTTGCATCTTTCTGATACCACTCAAATTACATTTATAATTGTGGAATATTATTTAGCACCTCTCAGGCTTGAAAGATCATATAACCCTTTCTGAACTACACACTTACACAAATAACTTCACCCACTGGTGAAATGCAGCAGCTGCCTACGAAAGCTCAGCAACAGTATACAACTACTGATGACTTGAATTCCATTTTTGTCTTGGGGACAGCGAGGACTCCAGCCATATACATCCTCTCACTGAAAAGCAGATGGACTGGAGGGAACTCAGAACTTTTAGGAGGGTGGCTTTATATCTGAAGCTTTTTTCTCCCACTTCCAGTGTAATTACAGCAATAATTAATTGGTTTGATAATTGAAAAATTTGCACATAATCCTCACTTTATAATTACAAAAATGCTTTGTTCCCCTGCTATGCCCTCAATATCTTTCCCTTAACTGGTCCCCCTTTTCTCAGTCTACATGTTCCCTATCTCTTTCCTAGTCTGGGTCTCTAGATGCTATGCTCACTCTGCCCATTCATTTTGTTTTTAATATGGCTGAGAAGGAGAGAGTGCTCTCAAACCACTGCCTGATACTTCCCTCCATTCTTTTACTTACCTATCTAATTGGCAGGAGAATGGAGTGGGGATGGAATTGAGGACTCCTCTTAGAAGAATTCCTTCTCTCTCCCACTAATGAAGCTAGCAGGTATAAGTGGTACATAAGGCGACAGAACTGTCCCAGCCCAGCAACAGCTAAGTGACATCCTCAGCTCTGTCACCTGCAATATGTTCAACTCCTAGTCTACCACATTCCTTTAGAAAAGCCAAATAGCAGCATTTTTGGAAGGAGAAAGATGCTCTGAAGATGCCCCTGATCCCATAGCTCAATCAAGCCAGAGACTGACTACAGAATTAAGTAGATGGAATGGGAGAAAGAAGACAGAGGTGATGCCTCCAGGTCTGTTCTCCATTAGAACAATTCTTCCTCAAGAAGAATTGCAGGGGCCTTTGAAAACTGCTAGATCCCTATGATCAAGCAGTAAATTTAAGAACTGCAATTTAGAACAAGAAGTGAAGGAAAATACCATATTTAGTTGCAATTGCAAAAGGAATTTAGTTCCCTGGTTTTCTTTGGAGGTCTCCCATTATAAAACTGGATGGGCCAAACTGAGCTTACTTGTGAAAGTGGAATTTACTAGAATACTGGTCTTCTATATGTCCTTGTGCCAACATGTCCGAGATGGGGATTCCAGTAAATTTCACTCTGCTGACATTACAGATGACATAACAATAGAAGGCAGACAATTGGCATAGGACAGCAACCCAAAATAGTGGATCTAGATAAAGCAAGGTCTACAGGGTCTCTAAAATTCAATATCCAAAGCAGCCATCAAATCTCAGAAGACTCAGGACTTCAAGCTATTAGAAGCCCTCCCTGTCCGATAGCTCTACCTCCTTTGAATCATTTTTAATGGATTTGGTTTATGGTCATGTCAATTAATCTCGGTCATGAGTTAATAATTACAACAATCAATATGCAGGTATTTGGATGCAAGGGATCTTTTCCAATTAGTTATTATATTTAGAAGAAAGAAGACGTTTTGAATAATATACAGATGAGTTATGATGTACTCTGTAAACTGACAAGACAAGTAACACAGAAGTTATTTTTTAACCAGAAGTCTCCTCTTCTTCTTGCTTTGTCATGTGATCAATTCAAAATTTTGCATTTCTAACAATCACAATTTCCTTAAGAGCGAAGTTGTGAGAACATAGTGAAAGAGGAGATGATTTTAACAAAAAAATCTTGTTAAACTTTTCAAATATTTGCTAATGGAAAATATGATATATGAAACTGATGTAATTGTCCGTAATGAAATTTTGTTTTTCAAATGCTTTCAAACTCTCTGATAACAAGATATTAAAATAAGCCCTTTACAAACATAATAAAACAGTAGCATTAAAATTGCTTGTCAGACTTACCTGTAATGCCGACGGGCAACCATTCCCGATGCCACTCTTCCTTCCCTCTCACCCACACCACAGTTGCCCAGAAAATTGTTGCTATCCATAATGGCAAGTTCATGAAGAAAGAGTTCGATGGTACTTTCATCCCATCCATCTTCAGGACACTTGCCCTTCAGAAGGAATTATAATTACAATAAAAATACTGCCTAGGCTTGGATAATTAAAATTGATAAGATTTCTTTAAGTAGATTGTTTTGTTAATTTTAGTATCTTCTTTAGTGCACTGAGCAGATTTAAATAATTAAAGAAATCTAGTCTCCCCTTCCTAGAATATGAAATTGGAACATTTAATAATAAAAGCTACATAATAAACTGCTTCTATACTCAATGCAATTTGATATTAATGTTCCCAGAAAGAATAAATTTAAGATGTATTTGTCTCCAAGTACAGCATTTTAGGATGCATAAGCAGTAGCAGCAAAGAGCAGTTAGGAAGTTTCTTACTAGGGTCCAGAGTGACCTAGACAAATTGGAGGATTGGGCTAAAAAAAATCTGATGAGGTTCAACAAGGACAAGTGCAGAGTCCTGCACTCATGACAGAAGAATCCCATGCACTGCTACAGGCTGGGGACTGACTGGCTAAGCAACAGTTCTGCAGAAAAGGACCTGGGGATTACAGTGGACGAGAAGCTGGATATGAGTAAACAGTGTGCCCTTATTGCCAAGAAGGCTCATGGCATATTGGGCTCCATTAGTAGGAGCATTGCCAGCAGATCGAGGGAAGTGATTATTCCCCTCTATTTGGCACTGGTGAGGCCACATCTGGAATATTGCGTCCAGTTTGGGCCCCCCACTACATAAATGATTTGGACAAATTGGTGAGAGTCCAGCGGAGGGCAATGAAAATGATTGGGGGATGGGGCACATGACTTATGAGGAGAGGCTAAGGGAACTGGGCTTATTTAATTTGCAGAAATGAAGAGTGAGGGGGGATTTGATAGCAGCCTTCAACTACCTGAAAGGGGGTTCCAAAGAGGATGGAGCTCGGCTGTTCTGTGGTGGCAGATGACAGAACAAGGAGCAATGGTCTCACGTTGCAGTGGCGGAGGTCTAGGTTGGATATTAGGAAAAACTATTTCACTATGAGGGTGGTGAAGCAGTGGAATGGGTTACCTAGGGAGGTGCTAGAATCGCTATCCATAGAGGTTTTAAGGCCCAGCTTGACAAAGCTCTGGCTGGGATGATTTAGTTGGTGTTGGTCCTGCTTTGAGCAGGGGGTTGGACTAGATGACTGCCTGAGGTCTCTTCCAACCCTAATCTATGATTCTGAGATTCACCTTATGAAGGATATACAGGATATTTGGTGTACGACATGCAGTTTTAGTCCATTAGGGCTATAACACTAATCAAGAGGCATAGAGAAGATAAAGTAAAAGACAACTAGGATAACAAAGTAAAGAATACTAATAATCAAAGAAAGTTAAAAGTAATTTCAGGTACTATATATTTTCCTACTTATTTTTTCTCTTCTTTGTTACTGTTTAAAAAAAAAAAAAAAAAAAAAAACGACCCACTAAAGCAAGAGAAACTGACTATTTATTCAGGGGAACCAGTGAGATTGACCAAACAAAAAATGCAGCCAAATGTTCTTTGCATTCCTTTGTGTAGTATACTTACCTTTGTAAACTCCTTAGATAAGGGGTTCTCAAACTTCATTGCACCCCTTTCTGACAACAAAAATTGCTACATGACCCAGGGAGGAGGGGGGCAAAGCCAAAGCCCAAGGGCTTCAGACCCAGGCCCGGGGGACTGTAACCTGAGCCCTGCCCGCCACCCAGGGCTGAAGCCCAAGGGCTCTGGCTTTGGGTGTGGGGCTCGGGCTTCAGCAAGTCTAACATCAGCCCTGGCGAACAGGCTCGCAACCCACTTTGGGGTCATGACTCACAGTTTGAGAACTGCTGGCTTAGATGAAAAGCACTCGGAAAACACAAAGCATTACTACACCACAACAAATAGCTATGCAACACCTATTCTCTTCTTCTTTCTGTATGTTTTTAAACACTAAAAAAAGAGACTATCTTCCACTAGTCTCCATCAATAATCTTAGTTATTCGTCACAATAACAGGGAAAAAATGTAGACAAATGAGTGTCCATTTAAATGATCAGAAAATTAGGTCTGATCAACGAGAAAAGAGTAAGGGAGGCATCTCAATATTCCACATTAATAACAGGAAGACTCATTTCTAATTACTAATTTCAGAATATTATAGAACAAAAATAATAAAAATCAAGGGTAATGAATCACAACACATACTTGTACCATATATTTTACAAGTGTAATTTCATTTCAATTATAAATAATACTTTATAGTATGTTAGTAAATATGTAGTAATGTACAGGGCTTGAAAAATTCATTCAACCACTTGCCAGTGGCAGATTGAGAGCTTTTCCTGGCAAATGTGGGGCCTAAGCCATTAATTTTTGTAGAATTTAAACTTTCATTTAAGGCCTGGTCTACACTACATGGTAGGTTGACACAAGGCAGCTTATGTCGACCTAGCTATGGATGTGTCTTCACTTAAATTTGGCTCCCACTGACGTAAGTGCCCTACTATGCCGATTTAATAACACCATCTCCCCAAGCAGTGTAGAGTCACGGTCAATGTAATTAGGTCCATGTAGTGAGAGTGTAGACATGGTGTCACTTATGTAGACCATTACTGGCCTTCTGCAGCTGTCCCGCAATGCCCCAAACTGACCACTCTGGTTACCGTGGTGAACTCTGCTGCCCAGGAGTCAGGTAGACAGGAAGCTCCCCCCCCGGCCGCCTTTAAAGCCATGCAAATTTTTGAAATTTCTTTTCCTGGTGGCCCAGCTTGGCGAGCACAGCTAGAAGCTCTCCACTGTTGAGCGTAATTGCCCAGCTGACCATGCAGGCTATATGTTCCAGATGAGCTCCTGCCTGGAACAGACAGGAGATACTGGATCTCCTAGGCCTGTGGGGAGAAGATGCTGTGCAGACACAGTTCTGATCCAGCCATAGAAATGTGGACATCTATGAGCAGATTGCTCAGGAGAGACCAGCAGCAGTGCCACGTGGAAGCCAAGGTGCTCCGGCAGGCATAGCAGAAGCCCAGGGAGGCCAACAATTGATCTGGTGCCAAGCTGAAGACCTACCATTTTTACACAGAGCTACATTCCATCCTCAGCGGAGACACCCCCACCACCTCCAAGAGCCCCGTGAATACTTCCGAAGAGCCCGAGTCACAAACCCCTGCCATGAACAGCAAGAAGGAGAAAGGTAGATGAGGAGGAGGAGTGTGGGGAACAGACAACCGGGTGATCCAGTTGTGCGGTGAGCCAAGACCTGTTTTTGACTCCACCATACTCCAGTCAATCCCGACAGTCGAACACCGGCGAGTCTGATGCAGGGGAAGGAACCTCTAAGTACGCAGTTTGCTTTGAAATTACAGGAATGGAACCCCCAAAGCAGCAGGACATCTGTGGATTTGCTCTTTTTTACTTGTGCTAAAAGAGGTAGTGAAGCAACCAAGAGAGGCAGAGTTGCTATATGCTTTTCATTCCCCACTAGAGTTAGGCAGAGGGGGGCCACGTGGAGCAGTTTGTTTATGAACACCAGGATGTCTCATTAATTCTCTGTAGAGATCTTAATGAAACTTTCATGGAGGTACTCTGCAATCCTCTGCCAAAGGTTTCTGGGAAGGGCTGCCTTGTTTCTTCCGCCATGGTAGGACACTTTCCCACGCCACTCAGTGATTACTTCAGCAGGCATCATTGCAGTACATAGGTTATCAGCATGTGAACCTGGGCAGCAACGGGACACCAGCAGAAGCTGTGCTCTCTCTGCCCCTGTTACCCTCAGGAGTGAGATAACTAAAATCACCACCACCTGTGCAAAACGGTGCCAGCATTCAGTTCCATTGCCCTATACTACTAGAATCATGCAAGCAAGCTATTCCTCAGCCCCCGAAGGACCATACTCACCATGGCTGGTGCTGTGACTGGCGCTGTGCTCTATCACTCCCAAGCAGAAGTGAGAATGTAGTGCTTACAACTTTTGGGGAGCAAGGGAAGTGAGTTCAGCATCTTGAGTTTCAATTTCTGTTGTGAATAACTGACAATGTGTGACTATGTATGCTGTATCTGCAGCTGCTGCCATTGCGGCCTTCAGGGTCTCTCCCTCCACACCCGCAGAACGCCTGAGCCAGATAAGGAGAAGAAAGAAAAGGACTTGGGATGACATGTTCCGGGAGATTCTGCAAGCCAGTGCTGCTTTACAGAACTAGCAGAGGGCCTGGAGGATCACCCTTGCAGACAGCATGGAGAAGCACAGAGTGGAGAGGAGAAAGGTGCAGGAAAAGGAGAGGGATGTGTAGCAGCAGATGCTTGCGCTTCTCAGACAGCAAACAGAGATGCTGCAGATGGTGGTGGATCTGAAGGTTCAACAATCCTGTGCTCGCCTCCCTCTTCAGCCCACTGAAAACTGCATATTGGGACCTCCCTATTACTCCCCTTCAACATTCCACGTGGCATCAGGGGTCGGTGCAGTACCTTTATCACTGCACCAGGGGGGAAATTAAAGAAAATCACAGCTTTACATACACTGACCTGTGAAAGCCACAGTTGGTGTACCTGTACCTGAAAAGGAAATGACTGTTGTTTCTACTTAATAAATTAAGGGAACAGAACTTACGAAGTTTTAAATGTTTTTTAATTGCCTGGTTCATGTTACAGAATAAAATTGTATGTTTGGAATAAAATTCATCTTTATTAGTTCACAGCATATGCTGGCTGGTGCTGAGCAGGTTTGGCAGCAACCAATTCCCAATTACTGCACTATCATTCACAAACAATATTAACAGGTGCAGTGACAATTTTATACTTGACCAAATTCACAGTCCATTTTGGTCAATTTCATGGTCATACGATTTTTAAAATTGTAAATTTAATGATTTCAGCTATTTAAATCTGAAATTTCATGGTGTTGTAATTGTAGGGGTCCTAACCCAAAAAGGAATGGGGGGGGGGGAGAGTTGCAGTACTGCCACCCTTACTTCTGCGGTGCTGCCTGCAGAGCTGGGTCCTCAGTCAGCAGCTGCCAGTCTCTGGCTGCCAGCTCTGAAGGCAGCAGCACAGAAGGTGGCATGGTATGGTATCACCACCCTTACTTCTGTGCTGCTGCTGGCAGAGCACTGCCTTCAGAGCTGCGTACCTGGCCAACAGCTGCCCAGCTCTGAAGGCAGTGCAGAAGTAAGGGTGGCAATACCACGACACCACCCCCCCAGATAACCCTGTGACCCATTGCAAGTCCCTTTTGGGCAGGACCCCCAATTTGAGAAAAGTTGGGCTTCCCCATGAAAACTGCATAGTACAGGGTAAAAGCACACAAAAGACCAGATTTCACAGAGGGAGACCAGATTTCATGGTCCATGACATGTTTTTCATGGCCATGAATTTGGTAGGACCCTAGTTATACTGCTACATACATAGCAATCACTGCAAGATTCATTTGGGGCTGCAAAAGAGCAAGGCCATGTAGAGAACACTACAGCAAAACATACTACTCTGTCTCACTGTTAATGTTCTTTTAAAGTCTCCCTGAGCCATATAGCTCCATGTTGAGCTCTTCTAATAGCCCTTGTAGCTGGCTGTTCAAATTCAGCAGATAGCCGCTTCATTTCCACCCTCCACCCCGGTGGAAACTTTCCCCGCTTTGTTTTACAGATATTATACAGGACACAGCAGGCAGTTATAACCATTCAGCTATTTTTCTCCCTAAGGCCCAAACGTATAAGTAAACAATGCCAGTGACCCTTCAGACAACCAAAGGCACATTCAACTGTCATTCTGCACCAGCTGAGCCTGTAGTTGAAGCACTTCTTGATGCTGTTGAGGTGGTCAGTGAATAACTTAGGATCACTATTGGCATTTCATCATTCCCAATGGTAATTGTCAGTTGGGAAAGAAAGTCCCTGCAGCTTTCTGAACAGTCCTGTGTTCTTAAAGATGTACGCGTCATGCACCTTCCCTGACCAGCCCACACTGATGTCAGTAAAGCTTCCCCAGTGATCAATCAGCACTTGTATAACCATAGGAAAGTAGCCCTCTCTGTCAATGTACTCTGTGGCAAGGTGGTCTGGTGCTAAAATAGGAATATGCATGCCATCTATCGTCTCACCAGTTCAGGGACCCCACTGCTGCAAAACATCCATCATGTCCTGCACATTGCCGAGAGTCAGTCATGGGTAGCAAGAGATGATTAATGGCCCTGCACACTTGCATGACAACAGCCCCTGTGGTGGATTTCCCAACTCCAAATTCATTTCTGACTACCTGGTAGCAATCTGGCATTGCAAGTTTCCACGGTGCAATTGTCACTCACTTCTCAACTGTCAGTGCAGCTCTCATTTTGGCATCCCTGCACTGGAGGACTAGGAAGAGCTCCGCACACAGATCCAGAATGTGGCCTTGCACATCCGAAAGTTCTGCAGCCCCTGCTCATCATGCCATACCATAATGATGCAATCCCACCAGTCAGTGCTTGTTTCTCAGGCCCAGAAACAACACTCCATCTCCAACTGCTCCATGAATTCCACCAACAATCTTGAATTGGTTCTTTCTATGTCCTAGAGCAATCTAGCCTCCAAGGAATCATCATATTCCCCGTGGCTCCTCTTGCAGCTCTGTAAATACTGCAGGATCACGTGCCCTGTGCTTGCCATGCTCGTGACCAGAGTGCAGAGCTGTGCAGACTCCATGCTTCTGTCAGAGATGGCGGACAGCGAGGAGGGACACATGGGTTTGTGGAATTTTGAAAACGCATGAAAATTATGGGATACAGATGAAATTATGGAATGGAGAACAATGCATTATGGGAAGTTGACTCCATGCTCCTAGTCACCCCTGCGTGACTTGTTTTGGTCCTATCAGGCATTGCAAGAACTTCCCAAAAGACCCTGCACTGGATGGTGGTGAGTTGCACAGTGGGATACTTACCCATAGTGCATTGCACTCTATAGCAATACAAGAGCTCCTGATGAGAATGCACACACAAGCAATGTAATAACTGCAGTGGCTTTATACAGATGTAACTTATGTTGACATAATTGTGTAGCGTAGACATGGGCTAAGTGCTAAAAGCAGAGATTTTATGGTTACAGTCTGCCAAATGTAAACTGACAAAGTGCTGCCTTCCTCAGGGCTTGTCAGTCCCTGATTAACTCCATCCAGAAAAAGATGCCTTATTTCTTAACCCAGGTCTGTAAACAAGCCCTTTAATCTCCAGACAGAGTACACCTGTGAGACTCACAATTTTACCAAGCATCACGAGAATTAAATTAAAAGACTCTGGTCAGTTTCACGATTGATACTCAGAACCCTATGAGCAACAGTGAAACCATCACAAACCATTTTAGTGTTAGGCTGCTGCTTGTGAAAGCCATGAGCAGCAGCAAGGTCACTGGAGTTATTCACAGCAGAGTAGTGAGAAAGGACTTGAGAAACATTATTCCTACTGTATTTTTAGGTCTATCTCAGGCCCCTTTCTCAATGGCAGCAAGACAGCTCAGGGGTGGGAGAAGGGTAGAGTTTTGAAGAACCAACCCTTACAGCCACTGTGAGTGTTCTGAAAGGGAGGAGAGAAAGCTCCTTCCCACTTCCAGGAGTTAGGGGGAAGGGCATTTCAAATATATCAGACCCATTCTAAGAAGAGGTTAATCTGAAATAGGGAGCCCTCAATTCGGACCTAGGGACAACAAACCAGTAAAAATCTGAGCAGCAGATAGAGGCTATGCTTTTCACAGGGCACTGGCTCTAGACCTTGCCTGTTGGACATCCCCTCATTTGTCTTTTGTACATCTTGCTTGTAAGCATCTAATAATTTTTTTCAAGTGGTCATAGTAGATTTTGCAAAAATAATGAAGTAAATCCACACTAGAAACGTTACAGCGGAATAGCTGCACCACTGTAACAGAGAGACTTAGGCCACATCTACACTACAAAACTATGTCAACCAGTTATTAAATCTTTTGTGCGTGTGCCCATGTGGCTTCGTGTGTTGGTAGTGCGCGTCCTCACCAGAAGCGCTTGTATTGATAGTATTGTCAGCGTGGGGCATTTTGGGACAGCATCTGGAGGCCAGTAACAGTTGACGTAAGCAACGCCGTGTCTACACTGACACTGCATCGACCTAATTACATCCCCTGTAACTCACAGAGGTGGTGTTACTAAATCAGCGTAGAGAGGCACATCAGCAGGAGCCAAATTTAAGTGAAGACACTTCCACAGCTAGGTCAACACAAGACAGCTTATGTCAACCTAACCGTGTAGCATAGACAGGGTTACCATACGTCCGTATTTTCCCAGACATGTCTGGCTTTTTAGTTCTTAAGTCGCCGCCCAGGAGGAATTTTTAAATATCTAAAAACGTCCGGGAAAATACGGCTGTATGGTAACCCTAGGACAGTCCAAAGTCCCGGGGGTGGCAGTGCTTCTTGGGGCAGCTCCCGGTGCCCGCCCGCCAGCAGGAGCCTGCAGTGTGGACGGCACCTAGGCACAGAGGTGGAGGGGGTCTCTGCGCGCAGCACCGGCTCCCTCCTGCCCAATCAGAGCTGCGGGAGCGGGGCTTGCAGGCGCCGGCAGAGAGCCCTCCGCCGCCCCGACCCTAGGAGCCAGAGGGACCTGCTGGATGCTTCCTAGGAGCCGCCCCAGGTAAGCACTGCCGGGACTTCACACCTCGCTCCCGGGCAGGTCCCTCTGGCTCTTAGGGTTGGGTCAGGTCGGGGGGGCGGAGGGCTCTCTGTGCACTGGTAGCGCATGCCAGCCCCGCTCCGCAGCTCCAGCAGCTCCCATTGGCGCTTTTCCCAGCCAATGGGAGCCACGGAGCTCGCACTTGTGGTGGGCGCAACACGTGGATCGGCTGCCCCTGATCCTAGGAGCAAGAGGGACCTCCGGTAGGAGGGGTGAGTAGGCGAGCAGGGTGGGGTGAAGAGGCAAGTGGTGAGGGAGCCAGTGGCTGGCTGGCTAGGAGGCAAGTGGCGGGCGGGGAGGGTGAAGTGGTGAGCGGCAAGCCAGTGGCGGGCAGGGGGCGACGAAGAGGAGAGTGAGCCAGCAGCGGGCAGAAGGGTGAGGAGGCGGGTGGCGAGCCAGAGGCAGGCGGGGGAGGAGGGTAATGTGAAAAGGTCAGCGGCGGGCAGCGGGGGTTGAAGAGGCGAGGGAGCCAGCGGCGGGTCGGCGGGCAGGCGGGGGTGAGGAGGCAAGAAGCGTCAAGCCAGCGACAGGCAGGGGATCTCAGGGTGGGCATGGGGGTTTATGGCAGGGGAGTGAGGTGTGTGGCAGGAGGCGAGCGGTGGGTGGGGGACTGAGGAGGGACACAGCAAGCCAGCAGGTGAGGAGGGGTGCGATGGCGGGGCCGAGCAGGGAGGGGGCAGGACCTGGGGCAGAGCATAGGAGGAGTGGGGGTGGACTGTGGGCGGGGCCAACACCCCATGGAGTGTCCTCTTTTTTGAGTGTTCAAATATGGTAACTCTAAGCATAGACTAGGCCTTACTACAGCAATGGGCAAGCTTCTTTGATTGCTGTAATTAATTCACCTCTCTGAGAGGAATTCTTCGGTCGACCTACCAGTGTCTACACTGGGACTCAGACTGGTTTAACTAGGTGTCTCCAGGGAGTGAATTTTTCACACCCGGAGCAATGTAGTTAGATCAACCTAACTTTGTAGTGTAGATGAGTCCCTGGTAATATATGGGCCCCAGCAAAGCACTCTGCTAAGAAACAGGAAGACAGAAACCTCTAACTTGATTGGCGTCCATACCAGCAAAGCCCAAGATACACAATGCTGGAGCCAGACAAGGTGCTGGGTGGCTATTTTGGGGGGGGGGGGGATATATCAATGCTCCCAGCATGCCTCTCTGTAGGAGATCTGACTAGATGAATATAATGGTTCCTTCTGGCCATAAAAATCAATGCATCTTCCCTGAGGCCCCCCATGCCCTACACAAAGGAACAGGTGAAAGGCACCGAGTACAATGACAAGATTCTTCCTATTTCCCAGTCCATCTGCGTCCACCCACACTCTGGAGTTACACTTCGCTTGTAAGCTCTTTGGGGCAAGGGCCAGGAGCTTGTTCTGTGTTTGTACAGCACTTAGCACAACCCAATGGCTGGGCTCCTGTGCGCTACGGGGCAGACAAATCATAACCACGCTGCGTGTCAGCTTATGCCACACGCCCTCTTGTCCTAAAGGGCACATGGAAGGGGGGGCAGGGAGCCTTTACTAGGGATCCTCCCCCCAACCCGGGCCAGGTGGCTGAGGGTAGGGGTGGGCTGCTCAGCGCCACAGCTCTAATCAGTGCGCACGAGGGAGGGTGCGCGCTGCACAACAGCTGGGAGCCGGGTGCACGCTGAGGGAGCGACCTTGGAACCCCCGGGGCAGTGCGGTAGGAACGACCGTTACCTGCTCCAGCAACGCCCGCAGGCGCAGCTCATGCGCGCGCCGGCCCTGCGCCCCCTGCCGCACGTAGGCCGCGTTCACCAGCCTCTCGCTAGCGCCGAAATTCTCACCGTTCATGTCGGAAGAAGTGGGCGGAGAAACTGACAAACGCTTAGATTCCAGACTCTCCTGCCGCCACCGCGCAGGCGCAACCCCGTGGAACGAGGGGCCGTGATACCACGTGAGGTGACACGCTCAACTCCCAGGGAATAAGCAAAAACAGGTGCGCATGCGCGTGGACAACGTGTGATGCCGCGCGCCCCGGGAGTGGGTTGGGGTACGGCGCCCTTCATGCGCGCGGAGTGTTCTACGCCTGTGCCTCGCGGGGGCGCTGCTGTCTCCTCAGACTGCCCGCGGCCCGCAACGGCCGCAGCCCGCAGAGTGGAGCTGACTGCAGGCAGGTGTTTCCATGCGGAGGTGAGGCGGGCCCCGCACGCCATGCCCTGGCCTGAGTTCAGCCAGACCGACCAAGCGCACCCTGCCGCGGGGGGCCAGGCTGCTCCGCCCGGGCATACTGGCCGCAGCACCACTAGATGAGCACCACGCAGGGCCCATCATGCTGCGTGTGAGCCTAGGGGCTCCGTGCCTGTGCGCTACGGCGAGTCAGCACTGGGAAGCCATGGCTGCAGGCCCGCGGGTGTACCAACGTCCAGTAAAGATGGGCTCGGGAAGGACCGGTTCGGCCCTCACAGGCCGGTGTAGCGGCACAGACAGCCTGGAAATAACTCAGGCAGCGCCCTTAGGATGTGGGCTTAGCTAAGGCCTGAATAGCAGGGGCGCGCTGGGCTGTCCTGGAGTGTATTGTGGAGTTGCCGTTTTGTTAAAGCCTACCTGGCCTGAACATATTAGAGAGGTGAAGGGTTTTGTTAACATTGGAAAAGAACCCTTTTCTGTACAAGGGAGGAAAAGCAGGATACTGTATTCCTGTACGGACTAGAAATTAACTTAGGTCTTGAGGCTGCTCACACTTCCATAGGCGCTTAACTCTAAGTTTACGATTAGTCCCCCTTTGTGGTTAGTAGGATTTCTTAAAGTTAAAACCATGCATGTTGGGCTGCTGTATGCAGTTCTTCCACCATTATAATTATTTTGGTTAGGGATGTGCTTGTTTACTAAAATACTTACACCAGTACAATCCTTAGTGTGGACACAATTATCAAGGTGCCTTATACTAATATAGCTGTCCCCATAAGGGAATGGGAATAAACTGAACCACTATAAGCATCGTTATACTGGTATAATTACATCTGTAATAGGGGTGTTTTGAAGCTTTACCTATACCAGTATAGTTAACGCAGTACAATTTTTGTGTGTAGACAAGCCCTAATAATTGGATTATTGAACCCCTGTGGAAGTTTGTACCCGTTTCACCCCATTCACTACTAGTGCATTTCTACAGCATTTCCAAAGTCAGTTATGTCCTTGAGACAGAAAGACTTAATGGAGAATAAAATAAATATTTAGCTTTTTTTTTTTTTTTTCAGAAAACTAAACTGGTTTCATTAGTGGAGAAAGCTGCCTAGCTATCTCAAATCCTTACACAGGAGCCTTATATTTAAGTAATTAAATTACTTGAAACAGCATGATTTCACTCAGAACCTCTATTAGAAGATTCCACATTCATTAAGGCTTTGCCTACACTTGAAATGGTTTGCTGGTACAGTTATACTGGAACAACTATACCAGCAAACCTTCTTAGCTTATGCTGGCAAAAGAGTGCTTTTGCTGGTATAAAGCGACAGAGAGTCCTATGGCACCTTATAGACTAACATTGGCATGCATCCGACGAAGTGAGTATTCACCCACGAACGCTTATGCTCCAATACGTCTGTTAGTCTATAAGGTGCCACAGGACTCTTTGTCGCTTTTTACAGTTCCAGACTAACATGGCTACCCCTCTCATACTTTGCTGGTATAGTTTATGTGATTCCCCACCTGCCCAGCCCCCAGACATAACTATGCCAGCAAAACTTTTAAGTGCACACCAGGCCCAGAACTCCCACTTCAGGACATTGCCAAGCAATTTACAGTATTAAATTATTTTATTGAAACCTCTTCTTAATGCACTCTAAAAACATCCAGAACTAGAGACAGCAGAACCTCTGCAGTTCTATGAGCCCACCTGAAATACTTTAGATGTGTAAAGTATGTACAAAGGCTTTGATCCACCAACAATATATGCTTATCTTTACTTATAAGTTGAAATTTGTGGGATTCCTCACATACTTGGAAGTTAAGCATGTGTGTAAGTATTAGCAGGATTGGGGCCACAGTTTATGCAGAGAAGACTGCATTTTGCATACTTCTGTGTACTGCTTTAAATTTATTATTATAAAACACCTGACAGCAACAAAATAGATTTTTCACTCTGATTTCATCTGTGGGTACCTTGTAGACAGTTTTATATTTGGATTACACAAGACTTTTTATGCATTAAACATCAATTTTTTAGTATTTCAAGTATTAAAATGTATTTGTTTTATTAAATAACTGATGCAATATATTTAATGTCCTATAAGTATTTACTCTTTTATAGGTCTTCCTTTTAGCTTTTTAATACATTTATCTGGAATCTGTATTAAAAGACCTCCTTATTTAAGAAACCACCTTTTCATATTGTCCTAAGTGGTTCCTTATTATATGGTATATCTTGTCTGCAAAGTAAATTTAAATCTAAATCTAAACACAGACAATGCATTGAAACAATGTTTAGGTTGAAGAAGCAAGCAGAAATTAGGTTAAAACTGCTAGAGTAACTTTTATTCAGCCCAGTTCTGTTTACGTGTTTAGTATCACTTCTGTAACTGATCAGTTTAGTCTGAAGTTTATTAATCAGATTTAGCCATTTTTCAATTTGACTCTTAAGCAGATACTTTTTTTTTAAATAGTTAATTATTTGAAATAACAATTTAGTATGAAAATATTTCAAGCTGTGGATTGCTTGTCAACTCTTTACTGTTTTCAGTATTTGACATGTGGAATTCACTGTTAGAAGTGTTTTTGTTTATTGCCTGCGTTTTATAAGCAGGAGCAGTGCCTGAACAATTCATTCTGTCAGGCTGAGGTTGGAAGGACTAAAAGAGAGGAATTGGGAGAACTGGAATTTTAGGAGCAATGTATTCTGTCTCCACAAAATCTTTTCTAGTTTAGAATGTTTGGTGGTTTATTTTTATATATAAGAAGTAAAGGACTGACTGAGACTTGTTTTAAAGTAAGCTTTTGGGATAGGTTCCTGAGTTCATACTTCTGATGTTTAGTTTTGAGCAAATATAACTGGCCCCTTAAAACTTACTTTTGGAGTCTTATCTGGTTCTTCCACTTCATAGTTTTATGTTTAGATGGTTAAATAACATGGGAAACATACATAGTGACCTCTCTGACCCTACTGAACCATAGCTTTAATCAACTTGATTACTTCATCAACAAGCCTCACAAGTTGTTAATGTTAAACCTATTTGAATAATTGTTGGCTCAGAGTTTACTGTTAATAGATTATTATTCCGCCTGTTTAAGCATAGAAGAGCCATTCTAAAAGATTTTTTCCTTTAGAAATTAAAATATTTTGTGTTGCACCTGGAATGTGATGATGCACTGAATTAATCTTGTTTTCATACAAGGGACATTATTTATTTTGTTCTTTATTTGAAAGTATCACAAGAGGGCGCCCACCTAAAGCTAAAAGCACACTGAATGTGAGCGAGCTACCATGGGGGTTTACTTCTATTTGTACTTACCTTCTTTTTATATTTCTTTTGTTCTAGGGTTCAGACACCACTGTAAGAGTAATGTACTGTAATGTAAGGTATATTATAAATATCTACACAGTGAGATATACTAAAGGATTAGATTCATGTTCAAATCGATGAAAAAGATATAAAAAAACCTGAAATCATCCAGATCTTGATGACCATATAATATGCAACACTGTAAAATCAGATCCCGTATCTTTTGTCTCCATGTAACTGTTTACTGGGCATAAAGGGCCAATTCGTTTGGGTTTACACTAGGGATAAACTTGGTCCATTATGACAGGTTTCAGAGTAGCAGCCGTGTTAGTCTGTATCCGCAAAAAGAACAGGAGTACTTGTGGCACCTTAGAGACTAACAAATTTATTAGAGCATAAGCTTTCGTGGGCTACAACCCACTTCTTCGGATGCATATTGAGTGACTCAATATGCACTCAATATGCATCCGAAGAAGTGGGTTGTAGCCCACGAAAGCTTCTTTTGGTCCATTATGCTCATCTTCAGCAGAAACAAATGAAAAGAGAAATGCAAATATGAAGAGATTCTATGAGATTACAGATATTAATAGCTATATAAGCAAATGTTACATGAGGGGGCTCCAAAATCCCATATCCAGCAGTTAAGTTGTGATAAAACAGACCAGTCAGGTATTTGACTGGTTATTTTATCAGTCCCTGAAAAAAGTAACTTTCCTTAGGTTTTTCAAGTAGCACATTGAAAGACCCTTACAATTCCATAAAATGACTCATTTCCCACCATGCATAGCCTTCATTTTAGTTGAACAGAGAATTGACTTGCTCATGATGTGCTAATGAGGAGAGAACAGTTTGGGATTCAGGAATAAAGCAAAATAGTGGAATGTTTCTGTTAAAATGGTCAGCAATTAAATACGTTTGTGATACTGCCATATTTAGGTTTTGAAGTTAATAATCCTTGGAGATTAAGAGAACAGTTCACACTTCTTAGAAGTATTGTCTCAGACTGTCTATAAATTGACATCTGACAATAATATCAGTTACAATCAATTTATGTATTCAACATTTTCTTCCCCAACATGAGTTACAAACTTTAAAAAAATAAAACTTAGATTGTAGGGTGTCATTTTGCAGCAAGAGGTCCCCTGCTGTAGCAATTTCATTTATAAATTTCACAAAATGCAGCCAGACCAGGACTGTAGATTGCCTCGGATCGTCCTGAATGTATTTGTATGGGGTGGGCGATAATCTAGCGTTACTGGAGTTGGTGCATTGGCCCCAAAATTCACTTTCAAAGCAAGAGAATAAAAGATGATACATGTGTAAAGAAAGATATTGTCAACTCAAGTTTCCCAACGGGGAATAGAGCGGAGAAGCCGTGTGTGGGTCTGTGCCTGTGTGTTCGTGCAGGCCCCTTGGGAACGCAGGTCTCTCTGCTGAAGTGTGTGCGCTCGGGGGGGGGTGTTTGAAGAGTCTCGCTCCCTAGGTAGGCTGGGAGGACAAGCGTGGGAGGGCTCAGCGGCCGTCTTTCCCTGCTGTGTTCCTTGTCCCTGTAGCTGGCCCTTTAAGGGTTGGCGAGGTATTCTACGTCCCTCTGCTATAGTGCGCATGTGCAGTGAGGGCTGCTGAGAGGTGGCGCCGCGGAGCTTGTCAGTCCGAGTCTCGGCTGCTGCTTGCGCGATGCGTCCCCCCGGCGGCTTGTGAGCCCGCCTGGCGGCTCGCACGATCTTACCTAGCCCGCCGCAGACGCTAATGGCGGAGCCGGGCCCTGAGGAGCCAGACGAGCGGCTGCTGCTGCTCTCGGAGCCGGCGCTGCAGGACAGCCCCCCCGCGCGGGGGCTCCACGGGAAGGCAGCTCCCGGCGGGGCCGTGAGGCTCGGCGGGGCCCCGGGGCTGGAGGAGGACGGGGACATAGACACGGACCCCGAGGAGGATGGTGAGGAAGAGCCGCTGCTCGGAGCGTCTGCCACCCGCCGGAGCCGGAGAGCCGGTGCCTCCTGGGACAGGGAGACTCGCATCGCCGCAGGTACAGGGGAGCCCTGTCCACAGGCTCTCCCCACCGGTGGGACTGCTCCTCTCCCCCAGTTTCAGGGCGCTCCCCTCGGCTTTTACTCTTTGTTCCCTCGGGGAACGCGGGGATTCCTCACCACCACCCCTCAGTTCATGTCTTGTCTTTGGTTTGTTGATCCCTTGACTCAGCGTTTATCCAGTTCCCTTTCTCTTTCCTTTCCTTTCCTAGGTGCTGCTGGCTAGTTAGGGTAGGAGACGAAAAGGGGGGATGCTTCCTCACATTCTTCCTGTACATACAGCCTGTCCCCACACCATGTAAAACGACGGTTTACCCTCCTTCTCTTGCTTGCACGTTGTGGAATACGATTTACTTAGTTTAAATACATTTTTTTTTTTAAAGAAGTGAGCCAGGGACAAAACATCAGGAGCTGTTACTGGAACAAGATCAAAGTTGTAATTGTTATGCGATTTGAGAGAGCTTACCTGAAGAGGGAGGAGTTGGGGTGTAGTATGAGATCATTGTAAAACTATTTTTGCTGCTTGCAAGAGCTGCCTAGCTGAAGGCCTCTGTTTGCTCAGGGAATGACTACAGTATAATGTTGCAAAGATGATGGGTGTCATGAGGAGGGCTGGGGGGGATCCTCGCCTGCAGGGATGCTTACGGCCCCCATTGGGCCACGCAGCAAACCGTGACCTACCCCATAGGTGAGCAAAGAGTCACGGAAGCTGTGGACCCGCTGGTAGCTTGCAGCGGCCTGCTTCCCAGTCCCTTTACCCTCCTCCAAAAGGGCCCTCGCAGCCCAGAGGACAGTATAGGTAGGCTGTGATAGTTCCTTCCCTGATAGTTTGTTTGGAAGGATACCTCTGTAGATGAGAGGGTAATTGAGTCTCTATACCCAATAGAACAGGAGTACTTGTGGCACCTTAGAGACTAACAAATTTATTAGAGCATAAGCTTTCGTGGGCTACAACCCACGGCTGCTACTCTGAAACCTGTCTATACCCAATGCTTCTTTGAAAATGCCAACAAGGCTCCATCTCAGGAGACACCACCAATTTGCATCATGTAATGTGTTGGTCAGTTGTTATATAAAATCTACTTTCAGTCACTGTTAGTCTAAAATGGTGGGAGAGTATATTGCAATGTAATCATTTTGGGGACCACCATCCTCTAAACAGTGCTTTAAGGAAGGCTGCTACTGTAAATTAACTTAAAAATCAAACTCCTTGTCTCTCTATGCAAGGCCCTATGTGAGGTCACTTGCATCTATATATCCAGTCTCATGTATTCTTGCTTCCTGTTTTCCTCTCAGTTCTCTCACTTAACAGCTCTTGTCATCTCTTTCAAGTTCTGGCTTCACACCTGTAGTCATGCTGCATCTAGTGTTTGGAACAGTCTACCATTCCTGACAACTTGTTAAAGCTTTCTCATTTTTCTCCTTCAGACTTGCTTGTTCAAGGACTATGCAATTTCCTTTTCTTGTGAATAATATTTATTCACTTTCCATTATGTGAAAAGTGATCCAGTACTTGTTTTTATGACCTATTATAGGACTGGGAAGCTTTGTATTAGTGTGTCAGGTATGTAAATTTCTGGCAATATGAAATTGACTTTTAGTACTGCTTTCTTGTCTTTGAAACCCAGTATTCAAGGGAAAAGTGTCTAAATTTGAAAGTGAGTGAGTCTGTTGGTGTAATTCCAAATGCAAAAGTGCCGAAAAGAGGGTTGTAGCAAGAAAGTAATTATAACTAACAAATTGTTAGTTGCCTTTCTTAGGACTTTATACCTCTCTTCAAGCCTCTCCAGGTCAGTAAAGGAGTGTAAACCTATGGCCTTGTCTAAACTGCTTTGCCTGCACTAGAAAAGGTTTGTTAGTATAGCTATACCAGCAAACTAGGGACCATAATAAACGTCCCCACCATTCACACTTAAGTGCAAGGAGCATTTCTTAGACTTTGCCTTATCAAACATGTACACCCACATGCTATATATTTATGTATAAAAAATTCCAAAACACAACTGTGATGAGATCCCCAGGGTACAACCTGGAACTGTGGGACTGTTGTGCACCTTAACTCTCCAACCTGGGCTGTCTCTCTCAGTGCTATGCCAGTGACAGGTAGACAACCCTTCCAGGTGTTGTGATCATTCAGCCATCAGCATGTGGAGCCCCACACCCACCTAAATAGCATGAGTCAGTCACAAATTATACAGAGATCGGCACCAGCCAATGACCCCAGTCTTGCACCCCAGCAATATAGTGTCTTACACATGCAAGACTTGGACAGTGCAAGCTCATTAATTAGTTTGCCACTTTTACAAAGGGTAGTGGATATGCAACAACCCTAGTTAACCTGAGCTGAGATTCCCCAAGCACTTCAACCAAAACCACAGTTTTAGATAAAATATGAAACAAGGTGCCACAAGTACTCCTGTTCTTTTTATAGAAAGATAGATTTTTAAGTGATTATAAGTAGCAAGCATAGAGATCAAAGTTGGTTACATAAGAAATAATAATCTTGCAGTCTAAATTCTACAGTCTAAGTAAGGTTTCAGAGTAGCAACCGTGTTAGTCTGTATCCACAAAAAGAACAGGAGTACTAGTGGCACCTTAGAGACTAACAAATTTATTTGAGCATAAGCTTTCGTGGGCTACAGCCCACTTCATCAGATGCATAGAATGGAACATATAGTAAGAAGATATATATACATACACTTCAACCTCTCTGGTAACAGACTTAAAGGTGGCAATTTTGCAACAGAAAAGCTTCAAAAACAGACTCCAACGAGAAACTGCTGAACTTGAATTAATATGCCAGCTAGATACCATTAACTTGGGTTTGAATAGAGACTGGGAGTGGCTGGGTCATTACACATATTGAATCTATTTCCCCATGTTAAGTATCCTCACACCTTCTTGTCAACTGTCTAAAATGGGCCATCTTGATTATCACTACAAACATTTTTTTTCTCCTGCTGATAATAGCTCATCTTAATTAATTAGCCTCTTACAGTTAGTATGACTACTTCCACTTTTTCATGTTCTCTCTATGTATATATATCTTCTTATGATATGTTCCATTCTATGCATATGATGAAGTAGGCTGTAGCCCATGAAAGCTTATGCTCAAATAAATTTGTTAGTCTCTAAGGTGCCACAAGTACTCCTGTTCTTTTAGTCTAAGTAAGGTTTGAATCAAACAGTCTCTCACCCCACTGGATGTTTCAGGCAATTTACACAGGCTGGATCCCCTTCCCAACCTGGAACCAGTTTCCCCAGTTCAAAGTTTTATCTTCCAAACAATTTCCAGGTTTTGAGATGGGGGATGGAGAGAGGCCAAGAGATGATTTCACTGTCTCTCTTTTATACCTTTTCCCAGCTATTAGTAAGATCCTTGCTGTGAGGTCTGGTTTAGTTAGCCCTCATTGCATGCTTGCCCTCTCTGAGTCTCTGGGATAGTGGATTCTTCTTGATGGGCAATCAACACGTCAGGCTGGTCTTGATGTAACTCCGTCTCGTCAGGCTAGCTGTGGGCATTTCCAACTTCACACTACATTTTGGTAACAAACTTATAGCAACATGTCATAATTTCACATACAATGATAGTAAAATTCAACAGATCAGGACAGATTTTAAAATGATACTTCACAAGGCACGCATTGTACAAAACATGTCATAATCCTATGACTGTGGTGAATATGGAGGTTCCAGTATTTTAAGATACAGACTGTCGCAACAACACTCAACTGCACACATTTTTATCACTAAGGAGGGTCTGAGAGAACAATATATGACAGATGATAGTCATGTTGCTTAATGCACTACTGGAAAGATCTCAGATATGGTGGTGGGCACAGTGTAAGAACCTATAAAGAATAGAATAGGGGGAGTCCCAGTTTTAACTCATAGAATATCAGTGTTGGAAGGGACCTCAGGAGGTCATCTAGTCCAACCCCCTGCTCAAAGCAGGGCCAATCCCCAGATAGATTTTTGCCCTAGACCCCTAAATGGCCCCCTCAAGGATTGAACTCACAATGCTGGGGTTAGCAGGCCAATGCTCAAACCACTGAGCTATTCCTGCCTCCTGCCCACCTGCAATCAGTTTAGCATGTATTAAAGTATTTGCTGCTTTCTGTCTTACGCCTTTAAAATGTGTTATGTTAGCTAACATGGTTTTAATATTGCACATTTAAATCCAAGTCTAGACAAAGCCTAAGCAAGTGAAGTTGATTTACGTAAAAGCTGAGGGTGCTCAGAAGACATGAGTTATATTATCTAGGCTCTCATTTGAATTTTAAGCTGTTTAGTGATCTGATTCTGTAGTTAGATGTGGGCAGACCCTTGTTCCAGCATAGAGCCCTACTGAACTGAAGTGTATACAAGCTGAAAGGGGATCTGTGTAGTTTCAGGGATCTGTCTGCCCAGATTTGATTGCAGTATTGGGGACTACATCAAAAATGGTTGACGATAGTGTATCTGTTGCAAAATTGCCACCTTTAAGTCTGTTACTAGTGTATCCCCCCACAAACAAAAACTTAGTTAAGAAAAGTTAGCATTGCTTAAAGGGAACCCTATCCACAACCCCTTAAAAGCAAAAAAATGTCCCGTAAAGGTATCCTTTGGCATACTTTAGCCCCCAAACATCATATTCACACCATTTTCACTGACACTCTGGTCTTCTATAAAGGTCCCATACACTTTAAATATGTATGATTTCTCATACCACCTTAATCACTACAGTATCTGAGCAACTTCCATAAGCACAAAAGTGAGTGTCCTTGACCTTGTTTCCCCTTCCCTCATGTCAGGCAGTTAGTAGAGCTTAACCCACTTAACAGGAACAAGACACTCTTATTCTGGAATAAGTGTCCACATATGGAGTTATTCAGGAGCAGCTTGTATAACTCCATGGATAGACCAGCCTTAACTTTTGCATCAGAATCCCTAAAATATTTTCTCTAGCTATAAGAACTTTGCGTATGTAAAATATAGTCCAAAAATAAAAATGTGGAGAACTTGTCAGATACTTCAGCTTTCAAAGCTTTTGATAAAAACAGATTTCAAAATGTGTCAATTGCAATAGAAGTGCTACGTCATGGAAACTGTTTTCATAGTACTTTGATTTTTTTTCGCACTTGTACAGAGCTGTAATTTCTATGTTCATTGGCATGCAAAAAACCTGGTGATTAGTTAATTTGAATACTTTAAAGTTTGGATGTTAACAAGCATTTCAGAACTTAAACTGGATGTTAATGGTAGTTGCAAATGATCTGCGTAATGGATAGCTAGTTGTTTGTTGTTTGTGGCAAAGGATTTGAAAATGTAAAAAATAAGTACATTAAGCAAAGCTGTTAAATGGACTATATCCTTGAATATTTAGTGCAGCTTGAAATACTTTACTCATCTAGCTTTCTTTACAAGGCCAACTTACATATGTGGACAGATGTTAGTAAAAATGATCAATAAAAGCTTTTTAGTCCACTCATCTGAACTTCCCTCCTTTGGAAACAAAGTCTATAAGAACAAAAGAAACACGAGTTGTTTACATGATTAAATTTAATTTTTATTCATATTCCCTTGTATTTATTCTGTATTAAAGTTGATGATAAACATTTTTACAATATTGAGCTCAGATAAGTTGACACAAGCTAGGTTTAATGCTTAACTTTTTTAAACAATAGATACTTTGTAGGCACTTGGTGAAATCCTAGTCTTGGTGAAATCAATAGCAAAACTCCACTGACATCAGTGAGGCCAGCATTTCACCCTTGGTCTTCAGTGATTGCTAGTGTCTTTTTCTAACTAAAGGAGGAAAAACTAGTATAATTTTTTTCTAATCGCCATCTATTGTGTAAACAATGTCTAATATAGTTCAATAGCATTTAGAGGAATAACTGTTTGTTTTTTAGGAAACGTGGGAAGTACTGCAGAGATGAACTTATTTTTGGATGATCCAGAATTTGCAGAAATTGTGGTGAGAACAGAACAAGCTATAGAGTGTGGAGTCTTTCCAGAAAGAATTTCCCAAGGATCTAGTGGGAGCTATTTTGTCAAGGATCCAAAGAGGGTGAGTGCATTATTCGCTAATCAGACATAGTAAACGCAACTCATTTTATTTGAAAAGGTGGAAGAAACTGACATTCTCTATGACTGTTAACCAAAGCAAGTGTCTCCCTTGATTAAATGGTGCGATGTTAGTTTAGTTTACTTTGGTGCATTAAAAGCACTGCTGTGAAAATCAATTTGATCAGGTAGTTTGCCTCATTAGCACATCTTGCAAAACAAGATAATCTGAAAATAATTCTAATTCCTGTGTAGTGGAATTTATTCAGGCACTCTTGAATGGCTGATGCCTAATCAAAATATATGGGGAATGGGATCTCTGTTACTATTTGAAAACCGGTCAAGGATTCTTCTTATCTTGTGTAAAATTCTGATATTCTTTACTTTCTATCTTAAAAGGACACCATAAACTTCAAAAACTTGAATGTTTTGAAGTTTTTGATAGTGCACTATTTCAAATAGCTTTACAGAGGTCTTAAAAATTTCTCTTTTAAATATCTTTTAATAAGGATTTTTCTGCTTCCCTGCTCATGTTTTGATTCTCTTCTGCTTCTTAAATTTCAGCTTCAGTTTTTCCTCTCTTGTTAAATTAAAATGATCTGGAGAAATGGTCTGAAGTAAATAGGGTGAAATTCAATCAGAACAAGTGCAAAATACTCCACTTAGGAAGGGACAGTCAATTGCACACATACAAAATGGGAAATGGCTGGATAGAAAGAAGTACTGTGGAAAGAGACACTATATAACCCCCAGGTATCACAAGCTAAATATGAGTCAACAATGTAACTGTTGCAAAAAAAGCTAACATTCTGGGATGTATTAGCAGGAATGTTGTAAGCAAACATGAGAAGTTGGTGCTCAGGAAAGTGATGTGTACGTGGTGATTTGAGACAGGGAAGTAGGACTTAGGCTTCTGAGTGACTTAAGTGCTTTTGAAAATGTTATCCAAAGGTCTCATTCTGTTCTTGTGACTGACTGGTTCTAACCCCTAGTGTGTACCAAAAAGAGAGGCTCTGGTTTGCAAGTTGACTTCACATCGCCAGCTGGCTTTGAGGGAACTTAATCACCCCTATCTGAAGTCCTCAGCACTTCCAAAAGCCAAAGGGATGTTTCAGCAAGCACCAAAAAGCAAAGGATTTTTGGAAGATTCTAGATGCTTAGCTGGCCAGCCTTTACCAGTAGTCTGCAAAGACCTCCCTGTTCGAGGCAGATTTAGTCTTGAATACCTGTGATCACCTTGGGCATATGGGTCTTGAGCATTGTACAGTGTAGGTACAGCATCAGGTTTTCAGCCAACTTTCCAGATGGTTGTCCTGTATCCCCAAAAGAATGATCCTTGTTCTCAGGTTTGTATGGGGATTGACCATTTTAAAAAACTTTATTAAAAATCCCTGCCTGGGATATTAATGTGTTTATGAAAAAGTGGATGCAACCTCCTTTTGAAGCACTCATTTCCTGTGATCTTAAGTTTCTTACGTAGAAGGTTGCTTTCGTGATCACGGTGATTTCAGGTTACAGGGTGAGTGAACTCTTCAAGCTGTCTTGATCAACCCATCTTATTCCAGATTTTATGAGGATAAGGTGGTGCTGCAGACTCGTTCTAAATTCCTCTCTAAGGTGGTACCAGAGTTCCACCTTAATGAGTTTATAAACCTGACAACATTTTTCCCCTTGCCACGTGCCCATAGCACTGAAGTTTTTCTCCAGTTGTTTGATAAAAGGTTTTTGGGTTTCTATCTGGGGTGTCTGTCCTCATCTTCAAGGTGCTCGATGGCCTGGGCTCAAGATTTCTAAAAGATCGCCTCCAGGATGAGGGCAGTGGTTGACAACTCCACTTCTCAGCCACAGTGGAACTTCCCACCACAAAGGTAAGTAAAGTTCATTAATACAGAAGACACAGCTGCCTCAGAGATTTGTCTGAGACTAGAATGAATTCCCCCAGGAACTAAGGACCATCACAAACCTCACCACCTTCCATTCCTAGTGAAATGTGCATTTTTTTCAACCTCATGTTATCTAATATAAACAGCTAGTAGTGTGTGCATATTTTTTTAAAGACCTACTAAAACAAAAACCACTCTGCACACAAATCCCCCACCAACTTTCAATGCGGAGAGGAGGATGAGAAAATGGACCACACATGACAGATGTTAGTCATGTCATTTATTGCACTTCTGGAAGATATTCAGTTACTGTGGTGAAGAGGGTGGTATAAGAACTTTTCTAGAAAAGAGCTTGGTGTGGACTGATGCATTTAGAAAATCCATCCAACTTCTGACACCAGTCTGCTGGACAGTGCTATTACCAAGACGACCATGCCTTAAATAGCTATCTGATTGCATTTCAAATTGCTGTGATTTGGCTGGTCATGAATCAAAACAATTATTTTGGCTGGCTTTTATTTTCAGTTGGGTTTGCATAGGTGGGTTTTTTTTTGGGGGGGGGGGGGGGAGAGCTGAGCGGGGCGGGGAGAATCATTCTACAGGCTAAATATTGTGCCTGAGTTGAAGTACCTGTCGTTTTACATGCCAAATATTCACTCCTTATTTATACACAACTGCCTTGTTGCTAGTGCATGATGGAGCTTTTTACTCCTATATTCTTGGAACAGCTCTTAATCTTTTTTTGGATTTTGGAGAGGTCATCATGCATAGATGATATCATTAGAGAAGGGGAAATTATTTACTAATTTTGCTCCTATGAAAAGATCAACTTGCAGGATTCTTGCTTGCCCACCCATCTTTCCTCAGAGTTTGGAGGTTGCTGGTTTTGGATGCATCTTTTTCTTGTACACTCTTATTCTAATTATCTTGAATTGGCTTTTCTTTCTGTGATGTATGCAGTGGTGTTGTAGCTGTGCTCATCCCAGGATATTAGAGATACAAGGCGGGTAAAGTAATATCTTTATTGGACCAACTTCTGTTAGTTAGAGAGACAAGCTTTCGAGCTTACACAGAGCTCTTCAGGTCTGAAGAAGAGTTCTTTGTAAGCTCGAAAGCTTCTCTTTCTCACCAACAGAAGTTGGTCCTATAAAGATATTACCTCCCCAACCTTGTCTTTCTGTGATATGTCACTTCCTGCAGTTGAATTAAGATACTAGAACTTTTTGAACACAGTACTTCTTGTAGTGGTGTGCTACAATCACTAGGAAGTCTGGCTCATGCTCTACCCCCGCTGCCCTCAAAAGTTAAAAAACTAACAAACAAAACCCCACACACCTTGTGAGGGGAGTTCCATCACACTCACAAGACTCACAAACAGAAATCATAATCCAAGTCAGATCTTATAAAAGCTCTTCAGAGCAGGGGCGGTTTTTTTGTTTTATTTATACAACACCTAGCACAATTGGGCCCTGATCCATGATTAGGGCCACTCAGTGCTACGACACCATAAACTGATATTCTCTGTTGAAATCATGACACACAAAAACACCCATGAATTTCAGCAGTCCTATATATGTGTAACAATGCCTAACACCCTCAAGTCTCAACTGTCCAAATGCCTATGATAGCCTTGGCTATCTTCTTTGTGGGACTTTTTTGGGAGGAGCCCTTTATTTTCCTGTTTGTTTCTTAGTGCTGAAACTACTACTTATATTTCCATTCAGCATCATTTAAGGTCAGAGTTCAGTTTTCTTTCCCTCCTGTGTGCCTGACAGTGATTGTCTCCAAAATGAGTCATTTCATCATACTTTTATATGTATGGAGGAAACAGTCATAAAATATTAAAATATGCTTGGACTTAATATTTATAAAAATATTTATAGGTAGGCAAGAGCTTTATTTCAAAATATGAAAGTATTGGCTAGGGTGTCACAAGAAGATTTATTACATTTGATTTACAGCTTTGCCTCATTGTCCCAGCAGTCTCTGTGCTTGTCAGTTCAGGGTTCTGTCCAGGGTTCTGTCCAGGTCCATCATGTCTGTTGCTGTGCTTCTTGGACTCCACAGACACTCCTTTGTCAACCATCCAATAGGGATGTAAATAGTGGTTAAAAAAGTAATTGTTTAACCTGTTGAAATTCAATCGGTTTAATGGGGAATTAAGAGTGTGGGGGCGCTGCCTCCTGCCCCACCCCCTGGCCGCACGCTAATTGGTTAACCGGTTAAACTTACATCCTTACCATCCAAGCCCCTTTTTTTTAGGCTGGCTTTTAAATCCTTTTTCAGCTTGACATTTCAGTGTTGCATCATCTCACACCAAACCAGTTTTCTGATGTGTTTTCTCCCATTCCCCTGTGGGTAGGGAAAATAAGTCCTCTATCCCTTGTGTTGGGAAATAGGTAGTCAGAGTATTTTATTTCTTCGCTCTGTTTTAAAGTATTTAACATCCCAATGATTGTATCATTGTCTTGATAACCTGTTTTCCCAGAATATAGGTAAACTGAAAGTGTGGATTTTTGCCTCCCTCTCCTTAGCTCTTTTATTTGATGCCAACAGAAGTAAAACGATAAAACTGCCATGCTCTTAGTTCATTGTGTATTAAAATACCTATGGGTAATGAACGTAAGAACAGCCCTACAGGGTCAGACCAAAGGTTCATCTAGCCCAGTATCCTGTCTTCCAACCGTGGCCAATGCCAGGTGCCCCAGAGGGAATGAACAGAACAGGTAATCATCAAGTGATCCATCCCCTGTCGCCCATTCCCATCTTCTGGCAAACAGAGGTAGGGACACCATTCCTGCCCATCAGAGGTAAAGGAAACTTAACCCAAAAAAAAAAAAAAAGCTAATAAAATGTAAATTCAAATATAATATTGCAAAAGTAATTGAGCTGCAGTTTAAAATATTTTATTAAGCGCTCACCCCCCCAATGTGCATTGCATTTTACAGAACTTAGAAGATATTATCGTTGCTCCAAGGACTAACTGTCCTGAAGTCTTGGAAGTGTAGGATACACAAAACCATTAGGTAACTTGTGGAGTCAGTCAGGAGACTCGTGTAGACTTTAAATCCTGCTATGGAGACTTACTCAAACACAGAGCTATGTGGCTCTGTAACTCCTCTTCATTAAAAGGTTCTGCACAATTGTGCTGCCTAACAGTTTTGAACCTGTAGAGCTCAGCAAGATCATTGCTTCAGTCAAACTTTGGAGGCCATATCTGGGATTGGATAATCTACGTTTGACAATACAGAGAAAATACATCAAGGTTCAGTCAACTGGTGGAATGGGTGGGACTCCTTTAATGTGGCACATGTATTGCTTCCTTGGTAGGTTAAAAGTGTAATTCAAGGAGGGGCGAGACTGATTATAGGGTCAGCAGACTGCATATACTACTGTATCTACCAACTCATCACTGGGAAATGAAGAAGTCACAAGTATTGTAGACCCTTCAAATAAATGTATTGTGCTTTGATTGCTTTGGGTAGCAGCAACTAAACTACTTGTCAGTGTTTCCTCCAAGCTTCTGACTTAGGACTTGTGACTAACAAAATAAACTCAATAAATCCAGTGTTCAAAATGTTATGGAACTAAAAAAGCAAAGCAATATATCATTGTTTAAATAGAAACATTCCTCTAGTGATTGCAAAACAAATATTTCAGTATTGTACAAGTACAATGAAAAGCATCAAACTAGTAAAGCATGCACCATTAAAGCAAGTGATGATCCTCTATTTCTAGAAGGTGCACAAACATAGGTGTTCAAGCAGTGCTACCTCATTTCAGTTCAAGTATATTAAGTTGTCTTGGCTCCATCCATGCTAAAAGTTAAACTGATTACAAAAACATGGTTGTGACACACTCATCTGATTGATTCACAACAAATGTGGTTTGAGTTGTCTACTCTGCAGCTTTCTGCCTTGCAACTAGAGCTGACCCATATTTGTGTGTGTCCATCCAGCATCTCCTTACCGTTCTGGGAAAATGGGGGCAACTGTCACTACTACCCCAATAAAATGTATGTGCCTAGTGGGCTTGCACAGAGTGGCATCAGCTGCTCGTGAGGGAAGTGCATTTTGGATATCCTCTGTAATAGGAGGAAGAGGGATTGGAGAAATAGAAATGATACAAAGAAATGGTAGGTTGAAACTCTTTCAGGGAGAAATCCATGAACCAAAGTAGAACTTCGATGGAGTGAAATGCTGTACCATGTTCACTGTGTATTAAACTTATCATTTATGGCCACTAACTTTGTTTTGAGCAAACGGTGTCACTAATTGGTTATAAAAGTAGTTAAAAATTCAAGTGCGGGCAGAACCTTTCTGAGTGTTTTGATGAAAATGTGTGACATGGCTAGTTGGACCGACCTGTTCTTTTCAGCTTTGCAATTCGATTTTTCATGAATCACCTTTTATAGATATTGATCATTATAACATTAAAATTATGAGAATACTTATTTACTGATGACTGCTTAATTTAAGGAATTCATTTACAATAAACAGAAAAAAATAGCATAAGTAAAATTTAAATGGTATTTTTCTACATGCAGAAATGATAAAAACAAGATTAGAATTTGTATTGTGATTTCATGATGAATGCTTGCTAGTCAGGATAGCTTCATTATGTAAATACACTGAGGCCTTCAAAATTGTTCAGACAAGAATGATCTATTATAGGAAACATTTTATGGGAAGCTTTGACTAATCTATACGCTATCAGGTTAGCAGTCAGTGTACTGCTGTTGTCCATGAGTACATAGAATTAAAATGTGAAGTCTGGTTTCATATGGTTCCATTACTGTTTGATTATTTATTATTATATTACCATAGGGCTTGTCAGTCATCGTTTTGCTCTTTCTGCATCTGAATTAGCTAATGCAAGTCATAATTAAAGTTGTTTAAACTGTGGCATTATTTATTTAGAACTAGAAATGTTCAGTCCTCTAGTCAAGCAATTACCCTTTATTTTTATTGTTCTTTCTTTTTAAAGATAAGTAATGTAAACTATTTTATTAAATCATTCATAAAAAGATGGTAGATTAGAACATTTAAATTGTTTGCTTTAATACTAACTTTACAGCTGTTCTTTGATACTTAGAAAAAACTGCTTATGAATATCAATACATGATGAGTTAAAGCAGCGATCCCCAAACTGGGGCGCACCCCCCACATTCTGGAAGGCCTGGAGGAATGTTCGGGAGTGCGGCAGGACCCGGGCCAGCCCTAATGGGTGGCAGGGAGAGAGCACCACCCAGCCCTGCTCTGCCCCCATCCCCACTCCCTCATGCAGCCCTGCCCCCAGCTGTGGCTCCTGGCTGTGGCCCGGCCCTGCCCCCAGCCGCATCTCTGGCTCCCAGCTGTGGCCCAACTCCAGCCACAGCTCTGGCCCCAACTGCGGCCCTGCTTCAGGCCCTGGCTCCCAACTGTGATTGGGGGGGTGGGGAATTACGTTAGAGGTAAGATGACGTGCCTTAAAAAGTTTGGGGACTAAAAAAATGAGTTAAAGGATTAAAAATGTCAGTAAAATGGAAACCACCATATTTTTCTGACTGTCAGATCTATTTTTTTTTGTATAGATAAATATCCTTCCAAAGGGAATTTTTGTGTTAATGATTTTTGGGCAAGGCTATGTGCAGCTGTTAAAAAAAGAAAACAAAACTCAACTGTTTGGTTTAAAAAAAAAAATGCTATACTGTGGGGAATTAGTGTTATATTGTCCATAGTAATATGGGCTGTTTCATTAGCACATATACATACGAATGAGATGGCTTTAAAGGCTTGCATGTGCAAAACAAAATCACAAATGGTTGAGTCAAGTGGAGTAGGTAAATGAGCTTAACGCTTATCTAAAAAGGTCTCATTGGAAAATAGTTCAAAAGAATAGTCTCGAGTTCTGGAAGCTACATGGAAACTTGCATTTTCTCTTCATATACTAGATATCCCAGTTCTCTGAACTCATAATCGTGTCCTACCTCTTCATTTTACAGCCTCTAAACTTTCCCTCGCTTCTTCACTGATTTTCCCCAGCCTCTCCATTACCAAATATATTGTTCTGGCTATTAGTAAGTAAGTTTGCATTGAAAGTAAGGAACATTGTTAAAATCACAAGTATATTTACATCAAGCATAATTTGGTTTGTTGCAATTCAAGAGAGAATCTGTTTTAATTCAAAACTTAGAATTAATATATTTGATTTCTGTATGAAGTTAGTTAAATCTCATCTAATTGAAGCTGATTCATAACTACTTAGTAATGCTAGTTACTTTGTTGGGGTCCTCTTTCTCCAAGCTAGTTGAACCAGCAGTCACTAGGGAAAGAAGTTAGCTTCCAGCCCAGAGGAATCTTATTGATGATCTTCACCAAGGGGTATAGGAATGGATAATGTCTGAATTACCAGGAGGCTCAATTATAGATAGCTGTTAATTCAAAAATACTGGGGGAAATCCTCTCAGAAATGGTATCAGTTGATATTTATCATAATCTAATGTTTATTTAGTGTTGTATGTATGTGGCTCTGTATAGAGCAGAGGCACCTGAACTGTGGGGTGTGCCCCCCTCGGGGCGCACAGAGGAACATTCGGGAGGGTGTAGCAGGGCCCAGGCCATCCCCTATGGGGGGCGGGGAGGGAGCGCCACCCAGCCCCACTCTGCTCCCACCTCTGCTCTGGCTGAGGCCCTGGCTGCCGGCCTCGGTCCCTGGCTGCGGCCCCACCTCTACTCCCAGTCCCAAACCTGTCCCCATCAGCCCCCAGCCTTGGTCCCCTTACCTCTGTCTGCGTCCCCCTTTTCCACCCCACCCCACCCCCCCGTCCCCGGGAGCCACGGCCCTGCTCTCTGCCCTATCTCGGGGGGGGGGGGGGGGAGGGAGGAGGCATGGACAGGGGTAAAGGGAGGTGTGACCCTGAAAAGTTTGAGGACCACTGGTAGAGAGAGAATGAAGACATGGTCCCTACTTGAACCTTATTGTAGTCAGCGTACTTATTTACCTGAAACTGAGCTTGGAGACATAATCAGTCAGATGGACATTTCTAACAGGAAACTTAAAAGTAAACCCTAAGATTACTTTTAACAATAAGGACAATTTCAAGCTCATTGTGTCCCTTTAAGGTAAATGACTTGATGGCTTGAGACATTGTCCGCTATGAGAAACTGAGTCTGAAGCAGCTGTACAAGACAACACAGCCTCTTAAATAGATGCAAACAAACTAAAAAACATATTACTTTTTTATATATGGTCACTAAAAACACCTAAAATTTGATTAGCGGAAAGAAAAATGTTTTCTTGTTTTTTAGTTTTTGTGTGTGTCACTTTCTTCAGTATAGTTGTGTTTCTGTGCGTCTTTCACAAGTATTATGGGAGAGAAAACATCTTAAATTAGAAAATCTGATTTACTTTTAAAATTTGAGATTGACCATATCCCTTTTTAGTGCTTGGGTTTTATTTATATTAAGATATCTATCTTAAGATGTATGTGAACAAAAGTTTTATTTTGAGTGGTACATTTTAGACAAGCATTTCATTTTAATTATAAACTTGTGAATTGACATTACTATTTTAGTGTTACTATTCAACTCCTTGTTTAGACCAAAATTAACAAGTACAAAGCAGAATATCATCAATGATGGCAAACTATTTCCCAAGTCTATAAATCTTAAAATGCAAGTTGTGAATTTTTCAATAAAACTGTTGTGACTAATTCTTACACTTCAAATTATTATGTGAGTACATGTTACTTAACTTTGCATTTTTTTCTTAGAAAACTATTGGAGTGTTCAAACCAAAATCTGAAGAGCCTTATGGTCATCTGAATCCAAAATGGACCAAATACTTTCACAAGATCTGTTGTCCTTGCTGCTTTGGCAGAGGCTGCCTTGTTCCTAATCAGGGATACCTTTCTGAAACTGGTGCCTGTCTTGTGGACACCAAACTAGGATTAGGAGTGGTACCTAAAACTAAGGTAAAAGAGTTCTTATTTAGTACACTACAACTTAAGTATGCAGAATAAACGAGGATACGATATTGCAATGTAGAATCAAACTGAGTATTTTTATCCCCAACTTGAGAGAGAGAAACTAATATTGGAGAAAAACAACTTAATGTGCATTGCATGAGCCAGTGAGAGAGGGCTGAATAGAATCCGAGTGGGGGGGGGGAGGGGGCAAGCTGGGGTCCAGTGGCAAAATTGTGTCTAATCACTATAGCATGCTCCTCTCCAGAACCTGTAATGGAGCCTAGGAGTCCTGGGGAAGGGAACCCACGTTTCTCTGCCTTCAGCAAATAGCCGTTAAATCCACCAGCAAAATGCATGTCTCATCCCTCTCCAATGGTTGGTCCACATAGGAAATAATGCCTACTATTGCTATCAACTGTCCCCTAGCCTCAGGTGATGAGGTCTGCACTGTGGATATAAAGCTCCAAATCCTGCTGATTACCAATGTGGGGGATTGTTATGGTTTTTTGTATGATGGCATTTTTTTAGTTAAAAAAAACCCTAGGAAATTGCATTAAAAATGCTGCTTTGAAGTTATTTCAAAGTTGCAAATTCAAGCATTCAGAAGTTAGGAAATGCCAGAATTGAGATTGTTCTTGCAGCTTTAATTCATCCCTTTTTGCATATGTAGTATGAGACCGTCTTTAAATATGTGATCATACTATTTTTTCTTCAAAACCACTCTCTAATTCAGTGCCTAGGATGGATAGTGCTATATGAATATATCAAAACTGTGTAGCAAAGGGAGGAGGTTGTCTGTAGAACCTCTTGTCTTGTGTATTGCAGAAGGTGGAAGTGTGGTGAATAGTGAATGAGGCAGGGGACTGCAAGAAAAGAAAGGATGTTGTCCTGGTTAAGGAAATTGAATACCTATTTGGTCACTAATTGTGTGTGCATTTGCTTGGTGCTCAATGTGAGACACTTGGGGCCAAATTACAAGAAGTGCTGAATGGTCAGAACTGCAACTGAAGTCAGTTGAAGCTGTGCTTGGAATGTATAAAGTTCTATAAAAATACCAAGTCCTCTGAAAATTCAGCGCCTAGCTGTCTAGACACTTTGGATAATTTTGGCATTACTCTCTCCAGGTCTACATTCCCCAGCCATAAAATGGGGATAATACCACCTACTTTCATGGCAATATTATACAGATAAGTCATTAATGTTTGTGAAACACTCAGACACTTGTGAGAGCACCATAGAAATGCCCACGAGGAAACTAATAATTTTGTATTCAGTACAGAGTTTGGATGATGAGCATAAATAAGACCTGGGGGAGAGAGATTGAACGAGAGGATTAAAAAATATTCAATAGTTATATATTCATTGAATGAAGCAGAGGTCCTGGGCAGAAAAATAGTACATGATCTTAGACCAACATAATTTGGCCCCCTTTTGCGTATACATTAAGGTTGCAGAAGGTTGGGCAACTTTAATTCATTATTTTTTAACTTCTGAGTGCTTGACTTTGCAATCTTAACATTCTTTTAATGTAGTTCTTTCAGTATACTGGTAATACAAAGCATTGTAGTTTAAAATAGGGGGCCAGTTCTAAGGACACTAGTCTAGAATTTCCAGACCTTTATGTACATTTAAATTTTCTGCCATCTGTAATGTTGCATGTGTGCAGCTTTTTTTGCATTGAATTTGCTTGTTTTTAAATATTGCTGTTTACTTGGCATATTTATGATTGTTAGAAATCTTATTGTAAATCTGTAATTGAAGTGATAAGCAATTTTGAGCCATGTTTTAACTTGGATATTTTTAAGGTTGTCTGGCTGGTCAGTGAGACCTTTAACTACAGTGCAATAGATCGTGCAAAATCAAGAGGGAAAAAATATGCTTTAGAAAAAGTGCCAAAAGTTGGTAAAAAATTTCATCGAATTGGACTACCTCCTAAGGTAAGTTCTTCTGAGAAGCTTTGCATTGTAGTATTTTGTTAATGCCTTGTCTATACAGGATATATTTTGCTGAATCAAAAAGAGGACATTTATAGGTAGCTTCAGTCACAGGAGAAGAAAGCTGGTATATTAGTTTAGGGTATGTCTACACAGCAGCGTGAGCCCAGGCTCAAGCCAAACCCCCCTTGCATCCACACGTTAATTGCGCTAACCTAGGGCTTGGACCCAAGGTCCCAGAATCCTGGAGGGTCCGAGCCCATGTTAAACTGGGATGTAGGGTCCGAGCCATATTGTTTTGCTGGGTGCCTGTGGCCCTGGCTTGACTCGGGTCCCGGAAGTCCTCCAGATGTATCTGAGTTCCTGGCTGCAGAGAAGCAGCGCTGCAGGCAGCCAGCGCAGTAGCCAGAAGCAACCTTACCACCTGGCCAAATGCGCTCCCCCATTCCTGTTCCATCTCCACTGCTGCATGGAGCTTGCCTGGAGCAGGGAGCAAACTGGCAGGTGGGAGGCAGTTCCTGGTTGCCAGGATATTGGGGGTCATCCCTTCCCAGGCTGTGCTGACCTGGGTGCCCGATGCTCCCGCTCCCTGCGGTTCACATTCTGCTCTCTGGCCCCTCAGTGCCCTCCCTGGTGCTGCATATGCAACGCATGCACTCACAGTGGCAAGCGGGTGCCAGACTCAAAACTTCCCTGCAGCCTCCCGCGGCGGTGGCTGTAGTTGCTCTTTGCTGTTGCACAGAACTTGCCCAGAACAGGGAGCAAAGCTGACAGTGGGAGGCAGTTCCTGACTGCCAGGATGTTTGGGGATCATCCCTCCCCTGGAAGTGCTGAGTCAGGAGCTCTGCCACTCCCATTCCCTGCAGGGCAGCTGCTTAGTCCCTGCTCCATTCTCTGGCCCTTGCTCCTGGACACCTGGGGCTGCATATGCAGAGGCAGCATCCACTGTGAGGGCAGTGAGTGGGAGCCAGCCTCAAAACTTGCCCGCAGCATCCTGGGGATCCATTATCCCTGCCTCCTGGGGTGCAGCGGGGGCAGGGATAAGGGATCCCCAGGGGATGATGAAGCACACTGTACTTCCTGCCGTGGATATGCACTTTACTGCTTCACAGCTGGCAGCAGCTAGGTTGGGGTGGGTGGGTGTGTTTGTGTTTTTCCTCTGACATCTACATTTTATGTCAAACTTCCAAACAGACAAAAATAAATACAAAAAACAACCAAATGAAAACACCTTCATTGAACATCCTATTGTAAAAATTAAGAATTGCGAAGTTTTATTTTAATCGTTTGATAGTCCCGGAGACCAATGTCCTAATTATCCTCCAAACTGGTGCACATGGGCATTTTCCTGGCAATGTGACTCAGCCTGGAAGTGGAGAGCCCAGTTCAGATTAGACGGCAGTTAAGTATAAAGCCTTCTCAAACTGCAGTCATTATACTGAGACTGCCACCAAAGGAGCTAATTATGCAGATTATGTACTCCTTATGGGAGTCCCATCAATAGCACCGCCACAGTTAGAAAACAGGGTGGGCAGTAGAGTTTCCCACAGTGCACCACGTTCCTAGGGCTAGAGTCCCAACATGGGGGAGCGGGGGCGCAAGGCACTTTGGGATATATTTACTTTGACTTGGGTGCACTGCAGTGTGGATGCCAGAGCCCTGAGTTCAAGCACAGGTCATACAATTCTTAGCCTAGGGTTAAAATACAGTGTAGATGCTCAAGCCCAGGGTTCCCTGACACTAATCAGCTGACTTGAGTCCCACTAACCCTAGACTTACATTGCTGTGTAAACATGCCCCTATTCAACAAAAAGACTGCCAGCCTTGGCTAGCTTTAAACAAATTTCTGTCCACAAATGGTATCCCTCTATTTAAACATATTTTAAAATCTGGTGACTTTACTGCATCATTTTGCATCTACACTTTCTACCAAGAGCATTCTAAAATTTACTGTCTCCCCACTGTATTTGTTCTTTACATCTTTCTTTTCTTCTTCTAGGTATTTTTTCCTGCCTTTGCAGTCTATTTTCCCTTCAGTATCTTTTCAATTCTTGAGGTGTTTTCTCGTCCAGCTGCCCAATGTTTTCAGTCATTCTCACTTAGTCTGTAATTCCTTTCCTCTCTTGGTTTCCCCATTTCTACATAATGCCCACCTTCATTTTATCTTATAGAATCTCCTGTCTCCCCAATCTAAGCCTCACATACTACCTCCTCATCCATAAAAATCATACACATACTCTTCTTGCATCCCCAAAATCTCTCAACAGTGTTCTCTTGCTAATCAAGCAAATTCACACATGCGGGCTCCCCCCATTATCTGCTCACACATGCAGGCTACTCACAACAACACTCCAAATGACACTTGTTACGCATGCATTTCCCAGAAAGTCTCTGTCCACTCACATAGATGCATAGCAACATGCAGCCTTTTGTTCTGAACACAAGCACAGCCTCTCTTTCCTCCTGAGTGTTCTTTCTTTGCTGTGTGCCCTCTCTCACATGCAGTTTTCTTTCACACAGTTTTCTTCTTCCTCAGATACTGTACTATTGTGGAAATGATTTTTGGGGTCATGAAAGTCATACAAAAGTACTCTTATTTTAAAAAATTGTGTTAGTATTGTTGCTGCCAGTTCTCTGACTCAGACATGAAAGGTGCATATTTGTGAGAATGGAGGATTTTCTCCAATAACTTAATGTTCTGGATGAGTTTATCATGAAATACTGAACCAAGCATCACTGATGTTCACTTTGAGCAGAACAGCAGTTTTAGTAGTGTGTAGTGTCTACAGCTATTTGACTTTCTTGTTGCTCCAAACGCTGTTCATGACTGCAAACACTTAGTCCGTTGGACTGTTTTGTGCCTGGTAAATGTAGAGCAAATTATTGAACAGATGTAGAAAACAGATATTTTGACTGGTGAAATAGAAGAGCTGGGACATTTCAAGGATCCCAAAAGAAGTTCTGAGATGCCAAGATCCATATGAAAAATGAGGACTGGTCTAGAATCAGGATATACACATACAGTCACTTTAGTCTACCTCTGTTGCTTCCACAGTTACTTCACTACTGCTGTGAAACATTTCTATTTTCCTTTTGCCATCTCTTATATGGTTCCTGAAGTAGTTCCAGTTTGACTGGATTGAACTGCTCTCAAATTATGACAATGGTAAAACTTTTTAGCTGCTGCTTTTCTTTCAGTAAATTTATATCATGTATCAATATGCTTTGTTTTGGTTTTGAGCATTAAAATATTTTCTGACATACTGCTTATATGCAAACTAAGGGTAATCATAAAGAAATCTGAAAGTGGAAATAGGTCAGTTGTATTTGAACCTATAAAATGTGGTTATTTAGAAATTGGGACAAGGGACTATTTTGTTGACGTAATACTTCATATAGCTTACTCCGAGTAGTACTGCCAAACACTTCGTGTTCATAACTCGAAAGGACATCGTCAGTTCTTTCAGTTAACTTTTAACCTTCACCTGTTTGATTACATTTTCTAAATGCAGGTTCTTAAAATTGCAGGTTGGCTCCTTCCAGCTGTTCGTTGAAGGATATAAGGAAGCTGAGTACTGGCTCAGGAAATTTGAAACTGATCCTTTACCTGAGAATACTAGGAAACAATTTCAGTCACAGTTTGAGAGATTGGTTGTTTTAGATTATGTCATCAGAAACACAGGTATCTAATGTACTGTCCCCCAGTTTATATCTGCTTGCTCATTGGAGTCAGAAATTGTGCTGAGTGAAAGTAAAATTCTTCTAATACATTTCACATGCTTTTCACAAATCTGAAACTCCTTTGCAGATGAACTTGTGAAATCCATTGTAGCTACAAAAGTTTTGTCTTTGAAATGTATCAAGTATCATATCAGCCATTTAAGCAATTTTTAGCTTTTGGAAAGCACACAAAGGGCTAGAGCAATATGTAGCAAGTCAAGCACAGAACCCTAGCCAGGGATTAGCCTTTTGATGTGAATTGGGGATATTTGCTGTCCGGTTTCTCCTCCATTACTAGCAGAGGGAAGTCTCCCAGGACCTTTGCCCTTAACTTCCACTTCCCATATGCTAGCCAAGCTGTGTGGGACACACTGGGGTTTCAAGACCACTTAACTAGGAGGAGGAGCAACATCTGCTGCCAGATCTTTCTGCTGAGTAGAAGAAGATGGCAGCCCAGTTGCATATCACTTCAGAATTGGTCCTATTCAGCATGAGCAAGCCCTGGAGGAGAACTGTGAACTTTGGCCCTCAACATCTCATGCTGGGCAAACTTTCTTCTTTGTAGTTAGAGGCTGATGTTCTGTTGCAGGCTATGTAGGTGCCCAATTTCCTCATGAATGTGAAGGTAGTTGGTATGGACATTTCCTCCACTGCTGTGCCAGTAGTGGGTTCCTTCTTTTGCTCTTCTACAGGTCCTATCACTGCAATTTCCTCTTCCCTTCCTCCTCCTGTTAGGGATGCAGCAGGAAAGCCTGTTGAGAATGCATATCACTTTAAACTCCCTGAAAGACGAAAGTATGAAGATAAGGATATCATCGTGCTTTCTGGTCACTGTTACGGTCTGGCAGCCAGTTTCCAAGCTTGATCCCAGTGTCCCCAAACTTTTACGGATTTTCATGATCTGTGCCATATTACTTTAAGGAGAAAAAGTTAAAAACCAAACATGTAAAGCAGCATCCACACAGTCAAATTATGTACAAAAATAGCAATAGTGGAACAGCAAAATGTTCAAAGTTTGGATGCTTATCTAAACCTATGAAGGATCTAAATACACCAGCCCTCTGTCCCCACACAATCCTCTTTTACCCAGCAGACTCTGTGAAAGAATTTACAACATGCCATTATGTTTTCCTGGTAGAAAATGGCCTATTAGGAATGAAGATTGTCTTCTATTCCCCTCCTCTCAGCATCTTTGGATAGATGTTTACTCCTGGGGAAATTGTGCACCAACAAATTAAAAATTCTGTGCACGATATTGTAAAATTATACATATTTTATTTGTCAAAATAACACAATATAATCATGCTAGTTTCAATTATTTTGGTAATTTATTTTAAAATACCTATCAGCAAGTATGTCTGTAACAAAACAGACAACAAAAAAGACTCAGGAAATGTTTTTTGACAAATAGATTCCTTATTAGGCATATTAATACAGAACTTTGAGTAATTTCATTTAAACTACAATAAAGAAATGTATTTCCTGCACCCCTCACAAGCAGTGCAAAGGCTTGGGGGAGTCAGGGGCAATGGAAGAGCTGAGGGGAAAGGAAAGTAATTGCTGGGAAGGAGTCTGAGAGTGAACCTAGAGGGTTATGTTTTGGGTTTTTTTAGTGGCTGGGGGGGGGGAGGGGAGGGGAGTGGAAGGGATTGTTAGGGATTTGAGGAGCCTCCTCCATGCAGACCATAGGTGACCCCCTAGCCTCTCCCATTGTCATGCACCTCTGCCCTTGTCCATGTGTGTCGCTGAACCCCACTCAACCATCCCTACTCCCTCGTCCCCATGTGGCCCTGCACCCCCACTCCAATTCATCCCCTGGCTCAATGTTGTCACCCCACTAGCTCCTGTACCCCCACCCCAATTTGCCTTGCCCTTTCCCCACCAGCAGCCCAGAGCCAAATTCCTACTGCTGCTACTGATACTTCTCCCCTCCTCCCCCTGACTTGATTGGAGAGAACATACACAATACAGACAACTTATTCTGAGAAAACGGGTTATAATGAGTTCTGCTGACCTTCCTGATATTACATGGTTTGCTCAGCCAGAAAGGGAAGCTGAACTACTAGTGCATGACTCAACACAAAATTTGAATTAATAACATGAATATTTACATCTTTCCAGTTAATCTAATACTAGTTTTTTCCCCCACAAACTCTAAAACAAGTGTGTTTTGATGGAAAAAATATTTTTGTGAATATTTTCCCTTGTTCTTCTAATAAATATCTTCAGTTCACAATAGAAACAAATTTTTACAACGTTATTTTAAGATCAGCTAATTGTAAAAGACTTGCAAGTCCCCACAACAACTTTTGTTTCCCTTTTTGAAGACAGGGGCAATGATAATTGGTTAGTCAGATATGAAAAGCAAGATGATGATATTGATCTTTCAGATAAGGTAAGAAGAATTTTTTTTTTTTTCAAAACTAGTCAGTTGACTCATAAAATTTGCGCAGTTTAGCTGGAATGCTGACGCATAATGTGCCTTAACTAGGAATGTGATAGTGTACTCCTTCTGGTGAAATATGTGGATTTCTGGTCAAATTAAAATACAGAGTGACCTGGATATAACAACTAATGGACTTCATATGGAAGTGGAAGCAACATTTTGTAGCACATGTGCTTTAACAATAAAGCTGTCTGCTAACATACAAATGCAGTATCTTAGCTACTTTATTGATATGTTCTGTTAATCTAATACTTAGTCTTGGTTTTGTTGATTTATATTAGATCCTTTGGGCTGTCTTGATGTAGTTGCTTTTGGTCATTTATACTGTTTACAGAGGTGAATAAGTGTATCCAAACCTTATGCACTGGACTTGGCCTCATTTCGAGTACTCCCACTTAATGCCTTTATTTTTATTTATTTTTTTGTTCAGTCTAAAGCACTTGTGTTGCTAAACCAGCTATATAAAAAAAATTAATAATGCAGTTTACTGTATACTTAATTCTGTGTATACTTTATGGATATTTCAATTACTAGTAACTTGGAAATGTTCTTACCCTAGGATATCCAATGGACTACTAGTAAAGAACCTGTTATTAAAATTGCTGCAATTGATAATGGTTTAGCTTTTCCCTTTAAACATCCTGACGAGTGGAGAGCATGTGAGTATTGAGTTCTTTAATCTTCAATTTGAGGGAATAACTGTCTTCAGGCTGCAATTTGAGACTACTTGCTATATTTTCACCATAGTAACTTTTGTTTTTATTGAACAATGGTGTATTTTTTTTCCTCGAGAAAATAAGCGAATACTGAGTGGCTTTTTACTGTTTTTTGGATCGTGTTTGTGCTTCGTAGTCACTCGCTAGCTTGTTTTTTCACCCCACCAGTAATGGATGTTACTAATAGGATGCATCGATATGAATACCTACTTAGTTATGGGGGGTTGGAAGGGATTTAGGGATGCATCTTTCATGTGCACTTTCTGCTTGCTATCATAAAATTTCTCTTGAGTGTTAAAATTCCCAGATTATTTCTATAAACGGGAATGGTCCTATTTCTTCCTATTACAAAACAAGCTATTCTTCATCCTTTTGTAATGCTTATTGAAATTAGTAGACAAATACAAAGTGACATATAACTTCAGCCTTATTCTGTTGCACAGAGGTTAAGATAATCTTTACCTGGGACAGCAAACTTAAGTACAGTGAATGCTGGTTAATACCAATACCAATCTTAACTTTTGGTTAAGAGCAACATTTTGCTGAGAGTTGATCCCTAATGGGATTTGGCTATTGGCCTCAGGCATGCTGCTTATTAACACTTTTTGGAAGAAAGGCAGGCAGACTTGTGAGGCTGCAGCCAGGGAAGGAAGCACTGAAATGTGCCAGGTACTGGCCACAGGCTGGTGTGTGGGTCTGCAGCCAGGTAAGGTACGTCCCAGTGCTTCCTTCCCTAGCTGCAGCCCTGCAAACCTGCCTTCTGCTTATGGGCAACTTCCAGATAATGTAATTTTTTGCTGAGAACTGAGAGGTTGCTAATAAGCGGAATCCACTGTATTGTGATACACCGCTACCTCGAAATAGCGTGACCCGATATAACACGAATTCGGATATAATGCGGTAAAGCAGTGCTCCGGGAGGGGCGGGGCTGCGCACTCCGGTGGATCAAAGCAAGTTCAATATAACGCGGTTTCACCTAGAACGCGGTAAGATATTTTTGGCTCCTGAGGACAGCGTTATATCGAGGTAGAGGTGTACTAAAATTAATAAAATTTATACTGAACAGAAAAATAGTAATGCTCTTTAATCTCAGCATATAAACTTCTTTAAATTGGACAAGATTTGTGCAATACTACTTGTAAAAATAAAATATGCATCTCAGTGTAGTTCAAAAGCCTTAACTCTGGGGTGCAGAGCCGCTTTTCTCTAAAAAGCATTATGTAACGTACATAAACTTCATCTTATGTTCTTTCACAGATGATAGCATTGAGAAAAAACCCTTGCTAGAGTTGTTAATTTTTATTTTTCAAGCTATTTTAAGAAAATATCTTAGCAAGTTAAGATTGACCTTTACTTAAAAATTATAGTTAGATTATATTTTTTAAATCAGATCATCTGGAAGTAGTTTTATTTGATCATAGACAGTATTTCACTCCAAGACAAACTATATAACTGATGGGGAGATAAGGAAAGTAGAGACTTTTATTTTGGAACAAGTAACCTTTTTTTTTTTTTTTTTTTTTTTAATTCCAGTAAATATTTGTTGTTACCCTAATTACCTTTTTAAAATTTCTTCTGTAGTCTCTGAAAAACTAAAGCCTTTACAGCAATCAAATTTAACTTGTAATTACGGGCAAACACAGTGAATGTAATAGTGGCAAACAAATTTGGGAATATGATATATGTAAATAACCTTTGGTAACTGTTGACTGACAGATGGTTTAGTATTTTGATACCTAATAGCAAGTTATTTCTTAAGGTTTCTGCCCGTATCAGATCATTTGATTCTAACTTCTACCTGTTAATTAATCAAGATATTGAACTGTTTTTCCCATTAGATCCATTTCATTGGGCTTGGCTTTCTCAAGCAAAAGTTCCTTTTTCCCAAGAGACCAGAGATTTGATTCTCCCTCGTATTTCTGACATGAACTTTGTACAGGATCTTTGTGAAGATCTTTATGAACTGTTCAAGGTGAATCAGAATTCATTTTTAATTGAGAGGGGATAGTTAATTGAGTAGTATATGTGGAAGGAAAACTTAATTGTTAAAAGTTAGCTTAGAAACTTGAATTGCTTTACTTAATTATTTCACAATATGTGATACTACTTATGCTTTACCTCTAATGCTAGGATGGCAAAAGGGGTACATAGGCTGACATATAGTAGTCATACATCCCCCTCTGTAAATGTATGCCCTTGTATTGTGCATGAAAGATTTGAAATTGTTGGTAATCAACTTTATTGATGGGTAATAGCCTCCTTTCTTACACTTAAATTTTATATAATCAATTAAAAATCACTAAACTAATAATGAAAACATGTATTTAAATACATTTGTCACTTAAGATGCCTGGCAACATGCACTTCAAATAAACAGTAATAACTTGGGGGGAAAGCTTCACTGTAATATCAGGTATTAGTCCAGCTGGTACATATTTAAAGTATTTCATTTTACATGTGCCTTCAAAGCGATATTAAAACCTGTGTCATTCCATTAATGAATGGGCTTCCAGAGAGAGGTTTTGTCAGTTTTATTTTAAGATATTCAAACCATATATTGTCGTGAATACACACACACATCCTTTTACTCTGCTTATTAAAGCATTGAACACAGCTATAATCTTAGTAAAGGGGACTTCTATAAATTCTAATCTTGTAAAATATGAACATTTATCATGATGAGTACTCCAAATGACCATAGTGTGGGGCGGGGGGGGGGCATTGAGCATGCAATTCTGATTGGAAAAGTCGGGTCCTGAAACACATTCATTAATGTAATTTTGTATTTGTCTGACTTCAAATGATTAAAACACCACAATCAAAATTAACAAGGAGTCTGGTGGCACCTCGTTAGTCTTTAAGCTGCCACCAGACTTCTTGTTGTTTTTGTAGATACAGACTAACATGGCTACCCCCTGATACTTGACAATCAAAATTGGCACTAACACCCACTGTTAGTCACAGCAGAAATGCAAAGGATTGAATGGATCTGGAGACAGACATGTCCTTTTTCCCATATAGGTAGTTTCTGCACATTGGGGTTGAGTAACATTTATGGAAAGGTGGTTTTAAGCTTGCACTGTTCCTGCTCATGCTGTTCCTGTTATGTCTTAAAGGGTACTGTCAACAGAAATACTCCACTTATATCTGAAACTTTTTACTGTTATAGGTAATACCTAATTAATTAAAACTGAAAGACAATAAAGAATCTAGTTTCAGTTACTTTGCGCAGTTTATAGCGCTCTGTTTTATAGTCTACTTCCCTGTTTCCCTTATATAGGTCACCTTGTGTGGTCCTTTCACACAATAATAGGTGAGAGACATTTTAAAATGCAGTTTCAAAACCACAAAAAGAGAGAACCGGGACAGCTGTAGTATCTGAAACTACTTCTAATTCACTTTGATGTTGACCGTGTCCAAGTCCAATCTGTCATCTTTCACAGCTACTACACTTAATTTTATAATTGCTTTTGTACTTGGAATTTCCTTCCTAGTTATGGTTTGTCACAATCATAAACTTTAAAATTTTACAAAAGGTCAGTTCAATTGTTAGAATAAGATTGTGTTTCCACATACATCTGGTTTTAAGAATGGTAAAATGTTTTGAAAATAACTGCTGTGTTTTTATTTTGAATAAAGACCGATAAAGGATTTGACAAGGCTACTTTTGAAAATCAAATGTCAGTGATGAGGGGACAGGTATGGCTGACTTTTAAATTCCTTATGACCCATTTTAAAAATTTTACCACTTAGTAAGATATTTAATATTGTTGCTGTATTTTTTAATAGTTTCCTGATTTTTCAGATCTACCTGAAACTAACTGCTGTTAAATTGAAAGGGAGTTATGGGTGATTAGTATCTCTGAAAAATCTAGCCAAATGGCCATGAAGACGGAACTTAATGTTTCTTTCCTAGAGGTTGTTTCCATTCATTAGGATAGAAATGAGGCAGCAGGGAAGCTTATATTGATGTTGGTCTTTCTGTCTGTGTTTTACAGCTAAAGAAATTCCATTTCTGATGCTATTAATGTAGCATCTCTAACAAACTCTATAATAATTCAAAATCAAAGCTTATTAAAAGGGTTTTATGAACTTTCAACAAAATATAGTGATAAACTTTGATTAATAAACTGTATTTAAAGAAACTGGCATACAGCTAAATCAGCAATTGAGAAAATGAATTAAACTAGCAGTTAACTTGAGATAAATGTGAATGCTGAGGAAACGTCACCTAACCTTAACACTGTTTATTTCTTGAAAGACAGTTTTGTGAAACCTAGCACGTTCTAAGTGTGTGACAGAGCAACAGGAACTCCTTACAAACCATTCATTGTACCACATGTTTACACCTTGGGATTTACAAATTAAGTGCATTTCAGTTAAACTGCAATTCAATCTTAAAGTATAGAATTCTATGTAGTGGTTTTATTGAGACTGAATTCTGATCAAAATACATACTTTTTAGTATGATGTTTACACAGTGAATTATTCCAGTTTGAGTAGTTTAGCAGTTTATGTAAACACAGATATACCTACTTCCCAGAATTATTGAATGAAATATCAAAAGGATAAATTCCTTTCCACCTGTCTTGCGCACCTCTGGAGTACTAGACAACCTGCTTTCTTTGCTGGCTTCTCTAGCATGTAACACACAGGTTATGCTCATTTTGCATCAATCATTAGTTGGTTGGATCGCTTTGGGGTTTATTTTTAATATACAGTAACCCCCTTGGAGACCGAAGTCTCTGCCACCATAACTTTAGAATATTACATTTTATATTAGCTTTCTAGTCAAAACATTGTAAGCCAGTAGATCTCCCATTGAAGTTACTATTTTAAGTTGAAGTGCTAGTCTGTGTGCTAATTAATGTATGACTTGAACATAAGATTTGATTTGACAGAAAGTATGTCTTGTCAACAAAGTTTATTTGATTCTTTTTTAGGAGATTTACAAGTTTGGGGGTTAAGTATGTTGCATCTATCCAGTTACCCTTGACTTTTGTGAAGCATTTGACTTAGTACTGTATTACATTTTGTTTAAAAAAGGGCACTATAAAATCTAGAGCGCACATTGAATGGATTTAGAACTGGCTTACTGACAGATCTCAAAGTAGTTGTCATTGGGGAATCATCATTGAATGGGGGTACTTTTTGAGGGGTTCCACGGGGATCAGTATTAGGCCCGATGTTAGTCAACATTTTTGTCAGTGATCTGAAAGTAAATATAAATACAATGCTGATTCAAATTTATGGATGGCACAGACTGGTGGAAAAGGCCAGTCGTACAGAATAATCTGGATTGCTTGGTAAAGTGGGCCAAGTCAAACAAAATGATTTTAATATATCCAAGTGCAAAGTTAGAGGAATGAGGGATGCAGGCCAAATCTACAGAAAGGGGGGCTGTATCCTGGAAAGCAGCGACTCTGAAAAGGATTTAGGGGTCATAGCGGACAAACAACTGAACATGCACTCCCATGCAATGCTATTGCAAAAAGGGCTAATGTGATCCTTGGAGGTAGGGAAGTGAGTTTTACCTCTATATAAGGAATTGGTGAGACTTAATGGAATACTCTTCAATTCTGCATTCAGCATTTTTAAAAGAATTTTGAAAAATGGGAGCAGGGACAGCAAAAAGCCATAAAAAATGATTGAAACTGGAGAAAACTGCCTTGTAGTGAGAGTCTTAAACTAAATATATTGAACTCTTTATCAAAAAGAAGATTGAGTTGACTTTATTACAGTGTATAAGTACCTTCACAGGGAGAAGAGAAAGGGCTCCTAAATCTAGCAAAGAAGGGCATAACAAGAAACAATGACTGGAAGCTGAAGCCAGACATTTTCAAATTAGAAATAGGTTATACACTCTTAACAGTGAGTGATTTAATCACTGGAACAAATTACCAAGGGAAATGATAGATTCTTTACCCCTTGATGTCGTTAAATCAAGACTTGGATGCCTTTCTAAAAGAGATGCTTTAGTCAAAAAACAGGTATGAGGCTCAATACAGGGATAGCTGGGTGAAATTTAATGGCCTATGATATATAGGAGGTCAGATGGGATGATCTAATGGTCCCTTCTGGCTTTAAACTCTATGAATTTGATTTTCTTGTGCTCATGATTTCAGTCTGAACAATGCAGAAGTTATGCATGTTCAGTTTTACAGTGGCATTGTACAGGGTTAATCTGACCCTTTTCACAGAAGTCCCTGGCATTGATACTGCTTTTGATATTCTGAGTCAAATATGGTCCAAATATGGTAAAATTAAGTAGCTCTTCTGGCAAAAAAGCCAGTAAAAGCATATTTGTCAAAATGAACTGTTAGGCCTGGTTTCTGAAAGAACTTATGAAAGAAGTTTGGTGTGTGGACATATGAAAGTCACATCCCCTTCTTCACAGAGTTATCACTGGGAAGTATTCATCAAGCACCAAACTGATTCAAGTGAGTAACCTTCTCATGACACGCCGGTAACTTGCCACTGAAAATTGATTATTTAACAAAAGACTTCTGCGAAACCTTTAACTTAGAATCAAGACAAATTCTAGTTTAGAAAAGCCTTTTTAAAGTAATAATAGAGATCTAGCTAAGATTTTACTGTTCAATACCATATTCTCTTAAGAATTCTTAGACCCTTTTGTATTCCAAGCAATTTTCTGAAGATATTTCAAGAATTACACCAAAATGTCTGTTGATTCATAAGAGTCACTGGATTCAGCACAAACTGAATAGGCCTAGCAGTTACTAGCTGCATTAAGAGACATTCTCTTCCCTTAAGCGATGTATCGTTCAGGGATCCATGTAACTAAAAGCTTAGACACTTCTCTGTGTAAAGGCTATAATAGCATCACTAAAGTTCAGCATAGTCTGGATGCCCTAAAACTTTCCATCTTGTAATGTAAAATAGAAAAAAAATTGTTCTGTTTCAAAGGTTCCCAGGGTTCATGAAAGACATGAGGGAATAACTAGGATAACTGCATTTTAGATGGGTTTTTAATTTAGCCTGTAATCGTTCTCTTGTGATGTGAGACAATCATTTCATAGCTAAAATCTTAGCTGGCAGACTTCTAGGCTAAGAAAATATTGATGGCCCTCCTGTGTTTTAAGATATGGGTTTCTTTGGAGATGTGATAGACTATGTAGACCTGAAAGCATTTCTGCATTCTTAACCTATTCCGGTAGTTCAGAAAGAACTTGCTTCACAAGATGTATTTAAGGCAGGGTTTGGTGTGTATGCTCTCAAGAGAAAAGATTAGTGGAACATTCAGCTGCCCAGTAGTAACTGATGTTGTTTTACTTGCAGATTCTTTAGGAGAAAGATAACCGAGGAAATAGAATTACCAGAATCCTATGGGATTGATTTATTTTTAAGAGCAGCATCTAAACAAACAGGCTGAACAATCAATTTTTATTGGGTACCACTTATTTTATTTTATTTTATTTCTGCAGATACTAAACCTCACTCAGGCATTAAAAGATGGAAGGAGTCCAATTCAGCTAGTTCAAATGCCACGCGTGGTTGTGGAGCGAAGTAGTACTGGAAGTCAGGGCCGAATTGTTCATCTGAGTAATGCATTCACACAGACCTTCCATAGCAGGAAGCCTTTCTTTTCCTCCTGGTAGCAACATAAGAGGAAAGTAAATGTCTGTAATTTAGTAAGCTACTTTACAGAAATAGGCTCTGCAATAATGTAATTCTGCTGTATACCGAAGGCTCTGACTGCCAAAACCTCAAAACTTAACTTGAAAATGCAAAGATTTAAGAATTGTATTTTGAATGTAATCAAAGTTTACAATTTTTGTGTCAAAATTGTGAATCCTTATGTCAGGGAATGAGAGGAATTTGTCTATACTGTATTTTTATAGGCTGAATTCATACTAAAGGGAAAACTTACAGTTTACATATTCTGAGAGACTACTTTTGAATACAACATAGAAAAAATGCTTATTGTTGGATATAAATGTGAGCACACAATTATAAACTGATCCTTTTTATAGACGCTTTAGAAATGAAGCACAGCATGTTCTTTCTTTGATTGTAAAAATGCTATTCAGTGTTACTGCTTACAGATGTCATAAGTTATTCCATGGGTTTTCACAGCCTAGTGAGTTGGAAAATATTAAAATAAAATAGTCATGCATTTAAAAAAGTGCATTAGTTGCAATTTTTGAAACTTGAAAAATACTCCAAAGGTTTTTGAGTTGGGGACCAAAAAAGCACATCTTAGTTTAATCAGAATTAGGGCAAATTTTTGCCCTCATATGTGTACACAACTTCATTTGGCCTCAGTGGGAGTTATGTCCATGTATTGTTGGGTGAAATTTGGTCTTTAGCCTCTTAAGGATCACTTGTATATTTAAATAACTTATGGAAAATTGTCTGTAATATATTTTCTCCATAGGTACCATTCTATAGTTCCATCATGACAACAAAATACTGCATCGTTTTGTTTAGAATTGATGGGTTGACTGCTATTCAATGGAGTATATTAACTGACACCAAAGTAGTTCCCTGCCATTGTTGATTGATGAAAACACTGGAGTGTTGGTTGTTGAGCCACCCCACTTGCAACATTTCAATTTAAACACTCTCCATTATTTATTGTGGACCAGCAAAAGCAGAAAATAGATTGCAATGTGTAGAGTACAGCAACACTGTCATTGGACTCCTTGCAACCCCATGTTTGTCTGCCACTTATTTGTTTTTATGTTGAAGCTACACAGTTTAGGCTCATCTTCCACGTCTGTGGCTTACGTAATATGGTAAATTATTTTTACTTCAGTGATGTCCTTGAAGGTTAGGACCTGGGGTGGGGGAAAAACCTTTGTTACAAATATTGTTGCTTTTAGGAAACCTACAGTTTTTAAGTATTTCAGACATTGCTGTATTTTATAATTCCAAGCAATACTATTAATCCCAAGAACAAAATCCTTGTATACTGTTTTATATAATTTTGGGTTGATGTACATATTGTAGCATGTCAGGAATTCACTTGATTTACTAAAATGTCTAAGCCTTAAATGTATACTGGACTGTGGTGTTTAAAATAAGATGGAGGCAGCCACCTTTATAAGGTTCTATGGCTTCAGTTTTTAGCTGAACAATTTCTTAAATTTTAAAGAGTATATTTAAGGTATTGGGCATGCTTACTTGCAACAATAAATGTCAGTCTGAAATGGACAGTTTGTGCCTCAAGTGTCTTATTTCTTAAGTAGGAAGAGGGCCTTAACTTAAACTTTTGTAAAGTCTGCATCCAAACCACTTTCTACAAGATAAAATGTACATGCATGTAGAACATTATTAGAATTTTTTCAATATTACATATAACGGGAAAGAGTACAACAAAAAACACTTGCAATGCCATTAGTACTATACTAACAAACTTACATTTGTTTCTAATAAACAGTTGGATATATTGGATACTAACTTTATTTTGCGTACTTAACATTCTGAGACTCGAGTACTTGCTGTGAAGAAGCTGTTCAGCCATTCATCTATGATGAGAGTGAAACAAGAATTGGTATTCTGAAAATGGTTACATTATTTAGCTAGTTAGTAAATATTCTTTACCTATCTAAATTAATAAGCACCAACAACAGAAGAAGACGGTGAGTCCTGAATCCTGCCATTTCTATAATCACTTGACAAGTTATTAAAATAATAATAATACTCTGCAGTTTCTATCATTTCCCTTATGTCAAGAGTCACAATATAAATACAAGTGCTGCTGCTCTGTTACAACTTGTCTCCTGCCAAAGAATAGTAAGGAGCAAACAAGAATTCCTCTTGGCTGACTTTATAAATACTGTGAATAATATGCTTGTGAAACTAAGAAGTGCAGGCAGCTTGACTCCAGCTAATGATCTATAGTTAGATACTCTTAAAAACATGTTATTTTATTTTCACCTGATCATTTCCTTTTGTGTTCTGTGCCCATATGTTGTCCAAGATAGCATGTACTTGTCACACTTACTTGTCTACACAGCAAAGGAAAACCCATGGTTGGCCTGTGCCAGCTGACTCTCAGGCTTGCAGGGCCAGGGCAGTGGGGCTGTTTCATTGATGTGTAGACTTCCAGAGGTGGGCTGAAATTCAGACTCTAGGACCCTGCAGGGCCTGGGAGCCCGGAAGTCTACACAGCATTGAAACAGCCCCAAAGCCTGAGTCCGCTGGCATGGGCCAGCTGCAGTTTTTCTTTGCTGTGTAGATATATCCTTAATTACCAAGGAAGAGAGTAGGATTTTGCACATCCCTTTTTTCTTTGCTATTTTAGTGGAGGATGACTCCTTGTTTTAAATTTCTGGGGGGGGGGGGTGAGTGAGTGTGTGTAACATTTGAGAAGGAGCAGAGGTTCTATGGAGTCACAAGGACTGCACTTTTACTATGGGGAGATATGCTTTTCACCTGCTAGTTTCAGAACCAGTATTACTTAAAGAAGCAACTGTCAAAGTCAGAAGGGCATTCTGTGGTAGCTGATTTCTATATTTATCTGCCAGTTGACAACCTCCACCTGGCAGCTAAGAGACCAGCTGGGTTTTCTTATCATATATCTATAACAAGTAACAAAGGTGGTGCAGGCTAAATTCTGCTCCATGTGACATCTATCCCCTATATGCAGTGGGGTTGTATAAATGTACCTGATGAGCACTCACTAAAGAATTTTGATTGAGAAGGAATAGAATGCAGTTCATCTGATCTCAGCTGTGTTGATTCTGTAGGCAAAATTTGTTTGACTGAAGTTGGAAAACAACTCTTGTGCAAAGGGATCAGCTGCAGGCATAAACTTTTCCCTGTGCTGAAGTCAAATTTCAGAGTAGGCCCACAGCGAGGCCTACTTGTGCAAATCCACCCTTTCTGTCTGTAAGTTAATGTGCATGAAAAATGTCAATTTAAAAGGTAACTTTTAAAAGTATAAACAACTTGAAAATGTGGATGTCACACTCCAAGAGCAGTGATATAGAAAAATCTGATAAAACTTATTAAAATACAGTTCCAGTTCAACTGGTTCCTGTTGCAGTCAAAGGAGTAGGCTTCCCCTGCATTACACCCACGTTTGAAAAGCCTGTTTTGAATGTGGCTGAATGATGAGAGGCGTGAGCACCAAGGCGCAGCTCTTGCAGAACAAGAAAAGCAAGGGCTAGGTGGACTCTCAGCTCTCTCCCCACCTCCAGCAAGGAGGTCGTGTTTTTAAAAGATGTGCGAGAATAAATTTTGAAAATGGGGTCTGGGCCAGGCAGGTGCAGCCAGGGCTGGCTCCAGGGTTTTGGCCGCCCCAAGCAGCCAAACAAATAAAAAAAGCCGCGATCGTGATCTGTGGCAGCAATTCGGCGGGAGGTCCTTCGCTCCGAGCAGGAGTGAGGGACCGTCCGCCGAACAGCTAGACGTGCCGCCCCTCTCCGAAGTGGCCGCCCCAAGCACCTGCTTGGTAAGCTGGTGCCTGGAGCCGGCCCTGCTTTTGATCGGTATTTAGCAATCTGCAAACCGCTGTATTATACAGCCTCATGAATGGCAGATTCTGCCTCCAGCTAGCAACTGGGTCTTGGATTAATGGGCTTCTGGTTAGTAGCACAATGACATCCTTGATGTCACAGTTATCTTTTTGTGGCCCCAATGAAATTGACCATTTTTGTGTGTGATCTCACCCAACTAAAAAAACTGTCCGGTAGCAACACCAGGTTCATGTACCATGTGACTTTCATTATGGCTTCAATATTCACCCTGCCCCCATTTCTATTGTCCCTGACATCCTGTCAATGCCTTTTTAATGTTCACAGGAATTTAGACAGGGGTCAAAGCTAAGAGCTTGTGTACAAGGGGGAAAAGCCTGGAGTAGTGAGTGCAAATAGCTATTGATGTGGAATGGTGGTGTCAGTGCAGAATAACTAACGGTATTGCAATGTAAATCTACACCCTAGCTCTTTCATACTAAGTTCCCGCTGAAAACCCATCTTGTATACAATCTATAATTGTTTCATCTTGCAGAGAAAATGGGGGTTCTTCTTCGAGTGCTTGCTCATATCCATTCCAGTTAGGTGTGTGCGCGCCGCGTGCACGATCGTCGGAAGATTTTTACCCTAGCAACACCCGGTGGGTCGGCTGTGGAGCCCCCTAGAGTGGCGCCGTTATGGCGCTGGATATATACCCCAGCCGACCCAGCGCCCCCTCAGTTCCTTCTTACCGCCCCTGACGGTCGTTGGAACTGTGGAGCGCGGCTTAGCTGATCTCCACACTCCCTAGCTTCTCTTTGCTCTTGTTGTATTTAGTTATATAGATAGTTGTTCAAGTTAGTTAGTAGTTAGTTATAGTGTATATATATATAGTTATAAGTTGTTATCGGGGGTTTAGGGGGTGTTTTTCCCCTTTTCCCCCCGGCGCGCAGCCGGGCCCATGCCCAAGGCTCCTGGCTTTAAGCCGTGCGCGTCCTGCGGGAAGCACATGCCAACTAGCGACCCGCATAGCTCCTGCTTGAAGTGCCTGGGAGAGACTCATCCAGCAGATAAGTGCCCTATCTGCAAGGCCTTCAAGCCGAGGACAAGGAAGGAGCGGGACTTTAGGCTCCGACAGCTCCTCATGGAGGCGGCGCTGAGTCCGGATCCTCCCTCGGCGCGCCCTGTCCCGGCACCGAGCGCTTCGGTGCGCAGCGCCCCGGCGGGCCCGACCGGTGCGGCAGAAAAGACTGTCCGGCACCGACCGACGTCGGCACCGCGCCCGCCCAAAGAGCCTCGGCACCGATCCATTTCGCCGGGCCATAAGAAGACCGCTAAGACACGGGACGCTGCTGCCGCGAAGATACAGGCTCCCCCGGTGCCGGGGGTAGAGCCGCGTCCGCAGCTGGACCGCCAAAGACAGGCGGCCACACCGTCGACTCCGGCACCGAGGCCGTTGAGTCCGGTGCGGACTGTTTCACCACCAAGGCTGGTGGTGGAACCTTGTCTCCCTTCCACCCCGGAGACCTTTGCCACGGCGAGAGACCTGATCGCCCTCACGGAGCCGGCGCCGTCGCAACTCCCGGCACCGGTGGCTCCACGCGTGCTGCAGTCCAGAGGCAAGCCTGCCCTGGTGCGCCCACCGTCGCCAGCACGAGTCTCTCGGCACCGCTCCAGATCCCGAAGCAGGTCCCGACGCCGCTCGGAGTCCCGGCGCCGAGGGTCACCTCGGCACCGGTCGTACTCGCGGCCCAGATCTTCCTCGCGGCGCCGTTCAACATCCCGGCACCGCCGTGACGACCGGCACCGATCGGGGTCGAGGCGCAGCTCCCGGCACCGGTATGAGCGCCGCTCGGGCTCGAGAGGCCGCTCCCGGTACCACGCCTCCTCCAGATCGTCGTCACGTTCCAGATCGGGATCCCGGCACCGGAGGGACTATCGGCACCGGTCCAGGTCCCGGCACCGTTCGCCGGAACAACGCAGGGACAGGTCCCCTTACGGTCGGCACCGATCGGCACCGTACCATCCGGTGCCGACGGCATCGGGTTCGGCACCGCCGTGGCCGTCGAGATCGGCGTCCCGGTCATCTGAGACGGTGGAGCCCGGCCACCTGCAGGAGACCGAGGACCCGATGCAAGGGCCTGCGCATTGGTCCTTTTGGACTCCTTGGGCCTACCACCAAGCTCAGGGAGCTCCCCTGTCGGCTTCCCGCTCTGGCCGTTCGGACACCAGGGCCCCGGAGTCTACCATCTCCCGCCCTCCTCCAAGGGACGTGGAGGCTCCAGTGCCCGCACCTGCAGAGGCCCCTGACCAGGGGGCAGGAGATGCCCAACACCAGGAGCACCTGGAGCAGGACCAACCATTGGACCCCTTGCCACCGGGGGCATCTTCCTCGTCCTCTCCTGATGAGGCCGTAGCGGGCACGTCGTCCATCGGGCCGCCCCCGATAGACCTTCGGGCCCACCAGGACCTACTGCGGCGCATGGCTCGCAATCTGGACCTCCAGGTGGAGGAGGTTGCGGAGGTCCATGACCCGATAGTGCAGATCATCTCAGCGGATGCTCCATCCAGGGTGGCATTACCGCTGGTCCGCACCATCCAGGCCACCGCCACTACTATCTGGCAGACCCCGGCCTCTATTCCACCCACGGCCAGAGGGGTTGAGAGAAAATACTTTGTCCCATCAAAGGATCATGAGTATCTGTACATTCACCCCCAACCGTGCTCACTGGTGGTTTCCTCAGTGAATGCACGGGAGCGCCATGGCCAGCAGGCCGCTGCGCCCAAATCGAAGGACGCTAAGCGCTTCGATTTGTTCGGACGCAAGGTGTATTCGGCTGGCGGACTGCAATTGCGGGCAGCGAACCAGCAGGCGCTACTGAGCCGCTACGGCTTCAATATGTGGTCCTCGATGGGGAAATTTAAAGAACTGGTTCCCCAGGACTCGAGGGACGAGTTTGGGGCCCTGGTAGAGGAGGGCAAGCGGGTGGCATGCACCTCCCTACAGGCGTCCCTCGATATAGCGGACTCGGCCGCTAGGACCCTGGCGTCGGGGATAGCAATGCGCCGAATCTCCTGGCTCCAGGTGTCGGGCTTGCCTCCGGAACTGCAGCAGACCCTGCAGGATCTACCGTTTGAGGGCCAGGGCCTCTTTTCGGAGAAAACAGACTCGAGGCTCCAAAACCTCAAAGACTCCCGGACAATGATGCGCTCCCTGGGGATGCATGTCCCAGGGCCTCAGCGCAGGCCCTTCAGGCCGCAGCCTCAGCGGTTCTACCCTCCCCCGCCTCGTCCAAGACAGGACTTTGCTAGGAGGCGGGGTCGAGGTGGTAGGAGAAGGTCGACCGGCCCTCAACCCGGTCAGAACCAGGGCCAGTCTAGGCCACCTTCAGGGCCTAGACAAGCCTTTTGAAGGTGCGGTCGAGGACGGCACCACGACCGGTACCCAGGATCCGACTCCCCCTTTCCGGGACCGCCTCTCCCGCTTCCACCGTGCTTGGTCCCGTATAACCTCGGACCGTTGGGTCCTTCGCACGGTGGAAAGGGGATACGCCCTCCAGTTTTCCTCGCCCCCCCCCTCCCACTCCCCCTCCCCGTCCCTCTTCAGGGACCCTTCTCACGAGCAACTCCTTACACAGGAGGTTTTTGGGCTCCTCGCTATGGGGGCCATAGAGGAGGTTCCATCGGAGCTAAGGGGCAGGGGATTTTACTCCCGCTACTTCCTGATACCCAAGTCAAAAGGGGGTCTAAGGCCCATCTTAGACTTGCGCGGGCTCAACAAATTCATAGTAAAGTTGAAGTTCCGCATGGTATCATTGGGGACCATCATCCCTTCACTGGATCCTGGAGACTGGTTCGCCGCCCTCGACATGAAGGACGCTTATTTCCACATAGCGATTTATCCGCCTCACAGGCGCTTCCTGCGATTTGTAGTAAACAGGGTGCACTACCAATTCGCAGTCCTTCCCTTCGGCTTGTCCTCGGCTCCCAGGGTGTTCACAAAGTGTCTGGCAGTCGTCGCGGCCTTCCTTCGTCGACAAGGGATACAGCTGTTCCCGTACTTGGACGACTGGCTGGTACGCGGCCGCACCAGAGACCAAGTGCAGGCCCATGTCCACATAGTGACACGCACTTTCCACGAGCTGGGCATTCTACTCAACAGAGAGAAGTCCACTCTAGTACCAACTCAAAGAATAGAGTTCATTGGAGCAATCCTGGACTCCAGACATGCCCGAGCCATCCTGCCAGACAGCCGCTTTCATACCATTTCAAGCGCCATTCAAGGACTCAGGGCCTTTCCAACTACCACCGTAAGGACATGCCTTGCCCTCTTGGGCCACATGGCCTCGTGCACCTACGTAACCAGGCACGCCAGACTGCGACTTCGCCCATTGCAGACTTGGGTGTCATCGGTTTACCGTCCTCATCGAGACGACCTGAGCGTAGTGGTCACGGTTCCGACCGCAGTCTTGGCCTCCCTCACATGGTGGACGGATCGCACTGCGGTCTGTGCAGGAGTACCCTTTCACGCCCCACAGCCCTCCCTCCACCTAGTTACGGACGCTTCATCTCTAGGATGGGGCGCTCACCTGGGGGAGCATCATACCCAAGGCCTGTGGTCGGCGTCCCAACTAGCCCTGCACATCAACGTCCGAGAGCTGATGGCAGTGCGCCTGGCTTGCCAGGCTTTCCTCAACTTCCTACAGGGCCGTTGCGTGCTGATTCTCACCGACAACACCACGGCCATGTTTTACATCAACAAGCAAGGCGGAGCCCGCTCATCTCCCCTATGCCAAGAGGCCATTCGCCTGTGGGACTTTTGCATCGCCCACTCGATACATCTCACGGCGTCATTCCTGCCTGGAGTCCAGAATACGCTGGCAGACCGTCTCAGCAGGTCCTTCCAAACGCACGAGTGGTCGATTCGCCCGGACATCATCTATTCCGTTTTCCAGAGGTGGGGGTTTCCCCAGATCGACCTGTTCGCATCTCGGGCCAACAGGAAGTGCCAGGCATTCTGCTCCCTACACGGTCGAGCCCCGGGCTCTCGGTCGGACGCCTTCCTCATGGCATGGAAAGACCATCTGTTCTACGCCTTTCCCCCATTCCCGCTGGTCCACAGGGTGCTGCTCAAGATCCGCAGGGACCATGCACGGGTAATTCTGGTCGCTCCCGCTTGGCCGAGACAGCACTGGTACACCACACTTCTAGAGCTGTCAGTACAGAGGCCGATCACGCTCCCCTTGAGTCGGGATCTCATCTCTCAGGACCACGGCCGGCTGTGTCACCCCGACCTGCAGTCGCTCCACCTCACGGCGTGGATGCTTCATGGTTGAGTCGCTCAGAGCGGCAATGCTCGCAGGCCGTCCAACAGGTCCTGCTGGGAAGTAGAAAGCCCTCTACGTGGACCACGTATTTAGCCAAGTGGAAGAGGTTCTCCTGCTGGTGTGAGCAACGAGCTACGTCTCCCTCGCAGGCTCCTATCCCCTTGATACTGGAATACCTCCTGTCCCTCAGACAGCAAGGCTTGGCAACATCCTCAATTAGGGTTCACCTCGCCGCTATTTCCGCTTTCCACCCAGGGGAACTCACGTCCTCGGTCTTCTCGAACCCGATGGTCGTTAGATTCCTCAAGGGCTTAGACCGGCTGTACCCACAGCAGCGACAGCCGGTTCCAACGTGGGACCTCAACCTCGTCCTCTCCAGGCTCACAGGGCCTCCGTTTGAACCTTTGGCTACCTGCTCGCTCCTGTACTTATCTTGGAAGACTGCCTTCCTGGTAGCCATCACCTCAGCACGACGCGTCTCGGAACTCAGGGCGCTGACATCCGAGCCCCCTTACACGGTGTTCCACAAGGACAAGGTGCAGCTTCGCCCCCATCCTGCCTTTCTGCCAAAGGTGGTGTCACCTTTCCACGTGAACCAGGATATTTTCCTCCCGGTCTTCCATCCGAAACCTCACGCTACTCGTCAAGACCAGCGTTTACACTCTTTGGACGTACGCAGGGCCCTGGCTTTCTATATTGACCGTACAAAGCCATTTAGGAAGACGACGCAACTCTTCGTTGCGGTGGCCGACCGGATGAAAGGCTCACCGGTCTCTTCTCAGTGCCTATCCACTTGGATCACGTCCTGTATTCGTGCTTGCTACGACCTGGCCGGTGTACCGACGCCACGCCTCACCGCTCATTCCACGAGGGCCCAGGCCTCCTCGACTGCCTTCCTGGCTCAAGTACCGATCCAGGACATTTGTAGAGCTGCAGTGTGGTCATCGGTCCACACATTTGCTACTCACTATGCGCTGGTGCAACAATCCAGAGACGACGCTGCTTTCGGGTCAGCGGTTTTGCACACAGCAATGTCTCACTCCGACCCCGCCACCTAGGTGGGGCTTGGGAGTCACCTAACTGGAATGGATATGAGCAAGCACTCGAAGAAGAAAAGACGGTTACTCACCGTTGTAACTGTTGTTCTTCGAGATGTGTTGCTCATATCCATTCCAAACCCGCCCCCCTTCCCCACTGTCGGAGTAGCCGGCAAGAAGGAACTGAGGGGGCGCTGGGTCGGCTGGGGTATATATCCAGCGCCATAACGGCGCCACTCTAGGGGGCTCCACAGCCGACCCACCGGGTGTTGCTAGGGTAAAAATCTTCCGACGATCGTGCACGCGGCGCGCACACACCTAACTGGAATGGATATGAGCAACACATCTCGAAGAACAACAGTTACAACGGTGAGTAACCGTCTTATCCTCCCCATAATTTCTCATATATTTTAATTCCTTCCCCGACTGGTAAATTGTGGGGGAAAAGGTTTTAATTTTAATTTTCTTTCTTTCTTTTCTTTTTTACTTTGTATTGTCATTTTCATGTAAGTGTTCCATGGAAAATTTTGAGTTTTGTGGGAAACCTGAATTTCCGCCCCTAGTTTACAGCACTGTCAGCTGCTGAGAACCACCAAAAACCTTTGGCCAAACTCTTTTCAGTTTTGTGATGAAAAATGGAATGCTTTCAAGGCAATCAGACCCTTTTCACAAAAATTCACATTTAGTCAAAAACCCAAGTTTCCATCAAAAAATGTTCTGATAGAAAATTTTTGACCAGCCCTACTTGGAGGAATATACAGGTCCACAAACACTTGGGAAGGGGAACATATTATTTCAATGAGACTGAAACACTCACTGCTGATAACATTTAATGGTCCTTTTCCTTCGCTGCACATGGCTTCCCTCTCTCTACAGAGCTCTTTCCAACCTTGATTTTCATAGATTCATAGATTCTAAGGCCAGAAGGATCCACTGTGATAATCTAGTCCGACCTCCTGGAGAACACAGACCAGAGACATGCCCCCAAAATAATTCTTAGAGCAGATCGGTTAGAAAACTATTGCATCTTGATTTAAAAATTGTCAGTGATGGAGAATACCTTATTTCCAGTCTGATTTTGTCTAGCTTCATCTTCCAGCCATTGGATGTTAGACCTTTGTCTGCTAGATTGAACTACCCTTTATTAAGTATTTGTTCCCCAGGTCGGTGCTTATAGACTGGGATCAAGTCACTCTTGACCTTCTCTTTGCTGAGCTAAATAGATTGTGCTCCTTGACTCTATTACTATCAGGCAGGTTTTCTAAACCATTAATCATTCTCGTGGCTCTTCTTTGAACCCTCTCCAATTTTACCTCAATTCCTTTGAAGTGGACTTCTCTGAATGGCCAACAATTTAATCAATGGGGGGAGTGTTCCCTATTGGTGGATGTAATCCTCCTCACATACTCACAAGCCTTTCTGTCTTACTCCCACTTATTTTCCCTTCTGGGACAACTTTTGTATCTCACCCGTTCTTCTATGTTCCAGAGTGAAAGTTTTAAGGCTTCAATTTAGAGAGATGTTGAAGAGAATTGAACACCCAAGTCTGATGAATGTTAATGGGAAGTGGGCATCCAAATCCCTTAAGTTGCTTTGAAAGTCTCAGCTGAAGAACATCAACTGCTATGCCCCTAAAATGGCTCTCAATTGGGGCGAATAGAGGTAGGTTGTCTCTGGCCAGGGCTTCTCCTGAGCAACTGCAGTCTTCCTGAGCTACCGAGAACTTCCTGAGGTCTCTGGGAGCAGACTCCCTGCACAAAGGTCTATGGAGGCTTGAATGGAGAAGTGTAGAGATGTGAAGAGGATACCCTCATCCTTGCAAGCTGCCTTCCTTTATTTCTCCATCACCCACATTGCCAACGTGATTTGTGCTTTCTTTGCCTTTCTGCAGTTCTCCTGAAATCAACCATTTCTTCTTTGATGTCCCCCCTCTGATGGAATTGTCATTTGTACACACCTATTGGAATAAGATTACTGTGTTCACAGGTGCCTTATTCTTTGCAGACACCCCTTTCTTCTCATACTCATCTCTTATATTAAAATAATCTGCACCGTCCTGAAGATGCTGGCAGCTGAGGACAGACACAAGGCTTTCTCCACCTGCTCCTCACACCTCCTTGGTGTGACTCTGTTCCATGGCTCAGGAAGGGTTGTGTATTTACAACCCAAATCAACTGGCTCAATGGACATTGACAAACTCCTCTTCCTTATCTACACAGTTCTTGTTCCAATGCTTAACCCCATCATCTACAGGCTGAGGAACAGAGAAGTGACAGGTGCCATTTGGAAGCTTTTAGATCAAAAATTATTGGGCAAAAGTACATGAGAAGCTCCTTTAGACATGTTCCAAATACCCCGACACATTGTTCATTCTTCTGGGTAATTTACTGAATCTTCCAGACTCATTCCAGTTTCCTCTAGGAAATGTCTGGATTTCTCCTGATAATTTTTTTGCCTCCTTACAGATTTCTGAAAATACTTTACAGATTGCAAAAGACACTGCAAAAAAATAACAACAACATATCAAGCTATGTTCCACATCCCTGAAGAGGCATTCTAGACCCATCAGATTATATTCTAGACCCTGTAGCCGCAGCTCTCTGTGCGGGTGGGGGCGAGGGAAGGGACAGAAGTGAGGAAAACGCTCAATTTGTCATTTAATTTTGGATGCAAATCCCAAGTGCTACCCACCTGCGGCGGGCGCTCCTCCGGCCACGGGGTGGCGCTGCAGCCGCCGCTCGCGGCGTGGGGGTTTGCATGTGTTCTCTCGCCCGCAGGGATCACCACCCCACACCGGCTGTGTGCGCGAAGGCTGCCGGGACGGTGGCATGGCAGCCTGCAGCGGGGCCGCGGACTGGGGTTTGGAGGTTGACATGGAGGATGCGGTGGCCGGAACCGAGAGGAATCTGCGGGGCTCGGGGGTAGCGGTGCTGCTGGGGCAGGAGTCCGGCCGGCCCGCTCCCTGCTGCCCGCACGGTGAGTCGGGGGTAGCGCTGTCCTGAGCCCGGCCTCTGGGAGGGATCCCGGGTGGGGGGCAGAAGGTAGCGGGCTTGTGGGGGAGCTCAGGGGATGGGAAGGGGCTGGGGAGAATGCGGGCGGTTGGAGGGGAGCGGAGGGAGGGAGGTGGGGAGGGTCGGGGAGGAGAAGGAAAGCTGGGGCTGGTTGGAGGGAGCAGAGGCCAGCGGGGATTGATGGGGAGGGAACTCGGGACGGGAAGGGGCTGGGGAGAATGGGGGCTAGTTGGAGCGGAACAGAGCAGAGGGGACTTAGGGAGGGTCGGGGAGGGATGGCCATAAATATATCTCAAATCTAATTCTATAATCCCTTATAACTAGTATTGTAGGAAATGGGAAATTTGCATTTTTTTCTTTTAAATATACTGATCTCAGCCCATTTCTCCTTTAGGTCCTACTCTTCTGTTTGTAAAGATTAGCCAAGGAAAAGAAGAGGGAAGAAGATTTTATGCTTGTTCAGCATGTAGAGATAGGAAAGACTGTAATTTTTTTCAATGGGAAAATGAGAAGGTAAGAAAATACTATTTAAGATATGGTAAATGTTTTTTTTCTTTTGTGTGTATATATATTTGAACTGAAGATTTCTTTTATCTGAGAAGCAATAATATTTACTGTTTCTAAAGTTCCAACTGTTGGATGAAGAGAATGGGCTAAATGGTGAAATATCCCTGCAGCTCTGGGGATCCAGTTTCAAATAGGATTTGCTTTCAAAGGAAGTACAGCTGAGGTTAAATGTCACTCTACCCGAATATTACAAAACACAATATAGTTCTTTGCACCCTTTCCTGATTTGTATGTCTTTGCTCAGACAATTTAAAAAGAATGTTAACTCTTAGTGGAGCTCAGAGAGGATACCTTGCCACTATCTTCCCACTGGACTTGGTGTTATCATTTCTTCACGTTCATGAGTGTGTAACTTATTTCTCTCCAATACTATTCTCAATATATCTGTGCATGATTCAAAACTCACTTCTTAGGGGATGATATTAGCGCAGAAGTTTATTAATCAGGTTCTTAAGCCTTTCACCCCTTGGTCTGCTGTTCAAACCCAGCTGTTTGGAAGTGAGGAAAAGTTGTCTAACTTGAAAACTGTGTGTGATGGCTATACACTGGATTGTGTGGAGTGAAGTGGTGTTGCCAGTGGATAGACATGTGTCCATACAGGAATTATACATACTTTACAAAGCCACTACTATAGGTTCCTTGGTTCCCAGTCCATTAAACTTCCCTGCCTTCCATTGTGTCCTTTAAATAAACTAGTTTTGTCGCTTCTTTGTAGATGTTTTGCAGCTGCATTAAAAAAGTTAAATAAAATCTGACAGGAAATATGAATTTTTTATAGGAATAAAATAAATATTTTTTAAATACTTGGGGAGTGCCAGTCATACTTTCAGGACAGCTACAAGGCCTCGATCCTCCACCTATTGAAGCCAATGGCAAAATTCTCATTGTCGGTGGCAGCACCAGGCTATACTCCTTACAGGGATTAGGATCTCATTTAGACTGTGGCATCCTTTAGCAGTGGTAAATCACTGCAAAAGAACATTTTTGATTTCCCACTCCTGGTTTTATTATTGTAGAAGGATGAAAAGAAGGGAATTTATCCTTTCATAGGATGTTTGAATTCTTCCACGGAATCACCTTCCCAGTATGTTGAATGCTGTCATGATCGCCGCAGGGATTGTGGGAATTCTTCTGAGTAGTAGAATCTTTTGCAGGGATAGTCAGATGCTGAAATAGAAATGTTAGGTCTTCTGGGATTCCATACTTTTTTCAACAGAGAAGTGTGAACTTTTCATATAGCATAGTTAGGTTCACATCTTTGTTTACATTTTCTATATCTACAGGTGTCAGAAGCTAGACTTTCAGCACGAGAAGAAGCTAATAGAAGTTATCAACCCTCTTTGTCACACAGACAGAACGTGGAAAGGTATTGTTACTATGTGCATTTTCATTACTAAATATGAGCATGTAGTTAGTTTAGGTACATCAGATGTACTGATCATCCCTCCATTATACTAATTAAAAATATGAAAAATTACAGACAAGATTTGGGAAAATAAGAACCAGTCAACTATGAAGACAAAATTACATGAAATGTTTCCTTAAATTGTGATCTCTTCAGGGCAGGGACTGTATCTTTGTATGAATGGACAGTGCCTAGCACATTGTGGGCACTAAGGTAATAAAAATAATGTAGGTCAGCAGTAGTAGGAGTTCAAATTAAGTGGTGAATGCAGTTAGAAAATAGTATAAAAATGAAAGCCAATTGCTCGACTAAGTGAGCTGGATAGCACAGCCCAAAGGAAATGTACACTACCGAATATTTCATAAAGGTCTTGCTGTCATCCTACTCCAGAGTTTTTAGAAGAAGTTTTTGCCCCAGCCAAGGGTATTGCTGACCATGTTGCTGCTAGAAGTCTGGAGGGGGCCCAGTGTCTTCAGTTACTAAGGTCATTTGAACCTTTAGCACCAAAAGAACAGGCTTCTACCACTTGAGTTAAAGGAGTGGCTCTTTAGCTAATAGCAGGAATAGGTTCTTCTCTATGTAGACCAGCCTCTGGTGAGATTCACAACACAATTAGCCCCATACTACACCCTTCTCTTGTCAAGTAAGGCTTTTCCCAAGCATGCTGTTGAACATTTTTTTCTTAACCATTAATTGATGGAGGTGCAGTATGTTTGAAATAGTGCTATTTTATTGTTTAAACTTTTATAAAATACTTGGACTAATTTCATACCTTCATTCAATGGTTTGTTTTGTAAAATTGGTTCCTCATTTTATCTTGTATTTGAAGGTATAAGCAGTTTGGTCTATTGCCATTATCAAAAAGGAAATTTTGTCAAGAATGCCAGCAGTTGCTATTGCCCATGGAGTGGGGAAAACACTGTGGCCATCAAGTACTTAGTGATCTCTCCATTGCCCATTTACAAAGGCCCAGTCAACTTTTGTGTCCACTGAAGAATAAGAAGACAAATGCACAGTATTTGTTTGCAGATAGAAGCTGTCAGTTTCTGCTGGACCTTATTATTGCACTAGGATTCAAAAGAGTGCTCTGTGTTGGCACACCAAGGTATGTTAGTGAGCATCAATATGTCTTGCAAGAAATACTTGTTCCTAATTTGCTTAGTCCTTTTCCTTACATGATTGAGTATCTAGTAGAAGGGTTCTCTCCCTCTGTATGTGACATTAAAAGTGCTTTCATGAGCTCTGGTTCGAAGTACTTGGTATTGCCAAAGCAGCTCATGAAGTTCTTATGAAGATGCAGGTAGGGAAGACCTTATAAATATTATAGTGAAGTACCAACAGTCATCTTTCATTAGAAAGTAGAGTTTTGCTGTCTTCCATGGTAGTGGCACTGAAGTGCACTGGGTTTTCCCTTCACACAAGAAGCCTCTTTTTATTTAAAAAAAAAAAAAAAAGTGTTGAGAATTCTGATGGGCTCAACAATCTCCACTGCTTTATAACCTCTGATATTGTGTTTCAGGTAATGGGACATTTCTTTCTAACTTTAAATATTAGTGAAATTCAAAGATTGATCAAACTGAAATCTCCCAAATTCAAGTTATTTCATCTGAAAAATAAGTTTTTTTTCTTTATCTAGATGACTATTTTCTGAAGCACTCATGATATGATATATGATATGTAAAACTGCTTTGCTTTAATTACTTCAGGCTTCATGAGTTGATCCGATTAAAAGTGTCACGAGAACAGGAGTCCAGTGTTAAAAGCCTTCTGCTAGATATTGATTTCAGGTAGGTTTTGCTAAGTGTCTGGGGAACATACACACACTATTTTTTCTGTGTGGTTTATTTTATTTTTAATTTTTACCATCTGTTCTTTTTTCCCCCTAGCCAGGATCCATGAAGTATACTTGTTTTCCAACTAGCTCAGGGATTGGCCAATATAAGTACTTCTGCACTCAGCCTGCCAAGATAATTTGTAATTAAGCAGTCATGGCCCTGTGCTCACAAGTTTTCCCCCTAAATCTTGTTACTAACATGCAGGAATTTATTTATGTTTTCTATTACATTGAAAACTTACTTTACAGGTATTCACAGTTTTATACAGAGGAAGACTTCTGCCACTATAATATGTTTAACCATTATTTCTTTGATGGAGAGGTAAGGGCCAGTCAAATTCCCTGAACATTTTCTCAAAGCTGTGTATGTTGTTCATGTAGAACTTTGTTCAAATTACTGATATGGTCCAAAATATTATAAAATAGTTACCATAATGTAATGCCCAGCAAAATCTATTTTAGATCAAAGAATAGCAGTGTCTATTTCTTCAGTAACATACCGTTATATCCAAGAATAACGGCCTATTTTACTTTAACTACTTTTTAGTTACTTTTTTCTCTTTAATACAAAATAGTTTATCAGTACAAGTTATTTTCTCCAGTCTGAGAAGTGACTTCATAAAAATGGCCCCACCCTTTTCAGCAGATTACTCCCTTTGTGTCTTCAGAGTCCTATCTGCTGGCTACTGCTTTTTACTCCAGTTAGTCTTGCAGATCCAACACCGTGAAGAGGGAGCAAGCTTCCCACTTGTGAATCGCTAACAGAATGTATTATTAAAGTCCCACTGAAGACAATGGGGTTACACTGGTCCACTGAGGGCAGGATTTACTACAAATGTGCAAGATTGAAATATCTCAGCTTGACTCTCTGAAGTGAGGACAAATATGTAGTGTTGACAGTTAGTAAAAACATCTTTTTACAGTTATACTGAGCACTTCTGGTCTGGGAATCATTGAAAAGAAACATGCAACCCCACAATGCCATATTTATAGTCACTTTCCAGAGTACAACTATACTGTAATATAATCTACAAATTTGAGATTGTTTCTGACAATACCTTCATCCAAGTAATTTTACACAATAAATGTTACTGTAGCTACCAGCAGGGGCGGCTCTATGTCTTTTGCCGCCCCAAGCACAGCAGTCAGGCGGCTTTCGGTGGCGCACCTGCGGGCAGTCCGCTGGTCACGCCGAGCACGGAGGTCCGCCGATGCCACGCCTTCGGCGTCCCCGCCACCGAATTACCGCCGAATCCGCGGGACCGGCGGACCTCCCGCAGGCGCGCCACCGAAGGCGGCCTCACTACCGCCCTTACAGCGACCAAGAGGCCGCCCCCCGCGGCTTGCCGCCCCAGGCACGCGCTTGCTGTGCTGGTGCCTGGAGCCGGCCCTGGCTACCAGCTTATAACAACATATCTATAGCTTTTAACGTTAACTCAAAAATAATAAATAAAACTAACATTCAGGAATGAAACTAGCTATTTGAGGTTTCAGTTCCATAATGAACTTTCCTTGCTTTCTTGGTTCAGCTCCAATCCTTTATCATTCTACTAAAGTATTACTGTATCTTAATTAAAAAAAAAAAAAAAAAAAGTGTATTAGGGATAGTTACACCCCGTTGTAGTTTAATTTTTTAACTTATGGGAAGTCTCAAATGATTGGCACTATAGAAATGTATACATAATAGAATAATAAATCATTTGAAGCTATTAAACCACTGTACTTTTTTGGACGTGGTTCATAGGGGAAGGAACAGTACATGATTGTTTAGGATGTAAGTAGAATACTAATCTAGATGTGCAAGGCTATCAGTGGAAATCCAGCTCCAGAATGGAATATTGGTTTCTGAAAGTAATAGATTTGGTAATGGTGTGGAATAAACTGGTGACTTTATCCTAATTTCTAGTGGGGTGGCTATTTAGCATCTGCATTCATAATTTGCTAATTGCTAGCCAAGGGAAAAGAGCAAATATTGAATGGGCATTGGCCTCCATCCCTCCAGGTCTGGGTTAGGACCCAATAAGAAGGGCAGTGTTAGGAAGCTCGAACTGTTGCTATCCTTACTATATCTAGCCTATGAAAAATAAAGGACTCATTTTCAGTGTTCTCAATCTAACAATTTTCACAAACACTAAAAAATTAAAAGGCAATACATATTTTCAGACTTCTAAAAGGAAACTACAAACATATTAAAAAAACTTTTTTTTAATAATGCCTGAAGCTGTCCTTAAACTTTTTGAGCTCTTTTTCTGGAAAGTAACCGATATCTCCTGCAGGCTGCACATGAAATCTGTAGAAAATTCTTGCATCAAGAGGAAGGTGAAGGAGTCATATTGGTGACTGATCCCCCATTTGGAGGTTTGGTGGAGCCCTTGGCTTTTAGTTTCAAAAAGCTGATTGCTACATGGAGAGAGACACAAGAGGAAGGTATTTGTTGCAAGCAAATAAGATAATGGAGTTAATAACTTCATCACCCCGTAATAATAAACTAGTGTTTAAAACGGTACCTGACTCTTGAGTTGATGTACACAAATTTTCATTCTAGTTTCTAAAGATGTAAGACCAATATGCTAAATTAAATGTATGTTGTAACTAATGGTTGAGGTGCTCTTTCAAATATATGACTAATAATGTCCTGACATTGAAACAAATCACTTTCTTTATACAAAGTTTCATATTCTTTTTTTTTTTTTTTTAATTTCTTCTATATTTGTTTTGTGGCTAAGACATTAAATCAATGTCACTTTCACCTATCCTTGGTTGTTGTCTAGGTGGAAGCTAACTACCCAGGTGAATTTACTGATAGGAGCTGGATATAACTATAGTGTCTGGCTAACATTCTGCCCTCTTAATGGAATTGGTTCCATGTGAGCTATTGTCACACACATAACAACTGCATTGAGTGCATAAATATTAGTAAATTTTCATGCAGCTCATTCTGCTTTCCTTATTTAACAAAAAATATATCTGAATCTTTTTATTATTAGATCACAGCAACAAAGAGTTGCCAATTTTTTGGATATTTCCATACTTCTTTGAGTCTCGCATTCTTGAATTTTTCCCAAGTTTCAGTATGATGGATTACCAGGTATGACCAAATCTAATTAATGCTCTTAATACACTACACATATAAGAAATTAAAATGAGCTGGACTGTGGATAATCAGAATACTTTTGTGCAAAAAGCAATTTGTCTTCAACTTCATGCCTTGTTGTGTAGCAGAGCGAACACCACAGCATCTGTCAAGTTATTTCTGTACCTGATGCATATATGCCACATTTATATTGGTGATCTCTCAGATAAACTGTGGAGCAGTGTGATGCCTTTATCAAGCTCCTTTGACACTTCAGCTGTCCTGCTATCCACTAATCCTTCTCACTTGAGATGCTTTTACTATAACAAAGCTTTGGGCTTGCCCACATGGGGTCATTCAGGAAAGTTAATCATTAACTAAGGGTTTGTCTATATTTAAAACGCTACAGCAGCACCGTTGGAGCGCTTCAGCGCAGACGCTCATTACAGTGACGGGAGAGGTTCTCCTGCCACTGTAGTTAATCCACCTCCCCAAGAAATGTTAGCTAGGTCAACAGAACAATTCTTCCATCAACCCAGCTATGTCTCTCAAAGGTGGATTTTTCAGATCCTTGAGCAATGTAAGTTTTCAGCGTAGAACAGCCCTAAGGTCTGAATTTAAAGTGGATTAATTAAACCTCCGTGTGGACATTCTCATTTAGAATTAAAGTGGCCTTAATTCAGTTTAATTTAATT
>NW_020664417.1:69980682-69993738 GCF_002925995.2 Terrapene triunguis | reverse complement strand
ATAAATAAATAAGCCCCAAACAGTTTACTTTCCCTAAATGTGGAATTTCTCTTACTCATTGGGCCAGTGAAGTTTTGTAACTTTCAATCCTGGACCAATGAAAAGCCGAAGGTCTGTTTCTTACAACCCCTCACAGCTAGAAATGGGATCTGTTTACCATTGGAAACATTCTTTCGCAAATGCTTGTTCTAAGTGTCAGGGATAAAGCAATGAAATGGTTTTGGCTCCATGAGTGGATACATGTAATTCGTAAAGTTGTTTGCGTGTTGTACTATATCAAAGGATTTGTATCTGTGAGGTCAATTGTGTTGTATGGATGTCTGTTAGAAGTATATTAAAACATTTTTCCTTGTGAAACAAATGTTTTTATATTCTGTACTAAAATTGGTGAACTATGCATATCCTTTTTTTATACCATTGTGTAAAATGACTTAGGTGTCCTAACAATATTACATTTCTATGGTACTCATCACTATATCATCTGAGTACATCACACTATTGATACATAAAATTACAGCTAGGAAGGTAGAACTCACCTTACTTATTGAATTAAGCCAGTTTCCTAGTAACAAGGGCTGGTGTTTGCTTCTGCACTGAGTTGTGACATGATGGTTTGGGGAAATGCTTATTTAAATGAACCATGCAGCACGTTTTTAAGATAGACTTTCATAAGAGATCAAGCTCAGAATTAATTTTTCTGATACATGATTGCAGTCTATTATTGTGAAATTGTGACACTGACTGCCGAGAGCCCAAGACAAGCAATAGTAAACTAGTTTCCAACCTGTCTTAACTTCAGTTCAATGGCCTGAGGAAAGAAGTGAATATTTTTAAACATTGTATATGTATATATTGGAAACAGGTTTACATTTTTGGCTCTGTAATTTTGGTAGTGTCCAAGGTGACAGTTTCTATAGCAAGATACCAGTTTCCAGCACTAGGCTCAGAAATAGTAATTGTAATTAAAACTTTTTTATGTGGGGTGAGAAATGCTTCTTAGCCTGTGAACTTTCATACTGCCAGGCTGAATAAACTGGATGCAGTTTTCCTTTAAGTAATGGATTATTTTAACAAAGGGGAGAGATCTCTCTCCTCCACAGCAACTGTAAAATAACCATAGATCTGCAGTGCAAAAGTGTAATAAAAAGGGAAGATGCACTAGTTTAAGTGGTAGGAACCCACAGTCACCCCCAGTGGTATAATCACACTAATTAATAATGATGACCTAATATCTACTCTAGCGTTTATAATCTAATTTTGCTATTTTGTTTGCACTGGGGATGGAGTCCAACTCAAAGAAACATGAACTTCTTGGAGGGTGTAGAAAGGGAATAAACATGCTAAATGCCATTGTCACTTTTTAGCATAGTACTTGGTAGGAAGTTTAAAGACATTTTTAATTAATTTGTTCTTCCTGTGCCTTCATTTTCTAGGTAGACTATGATAATCATGCACTTTATAAACATGGAAAGACAGGCCGTAAACAGTCTCCTGTTCGTATTTTCACCAACATTTCCCCAAGTATGATCGTACTTCCTGTGGAAGAGGGTTACAGGTAAGGTATAAAAGGATATGCTTACAGTACACGCTCAAGTGACTCCAGCCAATATTAAAAAAAAAAAAAAAAAAAATTGATTATTCCATAGCTTGATAGTGAGATTTTAGATTTACCAAACTAAATTTGCATTCCTCATGCAACTTTTTGTTGAATTGATCCATTGATAAAGTCTTTGAGCAAACAGCAGACCAATGCTTTTGTAACTGCTTCTTTCAGGTTTTGCTCTGTGTGTCAGCGATATGTTAGTTCAGGGAACCAGCACTGTGAGATCTGCAATTCATGTACATCAAAAGTAAGTCCCTCTTTCTGGAAAGGAATTTTAGCAATTGTAAAGTGATGTATTTTCATACTTTTGTCTTGTTATAAACCTGTTCTTATATTGACAGTATATCTTTCGTGGCAGGGAGCTCAGTATGGGAGGCTTTCTATTGATTTGGGCTATGGATCAGATCCTGTGGGATTTTCTGTCTCCATTTCCTGATTGATTTGGGTTGGAAGGAGGACACCAGAAGTTTACACATTTGCCCTTCACCCTCATGACCCCATCCATTAAAAAAATTGCTGCCATGTACCATTTTTCCTATGTTTGGAAAGGTGGAACAATATGCTGCCCTTTAAGGCATATCAGTACTGCTAACAGTTGCCAAAGGATGCTCAGGATCTGTGTTTTCAGGGTATCTGTGTATGCCACCTATGTACACGCATATGCCATATTTTTGAAATATTTCAGTGATGTATGCCAGGAAGACTGGGAGTATAGTACAGTTTAAAATTATAGTACATATTTCATTAGTAACGTTTGAAAATGTTTTTGTTTAAAATTAACAAATTACTTACAAAATCTTTTTTGTAGGATGGAAGGCGATGGAATCATTGCTTTCTTTGCAAAAAATGTGTAAAGCCCTGTAAGTACAGAAAATATTTTTCTAAGTAATACAAGCACACTTATTATATAAGTTATAGTCCAAAGAAGTCAAAACAAAAACTAGAAATGAAAATAGTAGACTATAAAAGACCTAATGATTCAGTGCAAAAATACAAAAAAAACCAACTTCCATAGACAGCCCCCAAAATTCAGCTTGTCAGGGTGGATTTCAGCTGTGCAAAAACATATCTTTTTGTTGTTGAATCAAGGCACAGTAAATTCCTTCTGTATTAGTTATAGAAGAATTTAAATAGTCTGATTCCTGTTTATTGTAGAATCATGAAGAAATTCTTATATAGCTTTGTCAGCTGAATTCTATAAACATATATAGATGGTTCTTAAAACACCTGGCAGGGAGTGGGGACTAAGTTATCATTTCAGATAGATGAAAGCAACTCTCATTTGGGGCTCTCTGTGCATACATAGGAATAGTTTATCAATTTAGAGCCAAAGCTTCTTGGTTACTTTAACTACTATTTCATATTTCCAAGATTAAGACCGTCATCCCTGTGATGAGCTTAGTAGTACAATATAGTACTACTACATCAGAACAGTTTTATCAATTTATTGTATTTACTAAAAGAAAAGCAATGAATTTATGGGGAAGTCCCGGGTTCCTTTTTTCTTTTCTCCCAGCACATTTAGTGAAAACAAAAAAATGGCTGGTGAAATAGAAACTAAATGTAAACCTTAAAATACCTTTTTTTAATTACAAGCAATTAACTTCTTGATGATGTTAGAATCATATTTCAGTTTTAATATATATGTTTGTGAGTTTTGTAATATATAAGTTTGTAACTTTTCAAAATCATAAATCCCTGTTTACTTATTTTTCAGCTTGGATTCACTGCAACACTTGCAATCGCTGTGCTCTTCGAGGTCACACTTGTGAGAGTGCTAAAGCTGGCTGCTTTATTTGTGGTGGAGCAGGTCACAAACGCAGCACCTGTCCTAATCTTCCTATGACTGAAAGAGCTGGCAAGTAGGTTTGACACTGCACCTCTCAATTGTGGGACATTATTATTTCATGAAAATGATTTGATAGAAGTAGGGAACAGTTGCTCAGTAACCTCAAATTGCCTGTGATAGTGAATAAATTGAGGAAGTTTTGAGGGTTTTTTCATTTCACATGATGTTTGCTGCTTGCATCCTTTGTGACTTTGGCCAAGTCATTTAATCTCTGTCTCAGCCTTGTCTATAAAAAGGAGATACTACTACTTCAAGTGTTTGTCCAAATGGATTGCCTCATGGACGTGGGGTCATATTTTGGCCAACAGTGTCCATTGGGACTGCACGTGTGCCCTGTTGAGCCCCTCACTTAATTTATTTGACTATCTGACCTTTTGAGACATAGACTCTGCCTATTTTGATCACGTGCTGGGTCTTAAAGAAGCTTAGGAGACCCATGACTGTGGCATAATGTCTGGGGTACCAGACCACTGGCTGAGTCAGACTTAGCTATCTACACTTTGAGCTGAGGGTATAATTCCCAGCTCAAGGAGACATACTTGCACTAACACTGATTGAGCTAGTGCACCATTGGAGATGCTAGGCAAGTACTTGGCACAGCTAGCTGCTCACAATGCCACAGCTTCATTTTATTTTTAGTGTGCTAGCGTGATCAGAGTTAGCATATGTCTCCTCAAGCTGGGACTCGCACCCCCAGCTAAAGTGTAGATGTGACCTTTGAAGAGACAGGAGCTTCTTTCTAGAGAGTTTCAGAGTCTCTCACATGGAGCACTCTAACAAAAACAATTTAAAATAGATGTGTCTGGCCTTTTGTGGGTGTGTTTTTAAAAAAGATCTGCATATTGAGCATATTCCAGGCACATACCCCTCTCTAAGGTAATAAAGGCACTTTAATATGGCCATCATTGAAGGGCCTCACAGACCAGAAAAGTTTCTAAGTCTGGAAACTTAGACTCAATCATAGTCACTGCTGTAGCACCAAGGTAACTACTAAAAAAGTGAGGAAAGATTTTAATTTGCCAACAAGCTTAACTAGCTACTAAATAACATAACACTAAGTAGAGCTAACGCTAAACAATAAGAGAAGATACAGCAGTAGTTCTCAAACTTTTGTACTGGTGACCCCTTTCACATAGCAAGCCTCTGAATATGACCTCCTCCCCCCTTTATAAATTAAAAAACACTGTTTTGTATATTTAACACCATTATAAATGCTGGAGGCAAAGCGGGTTTGGGGTGGAGGCTGACACCTTGCGACCCCCCCCATGTAATAACCTCACAACCCCCTGAGGGGTCCCGACCCCCAGTTTGAGAACCCCTGAGATACAGCTACAAGGATACTTGTGTTCCATCTTACTGTCATGGGTGGTAAGAAGGAACTGAGTAGCAGTTGGGACTGTGCTGCTTTTATGTACTTAGGTGAGGGACTCTAACTGGATGGCTCCATGGTCACCAGTTGGCCAAAAGAATATGATTTTGTGTACATGGGGTTCATATTCACCTAGAGATGGTTTGGCCACATGGATCCTGCTCTCAGAACCACAATTACTGTAAGGTTTTAGTTTTTTGAGGTTAAATCCATTATTTTTTGTCCTAAGCAGAAGAACCCAGATGACCATAATAAGATCATGCAGTTACTCAAGTTCAGTAAGGCATGTGCACATATTAGGGGGTGATGTAGTGTTTTAACCTTTCCTTTTTATAGGTGAGATGGCAGAAATTGTGGTTCTACGAGTAGAAGCCTCTGTATATACAACCCAAAAACTATATTAGCATTTTGTGTCCATACCACATCAGCTCAGGTGTAATTTGCTGTCTATTATCAATGCAAGGCTTAGCCCAGCATTTCTGTTTTCCAATAATTCTAATTATGGAATAATGTATAGCCAAAATGTAAGGAAATCCTCATTCATAATTTTTTCCTAAAATATTTTTTCTCAAAGAAGTAAAATCTACATGAAAATAAGTCTGACCTTGCTTTTCCATGAAACTTTGCATGCCTGCAGGTTTTGGTGAGACCAAAGACATATATCTTACTGGAATACTGTAGTTCTTACAGACCATTGGTTTTTATTATTCTCCACATATTTCTAGTGCATTGAATTGTTGGATTAACATGGGCTTCCTTTGCTAGTTAATGTAAACACCTGCAAATGTATGTAATTGTTAGTACAAAGATTGTGTAGTTTTTAGTTGATAGCATGTTGCGTGCCCATGACCGATGGAAAAGAATCCACTTGTTAATTATTTAGGTTTTAATTCCTGTATTCTATACAGATTCTTATGTTTGTTAAACTTTGTGCAATTTCTTCAATAGTAAAGTGAGCAGAGCAGTTCAGTATTGAACATGCAATGTCAACAATTACCATGTTTTATATTTGATCTGTGATCATATATATACTTTTAAAAGTTTATAAGCATTTGGGTCTAAAATGACAATACTGAGTAAAGATATCTATCTGTATAAAATAAACTTATCACTGGGGAGGTGAATTAGAATCTCACAAATCCAATTTCAAAGAAAATTTTCCTTTAATAGCTGTTTTTGAGATCATACTTCTGAGTTTTTGCTCATGAACAGTCTAGAACTTTTATTTATGTATTTGTTTACTACAATGTACAATTCACTGTACTTTGATAGCATGTAGTAATGGGTTTGTCTGCCTCTTTGTTTTCCAGAGCTGACAGAAATCAGAAGCTAAAGAAGAACAAGAAGATAAAAATGGATACAGTTAAAAGGCCATATGTGAAGCATGCTACATTCTCAAGGAAAAAAATCAAGAACAAGAAAAAGAAAAACACTCTTGCCTGTTAATCTTCATTTACCTAAAACTGTGAATGATTTTACAGCCAACTTTTGCTTTTCTGTACATGTTTGTTAATATGAACTTTCAGATAAAATCTGGTTGAATTAAAAATTACTACTTGTAATTAGCAGTAGGACAAAACTGCTATACAAGCTGCTGTTTCAATTTGTGAACGTTTTCAAATGGGAAATAGAAATCAGTGTATATACACTAAAACATGTCTGTGCTAAAATAAAAAGTGGAATAATATTATACAGGACTATTAAGTTAAAGGGACAGGAATTTTAATAGCTTTCAGTTAACTTGGTATTGACCTTATAAAACAAAACATAATTTTTTGTCCTTTTTTCAAACATTTCCACCCAACTCTTATACTCTCTCAGCACCATGCACCGGGGCCATCTGTCTAACAGCCTTTTGTTATTTATCTAGTGGTATGTTGATTGTATCACTGCAGTAATGGAGACCAATGCTTTATAATTTCTAGATAAGTAGACATATGTAATTTTTAAATTTTAGCCACAATGGGGACATTGTAGACAACAAAAATACAGAGGCTGTTCCTCTCCAGCTGTTACAATATTTTTAGTAGGATTTTAGTGATAAACTTAACAATAGATTTATAGATTCTAAGGTCAGGGACCATTGTGATCTTCTAGCCTGACCTCTATAGCACAGGCTATAGAACTTCCCCAAAATAATTCCTAGACAAGTGCCCCTTGTTATAATATTTTTAAATAAGGGATTTTTTAAATAAATAAACTTAAATTTGTAACCTCATTTACTAGCGGTGATGAGTCTCAAGTTCAAGGAAACTCATACAAATTATTCTTGATACTGTGCTAGACATGAATATAACAAATTCAGAGGAAAATGAAATGAGCAATGCAATGGAAAATAAACTTTATAACTGTACTTCTTTGATTCAAGTAATTGATTTTCTATTTAGTATTAAATATCAAAGACATCATTGACAATTTTTTCACTGTCTTCTCCCATCTGCCAATACACAATTTCATTGTGCTACGGTGTGCAAAACAAAATCTTCCACAGGGATAATTTGTCAGGTATATGAAATCTTGCAACAGAAGTTTCTCTGCTAATTTCAGACCCTGGTCGTCTTGCTCTGTTTCTTGGACACAATGATTGAAACAGATGTAAGAGGGATTTAGAAAACAGTCATAATTAGTGTGACTTTTTAAGGCTCACTAAATTTCATATTATATATGCTCAATTTATAGTTTTAAAAGATTGTGTTCTCTAATTGCTATTACTGCAAACTCCATTAGGAATCTGAAAGTTAAGCTCTGTGTTTTTTCTCTCATCTGCACATCATAACCAGTATTAAAGGTCTGCAATTATAATACATCTATTGATGTGCAAACAAGAAGAAAAATGAATTTTACTTGCCCAGAGCTGTGCTCGTTCTGCAAGACTAAAAAGTACTAAATCATTATGGGGTTCAGAGTTGTCTGCTCTGTTTCTGTGCTTCCAAATAACATTATTTATTCAAACATTTTCTAATGTAGAAAATGATTGGGAGTAGAAGGAAAGGTGGTTGTTTTTTCAAGTTGATCTGTAACGCTTATAGTACTGTAGAATTGTTGGACTGGAAGGGATCTCTAAGTCCAGTCCCCTGCATTCATGGCAGGACTAAGTATTATCTAGACCAGTGTTTCTCAAACTTTTGTATTGGTGACCCCTTTCACACTGCAAGCCTCTGAGTGGGACCCTCCTTATAAATTAAAAACACTTTTACAAATGTTATTATAAATGCTGGAGGCAAAGCAGGGTTTGGGGAGGAGGCTGACAGCTTGTGACCTCACCCCCCCCCCATGTAATAACCTCACGACCCCCAATTTGAGAACCACTGATCTAGACTATCCCTGATAGGTGTTTATCTAACCTGCTCTTAAAAATCTCCAATGATGGAGATTCCACAACCTCCCTGGGCAATTTATTCCAGTGCTTAACCACCCTGACAGGAAGTTTTTCCTAATGTCCAACCTAAATCACCCTTGCCGCAAGTTAAGCCCCTTGCTTCTTGTTCTATCCTCAGAGGTTAAGGAGAATAATTTTTCTCCCTCCTCCTTTAACAACCTTTTATGCACTTGAAAACTGTTATCATGTCTCCTCTCAGTCTTGTCTTCTCCAGACTAAACAAACCCAGTTTCATTCTTCCCTCATAGGTCTTCTAGACCTTTAATCATCTGTGTTGCTCTTCTCTGGATTCTTTTCAATTTGTCCACCTCTTTCCTGAAATGTGGCGCCCAGAACTGAACACAATTCTCCAGTTGAGGCCTAATCAGCACGATGTAGAGCGGAAGAATTACTTCTCGTGTCTTGCTGACAACACTCCTGGTAAACCATCCCAAAATTATGTTTGCTTTTTTTTTTGGCAATAGTGTCATACTGTTGACTCATACTTAGCTTGTGATCCACTCTGAGCCCCAAATCCCTTTCTGCAGTACTTCTTCCTAGGTAGTCATTTCCCATTTTGTATGTGTGCAATTGATTGTTCTTTTCTGGGGGCGCTCGGGCAGCTGGGGAAGGGGGGCAGGCTAGTAGCTGCATTGGGGGGGGGGGACTCTGGATTCCAGGGAGAGGGGCAAGGGCCACCCATGGTTACAACCCTGGTTTACTCCACTTCCTTGACTGAAAAACATCAGTTTGGGTTTTATACTACATTTTTTTGGATTGGTTCATAGGTTTCATTGTATCAGATATTCACACCATTTTGTTTTGTAGCAGTGTAAGGTTCAAAGTTGAGTGCTAGCCTGAATTAAAGTGTTTTTGTTTTGTTTTGTTTGGTTGGTTGTTTTTAAGTTTATAAAGCAGGCAAATACCTTGTTCTGAATGTTCAAACCTTTTACAGCCAACTTTTGCTTTTCTGTATATGTTTGTTAATATGATCTTTCAGATAAAAGACCAGTCACTCAGAGTCAGGCCTGGGACTGGTCTACACTACAGAGTTAGGTCGATGTAAGCCAGCTTATGTCGACCTAACTCTGTAAGCCTCTACACTAAAATGTAACTCCACCGATGTAACTCACCCACTACACCTTCTTACACTTACTTAACTCCATCTCTATGAGAGGCGTAGTGCTTAAGTCTATGTAGTTAGGTCAACGCAGTGTCAGTGTTGACACTGCGTTTCTTACATTGATGCCTCTCAGAAACTATCCTGCGATGCCCCACATTGGCAATTAAATCAGTTCAAGCGCTCCTAGTGAGGATGCACGCTGCTGATACCAGGAACGTAGTGTGGACATGTAAAACTGATTCAATTACTGCCGCGGCTGTACATCGATGTAACTTAGGTTGACTTTTGTAGTGCAGACGTGCCCTCATCCAGCTCAAATTGCATTCTAGATCTCACACCAAAGACAATACTGAGAGCCAATTCTATTGTTACCTGGGGTCTTGCTGAACCCAGAGTTCTTGGAAACTTTACTCTTTGTGAGGCAGAGGCAGGAAATAATCAATGGGAACATGGTGGTTCGACCAATAGATAGTTGATGCAAGCAGGCAAACATAAGTGCTTTCATGCAAAGCTTCTACTTTATTTAGTCTCCAGTACTTAAAAATGTCTTACAAATTACCCCCTAGATTCATATTTACCCAGGGTCATGAGGAGGTCTCGATAAATGCAAATGTCCAGTGGCTGGCTTTCCGTCTGCAGGGGAACTTGAGAGGTGTCTGAGCATTCAAGTGTCCAGATTTCTTCCTGCTCAGCAGAAGCTATGTTAAGTGTGGAGTTTTCCAGTCTGTCAGGCAGGGAATTTTCCATTAGTTAACAAGCTGTATTTCACATAGCAATAGTTAACTATTGCCAGAATTTCCATCTTGCAAAACCATATACTTTGGAAAAAGCTCAATCAGAAGGGCACAGGGTCATGTTTACTCCTCTTGGTCATTCACTTCTCTCCCCCCCCCCCCCCCTCCTCCTGGTCTGTTAATTGTGCTAAGGCTTCAGAAAGGCCTCAACAGTCTGAGGTTTTCACCCAACACGTCACCCTCATTCTAACCTCGCTACCTCTACCAAAGCAACATGCTGGCAATGCTGAGTGAGCCAGATAGTGTGTGTGCATTAGGTTCTTACCCTCTGTTCAGCTGAGCCACTAAGGCTTCAGATCTCTAGTACAAGAGTTGACCAATAAATTCTCCTAAGGGAGATGTTCCACCTACAGGAGGAAGAGGAGGGGGAAGTATTTTCCTGTAAAAAGGGATTCAAGGGTTGCTTTATGAAGAATTTTATACAGAAGATAGTAAGAATTAAGGTGCAAATGCCCAGTCATTCCCTCTGCACATGAAAGGAGGAAGATTAATAGCACTGGGTAGGAACCCGCCTTAGGACAACAAGAAACACTGGGATAGCAGGCCTGATTTGTATTTCCTTCCTACCCCTCTTCAAATGCAAGTCAGCATAGAGGTTCAATACTGCCTACTATTTTGAGCCTACTGGAAATGAGGCCTACATAGATAGGCTCATTAGCTCTCTTCATCACCCCACCTCTTATAACCCTCCCTACTTCCAAAAACGCCACCCTAAACTATTAGCAGGCTAGACCTTGCAAAGTTTTACCCCAAACCAGAAAGAGGAAACCTTATTCTACCCAGCAGCCATTGCTGCCCCAGCACACACACACTTTCATTTCTGTTCACATGTTCTTATTTGTGCCGCAAAGCTCACCGATGTAAAGCCTTCTCCCTTATTCTTGGACCGCTGTATCAAGTTATGGTGACCACCACTGACCTGCATAACTCTGCCTCTCTCTGAACAAGCATTAAGCTGGGAGCTTAACAACACATTTCAATTTAAGGCTCCGTCTGATCAACTCTTTCCTCAGTCTCCTTGGCATGTTTCCTTCCCCACTATCCCCATCCTTGTTTACTTATGCCAAGTCCTGCAGTGCTTCAATTGGCACTAGATTCGCTGGGAGAGAAATGGAGTGTGCACCATAAATCACGTGCAATGACTGCTCCAGTTACCAGGCTATGGGCGAGGGAGGGTAGCCTGTTTCCAGGGTCTATCTTGCTACTTGGCCTTTCAGGAAGAGACATTTGTAAGAGAGAGAGTGTGTGTAAAAAGCTCTGTCTGATCCTTAGCAGGATGGAAGGAAAAGTGTTTTCCTAAGGGTATGTCTACACTACGATATTAGGTCAATTTTATAGAAGTCAATTTTTTAGAATTCGATTTTATACAGTCTATTGCGTATGTCCACATTAAGCACATTCGGTCGGTGGAGTGCATCCTCACTACCGCAGCTAGTATCGACTTACAGAGCGCACGCTGTGGGTAGCTATCCCACAATTCCCACAGTCTCCGCTGCCCATTGGAATTCTGGGTTAAGCTCCCAATGCCTGATGGAGCAAAAACTTTGTCGCGGGTGGTTTTGGGTACCTGTCATCAGGCCCCCCTCCCTCCCTCCTTCTTTCCGTGAAAGCAATGGCAGACAATCGTTTTGCGCCTTTTTTCCAGAGTCCCGTCCGCCAGACCCGCTCAGCCCGCTGCCTGCCTGGATGATTGGAACCCCAGGCAGGCTGTGGGCTGAGCGGGGCCGGCGGACAGAGCCCCAGACTGGCAGCGGGCTGAGCGGCTCAGCCCCCTGCCAGTCTGGGGCTCCGTCCGCCGGCTCCTGCCAGACAGGGTCCCGCTCAGCCCCATTCAGCTGGCAGACCTTGGTGAGGTCGATCTAGGGTGACCAGACATCCCGATTTTATCAGGACTGTCCAGATATTTGCTTGTTTGTCCCGCGTCCTGACCAATGTTAGGTCAGGACACTGGACAAACAAGCAAGGCTCCCGCGCACAGGCGGAGCCTGGAAGGGCTCGCGCCCCCCTGCCCCCCGCCCCGACTCCGCCCCCTCCTTCCCCCATTGGATCCTTCCCCAAATCCCCGCCTCTTCCCAAGCACGCCATGCCCAGGAGACGCAGGGGAGCGCAGGGCCGGGGTGAGTGTGAGTTTGGCCTGGCCCTGAGCAGGCAGGACTCAGGCACGGTACCTGGAGGGAGAGTAGGGGGGCGGCCCGCGGGGGCAGGGGGCGGCTGTTCTCCCCACCTGGGCAGCGGGACTTGGGAGCAGCCGCTGCTGCAGCTCCCACTGCCGCGGGGGGAGGAAGTGGGCAAGAACATGGCGGTCGGCGGCTGCGGCTCTGGTGCCCGGGCCCGAACCTGAACCCCCCGAGCCCGGGCCTGCTGCGGGAACCCAACAGCGCGCACTCTACGCCCAGCCCCGGCCAGTCGCGTCTGGGCTGGCTGCCCAGCTTGTGCAATCCCGTGGGCGGCCCTGGGGCGGAGGCATCGGCAGCCCCGTTCGTTCCCCGGCGGGACCCAAGCAGGATGGGGGGGCTGGGGCCTGCTGCCCCCACTCCGGGGCCGCCCGCGGGATTGCACCAGCTGGGCAGCCAGCCCAGACGTGACTGGCCAGGGGCTGGGCGCAGCGTGCGCGCTGGGTCCCCGCAGCAGGCCCGGGCTCGGGGGGTTCGCGGGCGCCAGAGCCGCAGCCACCGAGCGCCACGTGCTTGGCCAGCGGCCGCTTCCTCCCGCCGCGGCAGTGGGAGCTGCAGCAGTGGCTGCTCCCGAGTCCCACTGCCCAGGTGGGGAGAACAGCCGCTGCCTGGCCCCGTGGGCCGCCCCCCTACTCTCCCTCCAGGTACCAGGCCCGAGTCCTGCCTGCTCGGGGCCAGGCCGGACTCACACTCACCCTGGCCACGCGCTCCCTTGTGTCTCCCGGGTCTCCCTCCAGCGCTTGCGGAGGGAGGAGGAAAAGGGGGGGTGCGGGGGGCAGGATGTGG
>NW_020664417.1:69968739-69980582 GCF_002925995.2 Terrapene triunguis | reverse complement strand
CCCCGCCCGCGTCCCGATATTTGACCTGGGTGATCTGGTCATCCTAGGTCGATCGGGGTGCCTCGACAGACATGGCTATCCTCCTCTTAGAGCACCGAATGGGAGTGACTCCAGGTCATTCTCTTCTTTAAGTTTCGTCTCATGGAGATTCAGTCCTGCCTGGAACATCATGCGAGCTGGAGGCTTCTGCCTCAGGCTGCTCTCCCAGCCAGTAGCACCGCGCAGTTGCACCTACCCCAGCCTGCCCCTTGCTCCCATGGCTCATGAAGCCTGGACAGTAGTAAGGAGCAGTTCAACTTGTGGAATGACAAATCCAGAACGAAGGATTGCACTCTATGGGCCACGTTAAGATTATTTCAGAGATCTAGATAGCATTTAGTCCCTATAAAAGGCTTCATGAAAATTTCCCCCCGCCCCTAACAAAAATGTTAATTTATCAGAGCAGCCGAAAGGGTAAGGAACCCAGGACTATAACTTAGAGAAAGCTTTCATATTATTTAACTCATAATTGATATAATTCAAAGTAAAATTTCACAGCGCGATCTGTTCTAAGACTAAAAATGCAGGAGGGGAGTCAGAAAAAGGAACAGTGACCTGTTTCCACCCAGTTTCAAACCAGGGTCGTTTTGCGTGTTAGGTGAATGTGATAACCACTACACTACAAGCTTCTCTTTTTTTTGCCAGACTTTGCCAAATGCATAGGAATGTTTTCTCTAACTACAGAAGCTACCTAATGCAATGTCTATATCTATGGCCTTCCTGCTCACAAAGCAGTCATGCCCCCGCCCAAGGCTGACACAGCATGGCATAAACTGGAGTAATAGTAATAGGATGAAATTTAATAGTGAAAAGTGTAAGGTGATGCATTTAGGGATGACTAACAAGAATTTTAGTTATAAGCTGGGGACGCATCGGTTGGAAGTAACGGAGGAGGAGAAGGACCTCGGAGTCCTGGTTGATCGCAGGATGACTGAGTCGGCAATGTGACGTGGCCGTGAAAAAAGCTAATGCAGTCTTGGGATGCATTAGGCGAGGTATTTCTAGTAGGGATAAAGAGGTGCTGCTTCCGTTATACAAGGCACTGGTGAGACCTCATTTGGAGTACTGTGTGCAGTTCTGGTCTCCCATGTTTAAAAAGGATGAACTCAAACTGGAACGGGTACAGAGAAGGGCCACTAGGATGATCCGAGGAATGGAAAACCTGTCGTATGAAAGGAGACTCGAGGAGCTCGGTTTGTTTACCCTAACCAAAAGGAGGCTGAGGGGGGATATGATTGCTCTCTTTAAATATATCAGAGGGATAAATACCAGGGAGGGAGAGGAATTATTTCAGCTTCGTACTAATGTGGACACGAGAACAAATGGATATAAACTGGCCGTCGGGAAGTTTAGGCTTGAAATTAGAGGACGGTTTCTAACCGTCAGAGGGGTGAAGTTCTGGAACAGCCTTCCGAGGGAAACGGTGGGGGCGAAAGACCTCTCTGGCTTTAAGATTAAGCTTGATAAGTTTATGGAGGGGATGGTTTGATGGGTAAACGTGATTTTAGTCAATAAGTCAATAACATGCCATCGCTGGTAATTAGTATCAATGGTCAATGTGGGTCCGGCTGGAGAATCTTGCCCGCATGCTCGGGGTTTTGCTGATCGCCATATTTGGGGTCGGGAAGGAATTTTCCTCCAGGGTAGATTGGCAGAGGCCCTGGAGGTTTTTCGCCTTCCTCCGCAGCATGGGGCAGGGGTCGCTTGCTGGACGATTCTCTGCGACTTGAAGTCTTTAAATCATGATTTGGGGACTTCAACAGCTGAGTCAAGGGAGAGAATTATTCCAGGAGTGGGTGGGTCAGCTTTTGTGGCCTGCATCATGCAGGAGGTCAGACTAGATGATCATAATGGTCCCTTCTGACCTTAAAGTCTATGAGTCTATGTGACACAGCAACCTGGCTTGGGCAGGATCGCTAGTGAGGCATGATACTTTTGCCGTTAAGCAAACTCAGGCTAGGTCTACACTACAGCGGGGGTCCGACCTAAGATACGCAACTTCAGCTACGTGAATACCGTAGCTGAAGTTGCGTATTTTAGGTCGACTTACCTGGCTGTGAGGACGGGGGAAAGTCGACCGCTGCCGCGCTGCCGTCGACTCCGCTGCCGCCTCTTGCCGCGGTGGATTTCCGGAGTCGACGGCAGAGCGATCAGGGATCGATTTTATCGCGTCTTCACTAGACGCGATAAGTCGATCCCAGAAAACCGATTGCCTGCCGCCGGACCCTCCGGTAAGTGTAGACAAGCCCACAGCAATTAATTCCTGGCCTCTGCCACTGAATGCCACCATGCATTATGTTGTGCCCTATCAGTACGGGAGGACTGCATGAGCTCGGAAAACATGTAATCGCGAGTGCGTTTTTTTTGCCTTCTAAACTGCGATAACCTCAAGGACGGAGATGATAGGGGAGCATAGAAACATTTTGGGGGGACTGCTGAGTTCGCCACGCTGGCCAAACAGGAAATGAAATTCAAAAGTTCCCGGGGCTTTTCCTGTGTACCTGACTAGTGCATCTGAGTTCAAAGTGCTGTCCAGAGCGGTCACAATGGAGCACTCTGGGATAGCTCCTGGAGGGCAAAACCATCGAACTACATCCACACTACCCCAAATTCGACCCGGCGATGTCAATTTCAGCATTAATCCCCTCATTGGGGAGAAGTACAGAAATCGATTTTAAGGGCCCTTTAAGTCGACAAATATGGCTTTGTCATGTGGACAGGTGCAGGATTAAATCGATCTAACGCTGCTAAATTCGACCTAAACTCGTAGTGTAGACCAGGGCTTCTACTTGTTCCCAGCTGACTCAAACAAAGCCAAGCAAATCCACTTACACCGAAGGAGGAGCGTCCACACAGGCCCCTGCAGCAGTTGCGTACCCCGGTTAACCCCCCCCCCCCCCTGGGGGGGTTTCCCAAAGCCCCCCCCCCCTCCCAAGATAAGGGGCTTTCTGTGGCCCGAGCGGCAGCGGAGGGGTCCCCGCCTGGCAGCACAAGGGGGGGCTCGCCCCAGGGCTCTGGCCCTCCACCCGCTCGGGGATGTGAGCGGGCCTTGGCTGGGGCCAGCGACCCCGTGTCCCGCGAGCTGCCCCAGCGCAGGCCTAGGCGTGAGGCGCTGGCGGGTGCCAGGCTCCCCGGCACAGGCGGCCCCTGCGCGCCGCACGGCGGGCTTGGGAGGCGGAGCCCGGCGGCCGCGCGGCGACGAGGGAAGGGCGGCCCGGAACTTGGGAAGGCGGGAGAGCCGGGGCGGAGCTGCCTCTCGTGGGGGCCCTCGCTGTGTTGTGTGGGCACCCGCCCGGTGAACCCGGGGTCCCCGCTGTCTGCTGGCTCCGGGCGCGGAGCGCGGCTGCCCGGGGAAGGGGATGGGGCGGGGAGTGGGGAGGGTTTAAGGGGGACGGAGATCGACGGTGAGAGAAGGGGGCTTCCGAGCAGGCTGTGCCCCGTGCCTGCGGGTGCAGGAGCCGCCCGCCATGCCTGCTTTCCGGCAGGTCGGGGAGAAGCAGCTTCCCCAGGAAATCATCTTCATGGCCTGGTCTCCCAAGAGGGATCTCATCGCCCTTGCCAACAAAGTGGGGGAGGTAAGGCGGGGCCGGGGGCAACGGGGGGCAGCTGGAGGGCCCGGCTCAGCGAGCTGGAAATGGTGGGCAGAGAAACCGCCTCCTTAGACAGGGCTGCTGGGATCTCCCCTGCTAGGGGGAGCGAGGTTCCCTGGCTGACAGTCCGTCTCCGCTCCCAGCGAGGGGCCTGCTGCCTGCCCCCTCCACGAGCCGTTCCCTTAGGGTTCACCACACAGGGCTCCGCTCCGTGGGTCCAGTCCAGTGCCCTGCCTCTGGCAGTGCCCCTACCTGGTACTCCAGAGGGAAAGAACTCTAGTCTCCCACTTGCCAGCTGGGCAGTGCTGTGCCGGGGTTTAGCATTGGTTACCCTCAATGGCCATTACTGACATATCCAAAACATGCCTCCTTATTCCTTATGGCCTCTTCAGACACGAGTAGTGGTGCATAGCTGTCTCCAGTCTTAGGCTGGGTCTACACTACAGCCGGGGTCCGACCTAAGATACGCAACTTCAGCTACGTGAATACCGTAGCTGAAGTTGTGTATTTTAGGTCGGCTTACCTGGCGGTGAGGACGCGGGAAAGTCGACCGCTGCCGCCGACTCCGCTGCCGCCTCTTGCCGAGGTGGATTTCCGGAGTCGACGGCAGAGCGATCAGGGATCGATTTTACCGCGTCTTCACTAGACGCGGTAAGTCGATCCCCGATAGACCGATTGCTACCCGCCGGATCGGCAGGTAGTGAAGACGTAGCCTTAGTGTGGCATGTATCTGTATGAGTGGTTGTTTTTTTTTAAACCCTTCACATGAGAATGAGTTGTTAAGTGCCCTGGGTTTACCATGTTGGCAGTTCCAAGGCATTTTGTTAACTGTACAGCTAGTTTAGCCAAGAACTGTGTTCTTCCATGCTGGCTGCATGGCACAGTTGCCAACATCTGTTCAGGAGAGACTCAGGTTTACAGTAGCTGCTTGATGTGTGTTGCAAGGCAGAATTTAGTGGAATAGTGGTGTGAAGAATCTGGCACAATGCCTGAACATGCTGTATCTGAATCTATCTCAAATGTTCAGTCTCTGATGACTTTGGGAAGCATCCTGTTTTCCTAAAGTGTTTTTAAAAATTGCTTGCTGATTTTCTTCCTGTCTTGTGTTCTCTCACAATCCTGATGTTCTTCAGATGTGTTCTGGAAAAGGGGTATCATTTAAATGTTCATCCCATCACCACAAGATTCTGTACTCCACTTCAAAATGTTCAGGTTAAGATCCCTGGGAGGAACGAGCAATAGTTGCTGCTGGGGGTGAAGTGGGTATATTGTCTCTGTGTGTTTTTTAACTATATATGTGGGCCTTTTTCCACAATATAATAGTTCTTGTATATTGGGCCAAAAATACTTTGTGATAGGAGAATTTTCGCCTTACTTTATCCTTCCTATTTTTTTAACAATCTAAGTAAATGGTAATTCTCAGCAGAATGCCTGTTTTTGTGTGTGTCCCAGCAGAGTTCTTGTTTTTGTGTGTGATTTAACAAGTGTATAAAAATTAATTTATATTTAAAATAATTTTAAAACCAATAAAAGCATCAAAAACTAGTTAGTGGTGCAGAGGCAGGCTGTATGTCCTGGAACAACATGTTGTATATCTCAGTTTCTTTCTTGAGGTAACGTAATTCAGAGCTTCCCTTGCCAGTTTGCCACATATTGCTTCTGATCTTATGGCAGTGCTGTCCGCTGATGACAGGGTAGGGGGGTTGCTTTGATCAGAGAGCGTTTTTTCTGGTCTCTCTCTCAGTTCCTGTTTTCCTTGTTTCCCTCTCTCCCTCCACAACACATTCTTTTTGTTAAAAACTCCACTGTCTACCAGTGGTTTTCAACCTGTGGTCCACAGACCCATGCGGGTCCGCATAGTATGTCTAAGATTTCCAAAAGGGTCTACACCTCCATTTGAATTTTTTTAGGGTGTCCGCAAATGAAAAAAGATTAAAAACCACTGCTCTACACTTTGGTCTCCTCATGATGAATCTGGCTATGGATGGGAAGATCAACTGCAATGCTTCCACAATACAGTTACTATCTGTGATGGGGAGGCTTCTCTAAATACCATATTATTCCGATTGTCCAGGTTGATTGTAGACTTCAGGTCTTAACCTAAAACCTCTTTTCATTGCTTCGTAGTAGACAGTATGCCCCAGAACTGTGTGTGTGTATGTATGTAGAATGACTGCTTCCTTGATACAAATAGTTCTAGATCTGACTTTCAGGATGTGGGGATTTATTTAAGTCTAATAAAAAGGAGTGCATCTTTAGTGGCTGACTTACAAAATATTGTTAAAGGAGGAAGATATTCAAGTTTCCTACATTTAATCTATCTGCTTTTCAGGTTTTACTTCACCGACTTGCAAACTTTCAACGAGTTTGGAGTTTGCCACCAAATGAAAATACAGGGAAAGAAGTTACAGCCCTTGCTTGGAGACCAGATGGCAAAAGTAATGTTAAATATATGATGCTTTGTGCTGCAATAAAAATGGTGTTGGAAATCAACAGATACCTTTAGTGAACACAGTACCAACTATCTCAAAAAGAAAATACCCACTACAAAATATTAAGAAAAGGGTAGCTTAATTTTATGTAGCAATACTGTTAAAATGATAGTGAAAGGTACCCCTTTGATGTGTGATGTAATGTATAAAGAATGGCCAGATTATTGTGGCACTGAAGTAACAGGTGACATCTAAAATCTGATTGCAATTATGAGAATATTATTATTCAAATTGCATGGCACAATTTTCAACTCTTAATAGTGCAAAGATGTTCCATGTCAATCATCCATCTGCATATGAATGAGCAGAATCTCCAATGAACTGGCATTCGTTGGGAATGAATTCGTTAAAAAAGATGAATATGGTCACGTAAATCCTTATGCAAATATTGCCCAATGAATATTCGTGTCAGTGTTCTAATCAAGTAGGGATGAGTTCTTGTGAGAATCTTAGAATTATGTTATGTTGCAATAAAATATCCTTGCTAATTGAACAGTGTGTCTCAAATGTATTTTTGGCACCAAATTTGCTAAGACTTTCGTCTATGCTTATCTTATGTTTTCTCCCATGAGTAGCAGTAAGCTAAGCATGGACTTAGGTTAAACGTGGGCATAAGTCTTAGCAGGATCAGATCATTTGTCAGGTGTGATCCAATATGCCATTTTAAAATAAAAAGATTGATTTCAAGTCTGCTTTTTAGTAAAATGGTTTAAAATTAGAAGTGAAATTAATGTACTATAAATAGAAAAAGAGAAAATTGTATATAGTATTTGGATTTAATGACTGAAGAATCATTACATTTCCTAGCTTGTCGTATGTTTGAAGTAGCTGCAAAGTTTTGTGTGTTGATTGTTTCACATTATTCTGTTACTTCTCTAGTTTTGGCTTTTGGCCTAGCTGATACCAAGCGTGTGATCCTGTGTGATGCAGAAAAGCCTGAAAGCTTACACTCTTTCTCAGTGGATGCTCCTATTACTTACATGCATTGGATGGAAGTAACTGAAGAAAGCAGGTAGCTCTAAAACTTTACAGTTAAATAGTGGAATATAGTAGTTAAGCAAAAAAAAGTAACTTTGTCACACAGCTCAGTCACTTTTCCCACCACTTCATTAAAAAAATCCCCTTTTTTTGTTTCTAGTGTAGGTTTTACATATATTTATTGATAACAATGCAGTTCTAGTGCTATAAGCCTGATATTTTTGTTTTCTAGTTATAAGAACAAGAACACGTTTAATAAGTATCTTGTGCATCCATTTATTAATTTATAGTTTATTATAGCTTATTTATTTAGATATATGAACTAGTATTGACTTGCATAATTGCTGCTCAGTTTATGTAATGGTGCTGTTCTAATCATCAATCAATAATCAATATCAAACTTATTGCTGTAATCTGCTTCATTGTACCTCGTCAATGGAAAGTGATAAATTAAAATAATATTTTATCCACATTTTCAAGAATTTTAGTGATTTGTTTATTTTTAATGCATTGATGGAAGACCCATAGCTATTGGAAGTGCTGTCTTCATTACGTTTGTATCTCAGGACATAAGAGTACCCCCATTGTCTTGCAATTTGTGTGCCATTAGTCATAAATTGTGCTTCTGGTCACTCCATGACATTCGCACAGATATATGTGCCCTCCATAGTTCCACATGCCATAGAGGAAGATGGGGGCATCCCCGCACACATTTCTGTGTCCTCACAAACCTTTCTACACTGGCTATATTAAAAATCCAAGAAATTCCATAAACAAAAATTTTGTTTAAAAGGGATTAAGGCTAGGTAAATGTGACATTCTTCCCCCTCCCCTCAAACACAAACCCTGAACCGGAAAGGAAATATTAAGCTAGGGGATATTTTTTAACCATAGACTAATGCCCTCGTGGCCTGTTTCCACACTCAGCATCTTCATAAGTAACTTCCTGCAGAATACGTTGTGGGCTTCCTTAATCTGTCTTTACAGTAATCTCTAGATAATTTTAATTGCAGCCTCATGCTTCCAGCATAAACACACAAAATGCTGGACACTTAACTTATGGATATACGTTAACCTGAAATGAGGTAGTAAATAAGGCTTTGCTTTAGACTGAGGAGTCTTTCTGTTGACTTCAGTGGGCTTTGGATCAGACCCATAGACTTGTGCTAGGAAGTATTTAAAGCTCTTCAGAGCAGGATAAATACATACATATATATACATTGTCTAGCACAGTGGAGTCCTCTGCTCCATGATCAGGGCCCCACACACTGTTGAAATGCAAATAATTAATAACAATGGAAGATTTGGGAAGCAAACCACTGAACCAGCAAATATAAACTTGTTCTCCCCCTTTCTATGTGGGAAACGCTAAGCCAAAAGGAGAGGATATAAAAACAAAAAGATAGCTCACTAGCCATCTTGTATTGATGTGATTGTGTTTTTAAAAGTGTATATTTAGAAAACAAATGATATGCTTGTGAGATTTGTAACTCTTTGAACATACATGATATGTTAAATCTAAATTACTACCTGGCTTTTTTTTTTTTTTTAACTTTTTACTATTTTAAAAGTCTGGCAGCAAAGGCAAAGCCATTCTTAATAATTTCTTCTTTTTCAGTGTTCTCACTTCATTTTATAATGCTGAGGATGAGTCAAATCTTCTCCTGCCTAAATTACCTGCATTGCCAAAAAAGTAGGTGTTAAATTAAAAAGCCTAAATATCTTAATTTGTCATTTGGTGTCATTTTATGGGTTCTTCATGTTTAATAGTACACAACTGTTCTGAAGTAAATAAGAAGACATCTTTACTGAAGGCACTTATTTCTCAAACTTTATTTTGACTTCAATTTAGCTACAGCACCACTGCAAAAATTTTCAGGTAAGAACTGATGACTTCATATGTTTTCTTATAATGATGCTTATGATTGCCTATGGGTTACCATAAACACATTTGTATATTTTAGTGAAGAAAAATCAGATGAGATTATGAAGCTCTTGGGTGATGTAAGGTAAATATTGTTCTTTGAAATCTGTTTTAAAAAAAACAAAACAAAAAAACCCAGCAAGTTTGGATTTAAAATAATTTGTAACTTTTTTTCCTAATGGTGACCTACAAAAGGGGTGTGACTAATTTCTGTGACTTATTTGTTATCAGGCTAAATGCCCTTGTCCTTGGAGGCAGTTCTGGATTCATCGAGGTTTATGCTTATGGAATGTACAAGATTGCTACAGTAACAGGGGTAAGTGTGTTTTTTTTTTGTTTTTGTTTTTGTTTTTATTTTTAACTTTCTGCATCATTTCTCCTCTTAAAATACACCTTATTAGTTAACCACAGTTTTTAGTTCATCTTTGGAAGTGTAAAATATTGCAACTTCAGTATTATTATGCTTAAAACCCAAAGAGCGGGATAGTTGTGTGGTTTGTATTTGTTTTTTTAATTAGTATTCTGTCTGGAAAACTTCAAATCCTGTATAATTTGAAATAAAGTGCACTAATTTAATACTGATCATCCAAAACAAAACAGTAAGCACACATTTTTGTTTCCTCTCAATAGCTGAGACTTTTTCTCTTTTCAGTTGATATTTACACAGAAATAGAATTCCGTTTCTGTTTGAAATAAGGGCATGTGTTTAGTTAATAGATCAGCGTAGTATATGTACTTGTACTTATGGGGCTATTGAGAAAATGAGATACTTTAACCCCTTTACATTGGACTCTTTCAGGTGGCAGGTTCTTGCCTTGGATTATGCTTTTCTAGTGATTTGAAATCACTATCAGTCATTACAGAGGTGCAAGTTTCCCCAGACAGTGCACCGGAGATTACTTATTTCCAGGTGAGTAAAATGGAGACTGCAAGCACACAAATAGTAGTGTTTTCTAAATGTTCTGTTAAAATATTAAAACTATTTATTTTTACTTCTCATATCAAACAATTCTAATATATTGTCCTCATTTCTATTTACATAATGATAAACGTTATTTTTATTTCCACCTTCTCTAAAGTTCATGTAATATTTAGGTTTTTTTGGATTCTTCATTTTGACTCAAATTGTTGTAATACGTGACTGACAGTGATGAAGCTCTGAAATGTTTGCATTTTTTTGAACAGCAGCCATATTCTAAAGCCTTTTGATATACTGTCTCCTTTCTGCCAAACTAACAACTAAACAGTTGTACTATTCCCTATTATAGTGACTCAGATTGCCACGCCTTTCCATATTGACACAATTTAACAATACTACACTTAAGATCTCAGTTAGTCTGTGTCTATTACATTGCCTCTATTCCAGTCAAAACACAAAAAACAAGTATCAGATTTCTAAAATGTATAACAAGGATTGGCATAGATATCTTAAGGAAATGTCTACTTCACCTGTGATCTAAACAACTATTTTATCTGTTGAGTTTAAAAGAGGGAAAATTTAAAATGGAGAATGGACAAGTTTTTGTGGTTTTTTGCCTTAATGCACATGATCCAGTCTATTGTAACAGAAAATAAAAAGACCGACCATCTGATTATAACTGTTGCTTGCCTTGCATATTACAGCTGGACACCAGTCTGCTATCAGTTTATTTACCTGAGGTAACTCGAATGGCCAGGAAATTTACTCATATTTCAACTCTGCTACAGGTACATTTTTGTTATGAATTCTTTTTAATACCACAGTTATTGTAGGCATTGGATTTTTTTAACCCTATTTGGTTGATTTTTAAGTTAATATAGAGCACAGCTTTAGAAATGTAAAGATAGGATTCTTATGAGAACATATGTATGTTTAGTCTGAATTTTAAAAAAGTCACTGCACTAACTTTTATTTGCATTGCAGTATATAAAGTTGTCATTGACATGTATGTGTGAGGCATGGGAAGAAATATTGATGCAGATGGACTCACGTCTAACCAAATTCGTACAGGTATTGTGGTATAAGCAATTATTTGGGGAAGGCAGAGAATGAATAGCTTTCTTATTTTTTATATATATATATATATATATATATATAATATATATATAATAATCTCAGTTCTGTTTCTTTCATAGAAATCATAGGACTGGAAGGGAACTTGAGAGGTCATCTAGTCCAGTCCCCTGCACTCATGGCAGGACTAAGTATTATCCAGACCATCCCTGACAGGTGTTTGTCTAACCTGCTCTTAAAAATCTTCAATGATGGAGATTCCACAACCTCCCTAGGCAATTTATTCCAGTGCTTAACCACCCTGACAGTTAGGAAGTTTTTCCTAATGTCCAACCTAAACCTCCCTTGCTGCAATTTAAGTCCATTGCTTCTTGTCCTATCCTCAGAGGTTAAGAAGAACAATTTTTCTCCCTCCTCCTTGTAACAACCTTTTATGTACTTGAAAACTGTTATCATGTCCCCTCTCAGTCTTCTCTTTTCCAGACTAAACAAACCCATTTTTTTTCAATCTTCCCTCATAGGTCATGTTTTCTAGACCTTTAATCATTTTTGTTGCTCTTCTCTGGACTTTCTCTTAATTTGTCTATATCTTGTGTAATGAACAGCTATCACAGGATAATGGTCTCTGAAAATTCAGAGGCAAGCTGGAGTCCATTACAAATTAATGTTTGCCAAGTGCTTTGAAGTTGAAAAAGCATTGTTTGAGGGTTCAGTAGTATTATCCTGTGACTTTCTAGTCCGATAATGATGATATACCAGTTGACTGTTGTAGATCTCATTATTTTAATGGATTCATGTTCATGCAGTAGTGATGGTTGTCCACTAAT